>NC_081833.1:12297500-12600530 GCF_030867095.1 Alligator mississippiensis | reverse complement strand
CAGTCAAAACATGAAAGTGTTGCTGGGGGAAACTTCCAGCAAAGCTGCAGGTCCCACTTCACCACTACAGATTTGGTGATCAGGAGAAAATGTGTTAGAGCGACCATCAGAAGCAAAGTTTTCTCCGAAAGGAAACATACAGACAATTTCCCTCCAAATACCTGGGGGACAAACTGTTTACTCTTCAGCGTCCTGAAGAAGAAGAGAAAAAAATCATAAGAATAATTAAAGCCAAAGCAGTTCAGGTGATGTCCCTTGATAATTTTCTGCCCTGAATAACCAAAAAGGGTGACAATTATTTCAGTTAATTATCATGGTGTTTTTCTTTGAGATTAACATTCAGAGCCAAGGACTAGAAAATAGATCTTCAGAAGTCAGCACTGTGATTAGGACAAGCAGAGAGCTCTGTGGAATAGTTGTTTGTCACTTAATATATACAAGGGATACAGTGAATTATCCAAAGACATAATGAAGTAAACAGAACAGGGAAGGCTTGATGGAGGGAGCCTGGGATTCTGCCGTTCAAAGAGAAGGGCTTTTTGTTTAGCTCTATACACTGCATGCATATACACGTACACACTGTACCACATCTCAGAAAGACAATGTTAATCATCTAGAATAAACTTCATATAATGCTTCGAGACTGGCCTTATTCTACATTAGCTTGTGTATTGCAAAGAAGATTTTCAAATTTTTAATAGAACATTAGAGTTTGGCCCAAAGTGATGTTGCAGCTCTGACTCAAAATCAAGTTTTCTAGACTACAGTATGCTCCGGTTCATTTAGCAAATATTTATTCCCTCACCATATACAGATCCATGGTCTGTCTTCAGTCACAGATCTCCTTTTTGGTCAGGAAGTTTGTTTGCTTTTCCATTGCTGGTATCAAGGGCTGGTAGATGCTAACAGAAAGCAACAAACCCTCTACAAAAAGGAGATCTTCACTCTCCAAGAACACCCAATTTGCTATGGCTCACTCAGCAGGTCTTAAAATTTTACAACAGCATGTAGCATGCTAGAAGGATTATTTAGTCTCACTGACACACATACATCTATAGACAGGAAGTCACGCCTTCTGAACCAAGTAAAACCTTTTGACAGATGACTATAGACAAGTTAGAAAAGGCTTGTTCCTGGGCAGAGAAGGTGACCCTGAAGTCTGAGTAGGATCCAGTGACTCTAAAAGATCTGACCAGCTCTGAGTGGTGAGGAGGGAGCGGGTTTGTACACAGTTTTGTTCTTTTGAATGGCTCAGTACATTTCTGTGCTTTCATTGAAGAAAAGCAATGCGCATGTGTTTAACAAGTTCTTCTCTACGGCCTCCACATTCCTTGCTTCAACTCTCACATAGCCCTAAAGACTTTTAACAGAAAAGCAGAATGCCTGTAAGGGTAAATCACTGGAAATGTATGTATTTATGCTACTGGGAAGACATGACAGGCTTCAGCACTAGTCTAGGGCATGGGTATAAAACATATCGCCCCAGGGCCAGATTCAGGCTGTGGAGCTCTATTATCCAGCCCTCAGTGCTCCTGTTGGTTTTGGACCAGCCCTGTGCGCCTTATGCGGTATGTGCTGGCCTGGCCGCACACCGCATGCAGTGAGCAGAGCTGGTGTGGTTTGCACTGCACACAGTGCCTACGCGAGGCTGTGCCCAGCTGCACATGTGCTGCATGCAGTGCGCGGGGCTGGTTCGGGGTGCATGCTGCAAGTGGTGCACGGTGCTGGTCTGGAGCATGTGCTGCAGGTGGTACTCGGGCCGGATGGGGCCCTATGTGCTGGATTCAGAGCTGGTCCAAATCGGTCCCACAGATCAGCCCACACACTGGAGCCAGTGTGCGGAGCTAGTCCAGTCCAGTCAATCCTGAAGTAAGTTGGGTGCAAATACATCATACAGGTGAATAGTGTAGTACGGGAAAACCTGTCTAGGCCTGTGACACTATGGCTGCCATCACATCCAGAATGGAGACAGGACAGCTTCAAAACGGACCTGTATGGCAAAAACTTTTGACAGAGCCAAGTAGCTCCCTAAATTGGCAGGATTAAGGCACTCCAATTTTGACTGCCAGAAGCACAGTGGAATGAATCATGTAGCTAGCACTGCAACTGGCTACATTTCATTCCCTGGCCTGAACAACCAGGTACCTTTTTATACCCGAGTCACCCAGGAGCTTGTACTTCTGGAGCTGTAGCAAAACACCTTAGCTGCTTTGCCACCATGTCCCCTTACCTGTATAATAGGGGGAATAAAGCTGATTGCAACAACAAGTTAACAGAAGAATTCCCACCGACTTCAAATCCCTGAAAATTGTTATGTGGAAAGTGAACATACCTGCTAGAAGTTTATTGGTGGAGCGCTCTGCAGAATGCCAGTACTATAACCCCGGTTGTGTGTAAAACCATTCTACCGCACATGTGTATACAATACTACATGCACCCACTGTGAATATCCTTTTTGCTCAAACTTTTTAGATTAAGTGCTGTCCACATTATACCTAAGGATTTTCTATTTAAAGTAATATTATTGTTAAAAGGACACCATCAGCACAGGCCTTAAGGAAACAATCTGATCTAAGAAACCAACAACGTTGCCTCGGCAAAACAAAGCAATTAACATCTGAGTTCACAGGGAAATGCATTAGTACAACAGATGCATGTGCATGTATTTTGACCCTTTGGTAAAATGTACTGTTTTGGGGCCAGATGTTTTTGCTCATGCCAAAGAAGAATCCAGCTGCATCAAGCTGTGAATATTTCTTCTGATCTGTCAAAACCTGCTATGAACTAGATGAGAAAAAAACAGAACCCAAGTTTAAAATAGAAGTCTGTTTTCTGCTGGGGATTTTACCACCATCTGTATTTTAAAAGCATTAGTACTACTTGAAGCCCTCTGCAAAAAGTTTGTAACACAATAGGAAAAGCACATTAAAACACCATTTAAATAAGTCTAAAGTCTTCCAGAAAACATGTGGCGAACAGCTAGTGTTGTATAGTTTTTTCTAAAACCACTTTAAAAGTACTTGTAAAGGCAAGTACTATAAACAAACTGCATGGTCTCTCTCGTAATATTCTGCCATAGCGAACTCAACTCCCAGTACTGGGAGGGGAGCATAACTTACTGGATTTGTAACGGAGGCTACATAAGATTTTCAAAAGAGCCAGAAAGAGTGTTAGGATCTTAATTGCTAAGGAAGCTGCGTTCCTAATCCCTTTGGTCTGCTTTGAAAATATCAACTTATGCAAAAACTCATTTAACTGAAAAAGCAAGCAGTCTACATTATACACAGCAAAGATGTTTGGCAGTTACCCGGATACATCTGAAATAAGCTGAATGTACAGCCTTAAAACCTGATCTTCAGTCGTTGCCTCCTCTCCACATTTATGTGTTAGCATTCAAACACCTCTGCTGTCTTCAGCTGCACTGTTCAGATAGTATCTGATGAAGTGATTTTGAGTTTACGAAAGCTTATGCTCATATATATCTTACTTACTAGTTTGTAAGGTGCATATCTACCCTGCCTTCTGCTTGATTTGAGACTAACAGGGCGAACGATTTCTCTCAGATCTTTCACTGACAGAGTTATTTATTTTTCAGGAAATTATACCAAAGAGCGCTACAATGAAAAATTATGGTAGAATTGTTTTCAAAGAAGGATGCCTCAGACGGACAATTCAGATTTGTGTAAACTGAAAGATTTGCAGGTTCAGATTATTAAATCAGGACCCTGGGAGGTTGGGGCTAGTAGTACCACCCTGGGACTATATATTCACTTGGTCAAGAACTGCAAGATCTGGATTTAAGAACCAACTTGATAATGAAGGGGGTCCTACGTACTAAACTGAAAAGACTAATTTAGACTGATTTACATGTGGAGGTGATGCTTCTGTCAGAGGTAGAAAAGGGAAAAAGAGGTCAGGGAAAAAAAAAAAAAGTGTCTGCCCTTTGGCATCCCATCCACTCCTGGAAAGGCATCTACTCCCTCCCATGAGGATGACTGCCATTACACCAGTTTCTCTAGCAAAAGAAGAATTTAATTATAATAGCAACTTTTCACAAAGCAACAACCGTTAATGATACATAATCACAGAGTGGGTGCCTTGATTCGCATCAGGCTAGCTTCAAGCATCATTTTGCTTGACCTATCCAGTTAATATGTTCCTGGAAAAATCTGCAGGGCCAAACTTGCAAATCAGCAGCTGAAATCCATACAGATGATTTGAAAATATAACCTGATGCGCTTTTTCTTACAGGAAGGCACATTTACACCATAAACCGAAAATGGAACAGCCTCCTCCACTGACCAATGGCTTCCTTAGGCACAGCAGGTGGTAGAACAGTTTTGAGACTGCTCCAAATTGCTGCTTGGCAGTGTTTCCCTATAGAGCATACCCTCAGCACAGAGCCTTAAAATGCCATTCCCCTGTGTGAGAAAAATCCATGCCATTTCCATGTTTTTCTATTCAGCGTGGATGCCTCTGAGAAGACAAAACCCTCCAGTCCAGCCTTGTTACATTTGGTGCAATATGGATGGCTGAACAGCTGCTTAGGCTCTCAAATTGGAAGTCTCAAGTGTGCAAGGTTCAACGTTTGACTGTCTGAACACAGTAAGCTGCAGGTATATTTTTCTTTCTCCTCTTGAGCAGAAGCTGGAGAGTATATGCACATGCTCACATATGAGAGAGGGAGCATTTTGCTGCACACTACATGCATGTCCAAAAAAGCCAGAAAATTACACAGTACTGTAACACATCCAGGACTACGCCATCTACATGACAGCTACTGCTGAGGATGCACAATAAAATTCTCCTTCTCAGCTTATGCTGTTTACATCTTTGTTATGAGAAGAGGTTTGGGAGCTTGGGAACAAGAGAGAGATATGGAGAGGGAGATGTTCCCAGAGTCCTAGTCTGAAAGCGTTAAATTTCTACCTTAAGTATTTTTCAGTATGACTTCCATGAAAAGATGCATTGTTCCTCCTGTTGCATTATGCTAAAACAATAGCTGCTTCCTCTTGCCAGTGACTCATCAAGGGCTTCCTCCAGTGCAGCTCCTCTTCTTTTTCAGCTCTATTCAGAAGGTGAATTAGAAGCAGCCTGATGGGGGAGTGCTAAATTTTTCATTACAATCTTTCTCCAGAGGTTTGGCGTTTAATAATTTGTACTGTATAAAATTTCACATATGGGAAAACACGGCACCACACAGCCTCTCCAGATGCTTTTTCTGCTGCTAATCATGTGAGCCCCACGACTAAAGGAGTGGATTTAGGGCATAATTAAAGCTTTATACTTTAATAGTACTATGAGCAAAGCACAATTTTATTTTTGAGAAGAACATCCCACATTTGTAAATACCCATTTCACTGAGGATCAGTTTTCAAACAGGCTTTGTATCCAGGTCTCTGTGTTCCTGATACACCGTGAAATACAAAATGTATTTAGAGCCACGTAAGCAGTTTGCGGTGCTAGGAAGGGAGCCTATTCTGCTTAGCTGCTGTGAAGGTTCTTCAATGAACTGAATCCAAGAGTGCTGTTGTTTGTGCAAGGGACAGTTATAAGAGACCCCTGACATCTTTGTCTCTGGTTTGCATGGAGTATTTTGGCAGGAGAGTCGTTCAGATCGGTCACAGGAGCTTGGAAGCTCTGAATATTTTCACTACAGCCCTAAGCATACCTACATGGTCTAGTTTTACTGTTGTACTCCTCCCACCACCCATTTCCCCAGCCTTCCTGGAAACCTGAAGCTCTTGCTGTGCACTGGAATATAGAGCAGTTTTGTAACCTTCCCACAACGGAGGCCCTTTTTTTTTATTTCCATGTGTGGGAAGAACCACCTGTGAAGCTCTTGCAATATTAAATCCAGACCTCTTAGGGCTGACATGCAGCTTACACCTCACTTAAGTACCATTTAAGCTTTATCTTGAAAGCTTAAGTAGCACCTAAGCAATGGAATTGGTATTGCACTGGGGACACAACACAACCCTCCCCATCCCTGCTCCAAAAAAATGTATAAACTGTACCAGAGCCAAAGCCAGGGGAACAGATTAGATGCAGGAAGGTAAAGAATTATGGCTACAGTGAAAAAAATGATAAGAAGCTATCACAGAATACATCGTTTTTTGGGAATGGCTGGGGCTGGGTGGCAAGGAAGCTGAAGAACTAAGTAGAGAGGGCAGCATGAAGGAAAGAAAAAAGCAAAAGATGTCAAACAAAGATATGAAGAGAATACTAAAGAGGAATAACTGAGAAAAACCTAGAAAGCAAGAGGGATGGGGGGGGAAGAACTGACAGTAGAGATTTTAAGCTGTGATGATTGTGCAGAGCATGTAAGTGGGTAGCTTGAATCTGATGCAGGAAAGAGAGGACTTAAGTATCTAAGAGGTGATAGAAGAGCCTCTAGAATGGCTGAATGGAATGACTACCCAAGTGCCCTGAAGATGAAAATTATACTTACCTATTACATGATCTGTTTGAACTAGAGCTCCCCTACAGAAAGAGATGACAAAATACTCAAGTCCTCAAGACAATCATTTACACTAAAGGGTTCTTACTTTAAAAAAAAAAAATTCTTCCTGAATTTATCCAGGAAAATACCTCCTCCACCCAACCAGGATGATCATTTTGTTTACAATATGGCTTTAATTAAACCCAGGTTTTCTCCATCTGCTCTAGAGGCCTGCAGGTGTTATGATGGATTTGTGATTTCTCAGAGAGAAAAGCTGGTGATGAAAGGAAGATGATTTGAAGAACACAGTGAAAGTATGCAGCACTCTCTGGCCAACCTCTGTCCACCAGAAAGGAGAGACCTCAATTTTACCATCAGGTGTCAATGTACAACACCATGTTGTTGAAAATCTGATCAACTGCAGTGTCATGTACTTGGAGAACATGGGACTGTATTCTCCCAGATAAGCATCTGTTTAGGTCTTAGACTTGCACTATGCTGCCAAAAATATCAAATGGCCAAGAACTAAGAAATAATGACCTTGAGAGTGAGAGCTTATTTCTGGTTTTATCCACCTTTAATATCACAGCTTAAGTTAAATCAACCATGCATTTTAAAGATTTACATTGTATCCTTCTAAACCTATTTGAGAACCCTTAAGTCTTGAAATTTTATTTGTTGAAGTGCAGGGCTTATTTGAGGTTAAATTTTACTCACCTGTGAAATGACTGTGTATATTGCTTAAGTCCATACTACATAATTAAGTAACAGAGAGCTCTGAAAGTATAATGAAACTTTTTAGTCATCACAAAGAGGTTGAGATAAACTTGGGAGTATATGATAAAGATTAATCTGATTATGAATAAAGGGAAGTTTTAGAAAACTGTATTAATTAGACAATCTTAAGGGTAAATGCTAGATCTCATAAGCAAGATGTATATGCCAAGTGGATTTAATTATCTGGCATGAAACAACATCCTGATCTCATCAAGTGACAAAGATACTGATCTTTCTATAGGTTGGCTCTCCTTTGCATAAACCACATGCAGGAGGAAAGTATATGCCCCAGAAGCAAAGGCAAAACCACTGAATGAGAGGAAACAAGATTTACCCATTATAATAATGCCTATGTAGGGGTGTCTACTTCACCAGTATATCAGCATATCTCACCTGTAACAAGACACCCCATAAAATGGACAACTTCTGGCAAGAAGGATTGATTTGTAATTAAAAAGGGACAAGACAAGCAGAAAGGCAGCCAGAAATCCTACGTTCTGTTTTCAGCTCTGACCTTGGATCAGTCATTTACATCTCTTTACCAGAGTTTCCTCATTTATGAAATTGGGATAAATAATATTTGCAGTGAGGTTGTGAGGTTTAATTCTTTAATGCTTACAAGTTTGGAGGTCTTCAGCACAGAAGGTAAAAAATATTACTACATTGCCAAGGGCTATTCATCTTGTAGATGTATAGACAGAAAAATACATATGTCCTTTTAACAAGAAGGGGTCAAACCACTGACATTAGGCCTGCGAGGTCTGAGCGCTGAAGGATAAAGTGTAGTATCAGGATTCCTGCCAGAGGAAACTCATCAAAGCTCTGATTCTGTGGGGAGGATTTATATTAACCAACATGAGATAAGGAACAGAGAAAATAAATACATACATCAGGGCTTACTAATGGGTATTATCTCTCATATAGGAATGAACTAATGCTATATAGCTAGGCAACAAAACCATTTCATACTTGATAAAGACCTAAACATGGTGAGGAATCATCCCCCTTCCCCCCACCCCATATCACAAGGTTACTTGCGCATTCATTAGATATCCACTGCTCCGTTTGGTACTGCCTCCAAGAAGTGCTACTCTAGACCAGTGTGAGCAAACCATGTGGTCTATGACTGGTTCTCCACTTATAGATGAGCATGATTTTAGTACACACAAACATTAAAACCTTTAATTTAAGGACTAATCACTGTCACAGGTGCACACCTGAAAGCTGGTCAGCTTGACTTAATTTTAGTGACTCTAAATTATTTATGTCTCTACTCTCATATATCTATTCTGCAGTTAAAAATACTATAATTCTACTTTGCAGCAAGATCATCCTTTAGCGGAGGAACAAGAGCAATGGCATCATCCTTAAGACACAGCTATTGCGGATGTTCATTTGTTCATCTACCCCCATGTCCACAACCCTCAGTGGTTTCATATTTTATTTCACACCAGTATTTATTATAGGCTTGGTCCTGGTCCCTTGAAATCCATGGAAGGCTTTGCTAATCAGTGGAACTAGGATTTGGCACTAAAGAAGGGATCAAGAAAGCATTGTTTCCTTTTATGGAACCATTCCATCCCTTTCGTCAAGCAGTCTTTGAAGAAACCACAGCCCACGTAAGCCAGATCACAAGTGGTATCATAACCGAATACTGTGAGCCTTGTTGAATGTTGACAATATATTTTTATGACTGTTATTTAATTAATTTGCTGACAAAATACAAAAGCATAAAAAATAAGTTGTCGAGGAAACCAGACTAAAGTGATGATTTTAATATCGTGTAACCCTTTCACTCTAGGGAAATTCACATAGGACAATCAAAGCCCTTAGGATGCAGGAACTTATTAAATAACATTTTATGGAGACACTTTTACTTCCCTAGCTCTCACCCCAATATTTATTATTATTTCATCTGCTGAGCTATGAAGTCTGCAGTTGCTGTATAAATGGATTGAATGCTTGCCGTCTTCTACTGCAGTTTTGTAGGCGCCTCTTCACCCCTCTGCCAAAAGGCCATCTTGCAACTTCTTACAAAAATACCTTCAACATCTCTCATAGCAGTAGATATACCACAGATAGGATAAGTGCGCTAGGAAGGACAACAGTTCTGATTTCTCCACTAGCAGAAGCAAATGAGCATGTCAGCTGTATCCAAACTCTGCCTCTCCCATGCATCCTGTGGGATCCTGCTTTACAGAACAGGCTAGAGGAAAACTTAAGTATGCAAAATCATGAAAAACTTCCATCTTTGATGATAAGCTTTTATGGTTCAAAATTTGCATGGAAAAGCACGAGAGTTTATAGAGTATAAACACTTTGAAGCCACAAATGGCTTTTAGGGTGGATATGTACGTGTGTCAGCATACACGTGCAGTGTCTAACATAATGTCGGCCTTATGTGTGGCTTCTAAACAAACATAATACGAATAACAACAACTACAAGTTTATAATTGGTAATTCCCAATATCTGATCTATACGTTTTTAGTTATTTGTCATAGAATACCTGCATGTGCTTCATTTTTATGTGGGTTTGTTTTAAAATAAACGCTCATCTATTTTCTTCGTAGAACCAGTCCTGCAAGCAACCCAGTCTGATTGAGCCTCCCTCTTCCAATAACCTAACATACACACTGGACACACCTACATGTTGTGCTGCATGCACAGCCCAGTAACCGCCCATACTGCCCTGTGCTTTAGTATGGCGATGTGTAGACGCACCCATTATGGGGCAGATTCTCTAGGCTAGGGTCTGACATCACACATAAATGGGTTTAAGTGATCAGAAACTGGTTTAAACCTGTAACAGAACAGATGTTCAGTGCACATAAACAGGTTTGAAAATGGCTGAAACCGGTTTAAGATAAACCTGGTTGAATGTAGTATCAGACTTAACTGATTTGGCTCAAACTGGTTTATGCAATGTCTGTCCCAGACCCCTTGCTGGTTTAAGATAAACCAGACTCCCCCAGTATCTTGGCATGCTCTCTGGGCTAAGTGGGACTCTCTGCTCCACAGCAGGGCTGGCCCCTCCCCTCTGCTCCTTGACTGGAGCTCAGCAAAGACTTGCAGGCACAGCAGGGTCTGTTGGCTTCCCCATGCCCTCCTCTCCCCCCCCCACCCTTCCCCCCACTCGGTGCTTCAACAGAGATCCCTTTCTCCTCTCTGCCACAGCAGGAACTGTAGCCAGCACGTGGTATGCTAGCTAACGCCGAGAGGTGTCTGTGCGTGTGTCTCTCTCCAATTTCACTGGGACAGGCAGACAAAACAGTGACTGCTTAGGGCCTCTGGAGCTAATCAACAGGTCAGCCAGTAAGTTGTTTAAGAAGTGTGAAGTAATGTGGAGAGAGGCTACTTTTTTACTAATCGGGTGATAAAGACTGTTATCAGCCCCCTGGCTGGCTTGCTCACCTGTCAGTTTGCTGCAGACAGTATGACGAAGCAGGGAGGGAGACTGAAAAGCTCTGTATCATCAACAGATGCATGCACTGCATGCACCCCCCGCCTTGCCTCAGAGTGCTAGCCTGGGGCTGGGGGTTGGCAACACTCCCACCCCTTGAGGAGCCTGCAGGGAAAAGCCTGGGACCGTGCAGGCAGACATCACTAATGAGAGAGTCCTGCCGGGGCCTGGCCATAACTCCCTCAGCTCAGCTGCCTGCAGAAGGGAAGGGAGGGCTGTTCTAGTGCCCCCCAGCTTCTAGCCTGAGCTACTACAGGCATGTGCCTGCATTTCCTCAGTTCAGAGAAAATGTCTCTCCAGTTTCAAACCAATTCAGCCTAGTTAGGTTAGACTAACCTGCAAAGATTGAATCAATTCATGCTCAGGTTTTTTGAATGTCTGTCCCTAGCCCAAGTGGTATAAACCGTCACAGCTCTTCCAAAATCCACAAGCAGGAACCAGCCGAGGATCTGCTCCATTATAGAGAGTAAGAAAAAAACAAATCTGCACTGCAGATTGAGCAGCAGTGCAGTTAGGCTATAAGAACCACCAACACACCACAACACTTTAGTACAGAGCATGCCAGCACACCATTTTCATTTGGGGGCGGGGGGGGGGGGGGAATAAAAGGAGGAAGCAAGAGAAGGGTTTTATACAGGCTGCTGTGGAATTCTTTTTATTAACATTTAGATAAATTATTATTAGTCTAGTCTATTTTCATAACAAAGTGAGAGCAGAAAACCTCATCTGTTATCTATTTGAACTTCCAACCTTCCTACTTGTCTCACTGCTTGGAAATCAATGACATCTTGGGACAAGGGAGTAAGCTCTTTCCCTGCTAAAATTTAACAGCAAATGGTTTTACAAGCTTGGCGTTGCTTTATCAGCCATTAGTGAATCACTTTAACTGGAAAATTTAGCCCAGCTTGTAAAAATTACCACATTTTAGGCAGGCTATAAAAGAAAATGGTTTAACAAACAGAAAATATAAATGATCTAAAGCTGAACCTCTCCTGCACCTCTCAATGAATAAGTTGCTAAAAACATTAAACTCTGGTGCCAATTTGTAAGATTTAATGAATATTTGGACTGTTAAATGAATAGACTATGCCCCAAAGCTGCTCATTTAGGATGCTGCTGCTGTAATAAAATTAGCTGCCCATCCAATGAAATATCAGAACCCTGGGCTGGTGCCGTCTAATTGAAGTTTACAACTTTATTGGAGGTTCTTTGCATCTCTCTCTTGCCTTGTGCAGTTTAATGGCTGGTGGCCTTCATTTTAACTTAATTATGAATTGGAGAGGAAGGTTGTGTGAACATGATAACATTCTGCCAGGCTTAAAAGTAGCAATTTGTTCAAGGCATATTTCACCTGTTCTCATCTTAATTTGTCTGGATTGATGAGACTTAATCAAATGGAACAAATGGGCCTTCAAAATTAAAGCGAAAGGAGAAATTGAAGGCCAGGTCCTGAGTGCCCAGAACTGCCAATGATACCCTTGGTAGTCAAAGTCATTTGGCGTATGTCAGGAAGCACTGAACACCTTGTGGAAGTGAGCCCTGAGCTAGTAATACAAGCACAGATCATCCCTTCATGAGGAAAACACTTTAGAAAAGGCATTAGAGGAGACAAATCTGTTCAGATGCCCTCAAAGATCAACCCTGCAACATAGCTGAAGCTCATCCCCAAGAATTTCAGTTCCCTACGAATCGATGAGAAGCTAGGCTGTCTACAAGGAAGACAGTAACCACTTCTGATTTCACCTCAGTTCCCTAACTGCATGTCCAAGGCCTCCCTCTGGTTGTGGCTGCCCTTGTGAAACAAGGGATGCCTTCAGAAAATAAAATGTAAATGTTTTTTGCCTGAGGCTTGAATATATTCAGGTGAAAAAAGGCACCAGTTCTAGCTGCCAACAAAATTGGCAAGAAATGGGAAAGGCATAATAGACATCTTAAAGACCTGGGCAAAGCCAGTTTAAAAAAAAACAACAAGGCGACATGCAACACACACACACACAGCATCAAGATTTGGAGACAGTCTGGAGATTCACCATGGGGACGTTGCGGCTGAGGTTGCATCAGCAGATGCATGACGAATAGGTCCAAGGAGGTGATACTTCCCCTCTATCGGGCGCTGGTCAGACCGCAGTTGGAGTACTGCGTGCAATTCTGGGCGCCGCAATTCAAGAGGGATGTGGATAACCTGGAGAGGGTCCAGAGAAGGGCCACTCGTATGGTCAAGGGCCTGCAGACCAAGCCCTATGAGGAGAGACTAGAGAAACTGGATATTTTCAGCCTCCGCAAGAGAAGGTTGAGAGGCGACCTTGTGGCTGCCTTTAAGTTCATCACGGGGGCACAGAAGGGTATTGGTGAGTGTTTATTCACCAAGGCACCCCCGGGGGTTACAAGAAATAATGGCCACAAGCTAGTAGAGAGCAGATTTAGATTGGACATTAGGAAGAACTTCTTCACAGTTCGAGTGGCCAGGGTCTGGAACGGGCTCCCAAGGGAGGTGGTGCTCTCCCCTACCCTGGGGGTTTTCAAGAGGAGGTTAGATGAGTATCTAGCTGGGGTCATCTAGACCCAGCGCTCTTTCCTGCTTATGCAGGAGGTCGGACTCGATGATCTATTGAGGTCCCTTCCCACCCTAACATCTATGAATCTATGAATGTATGAAGTGAAAGTGGTAGGAAGAGAAGGTATAGGCCAAGATGAAGCTTTGGGGAGAGCCACGCAAAAAAAGAAAAGGACTCACCAAAACGGGCACTAAAGGAGACATAAACAAGCAAGAAGAGAGTGATGTAGGAAAAGGAAAAAATCAAATCCAAGGATGGCATGGAGACAAAGTCAACCAGGAATAAGGGAGGAGGTAAATGAAGAAGAGTTTGCTCTTTTTTCTGACCTCAAAGGTCTGAGACTGGGAAATTCAATGAGCAGCTGCATGTAAGTAGGCTGGGCTGGGCGTGTAGCCTAACCAGACTCTGACATTTAAATTTGTTAAAGAGGGTGATCAAACCAAGAAAACTGCCCATAAGCAAAACTAAGCAAAAGATCAGCTAGTTGGTGGGAACTTTGATCATTTAATGACACTGACTGGGAGTCAGGAGACATAGAGGGCTGAAAATTAAAATAAAGAGAGTCTTTCAATAGCCATATCAGAGGTTAGAAGAATATTAACTGCGGGGGTCAAGGAGAGGCGATCTACAGTTCAGAGGGAAGCTGCAGAACAGGACTTGGACCACATTTCAGAGAAGGCGTTGGCTTGATGCCAAAATGTGCGCAAGAATGACAAATGGGTGTTGTTGCTTTCACCGGATCTGTCTCTCTTGTTCACTGTCTAAAGTAAAGAGCAATCATGTTAGAAACCTTTGCAAAGCCTGCGTATGTTTGCTTCACCTATCATGTGTCCTTGAAAGGGTACACTATAAATGAATGCACACAGGGCTGCAGCTCTGGGAAAAGGTCTGCTTAAGCACCTGAAGAGCCTTCTGCCAGCTGGCAGTAGTCTCTGGTGCTAGGCAATGGACCAACGGGTGCCAGCTCAGAAAGGGAGACCTTGAGATCTGCACTTCAAGAGGGTGCCCAGAAAAAGCAGTGCCTGGATGCAGCACACGCTCAGGAAGCTTAAAGCCAATGGGTCCCACATATTGGGACCCAAGCACAGCACTGCAGCAAGTGTCAAGAACAGAAAGCTTAGCTAGGGCTGTGACAGGGGCACGGGAAGCGTCACTTTTATCCTGGAAAAAGTTGGTAACATCCAGTTCAGAGAACAAGAGGAGTGCAGGGGTAGAGAATGGTTTAGTAAGGTTAAAAGGTGGTGTAATCATGCAAGCATTTACGTTTACTTTTAAATGTTACAATAATAATCTGAAGGGAAAAGGTGATTGGCAGGTGCCAAGTAAAACACTGCGGGAAGGAAGAAAGCCCTGGGAAAGTAAGACAACAACTTTGTGAAAGATAAGCTGATGTGTGTTCACCCTAAACAAAACCACCTCCACCGCCCCACATAGAAATGCACACTGTGCTGTGGCCCATTAACAGGCAGTATGTTCCACTGATTAAAAAGAAAATTTAATACATCTGTTGGAACAGAGAGACAGAATAAATAACCTTATCATTCCATTTACTGTAAATAATACTTAAGTGCGAGTCAAATATTAGTTATATTCAACACAGCATCATAACAAAACAGGCACTGTTAACATTATGGTCCCAAACTGTGTTATTCTTAATTAACATCTGACATATATCTGCTTTTGCAATCACCCATTACTGATTAAATGACAAGGCACAATGTCAGATGCATAATCCGATTGGTTAGTGCTCAGTTACCAAGGTGTTACATTTTGAAATTGCCTGTGAATTGATTTCTTTTATTGAATTAATAAGTGTTATCATACTGTACAGAAGGTAAAATTGCTACTGAATGTGAGTGATAACATATAATTATAGAAAATCAAATCCTAATCTGCACAGCCAAACCAGGTGTCAACGTTTTAATTGTAGTTAGGGAAGAGCAGTAACGCCATAGAGCTGAAGGGTGGTGATAGGGTGGGGGGGGACAAATCTCAAGTGTGGAAAGGAAGAAAAATGCATTATTTTAAAATACAGCTTTAGTTGGGAGTGATAAAAACCTTGAGGGATGTGAACAACTCTAGGGTGCAGGAACCCTATGCTTAATATTTCACTTTATGTGAAATCCACACATGCTAGGACACTTGACTACCATCCAGTCCTGATTATTCTTTGAGAGATAATAAGTTATGCATTTTGGAGAGAAAGTCTCTCTCAGAGTTTAGCTCTCCTAGGATCATTATGCAAACATAAAATACTCAACTCATATTCGCTTGTAAATTCCCCCCCACAACCCCACTTCTGGTTTTTTTAAGCAGGAGAGAAGCTTCACTACCCCATTAAAAATGATTATCAAACACCTATAATTAAAGAGTTTCTGGTTTTCCTTATTTTTTTGTGGGTGGACATTCACTATTTCAGGAAAAAGATGCGTCTCGTGAAATAATTTCCTGGATGTTCTCCCTACAGTTCAGTCTACGCAGGGGAATTGCACCAATTTAACTAAACAGGTTTCTAAATTGATATTGTCAGATAGGTGCAGCCCCACTACACAGGCAGTGCCAATACTAATTTAGATTAATATGATCACGTAAATCAGTTTAAGAATAATATCCACGCAATGCCATGTTCAGAAATGGAGTTAATTATGTTGGTGCAATTCCTTGTTGTTAAACAGATCTACATATTTCATTCTAAGCCTCCTCTTCTTCCCAGGAAGAGGCGTTGTGCAACTACCTACAGCACTGACAGCAACCAAGAGACCTGGGATGAACTGGGGTCACTGGACTCTCCCACTGCCCATGTATGACACAGCTGTTCTCCTGGCTGTCAAATCTCAAGCTATCACTGCCACTTGAACCAGGTGTGAAGACACTTCAGTTCCCTAAACACTGATCCACCTCTTAAAACTGCTTGTCATATTGTTTCTGCAATGTCACTGGCCTTTGTTTTCATGTCCATCCTTTCTTTCACTTGCAACTACTCTCTTTCCCCTCTCCCTTCATCACCCAGTCTTATTTTCCTTCCAAACCCTTTCCTTTGTGCTCTTGTTTTGGATGCTACCTATCACTCTCATTTTCCTTTTGACAAGCTGGCAGATGCATCCGCAAGGGGAAAAAAAGGAAAAAACAAATCCCTTAGATTTCCCCACTGAAAGGTACAGGTAAATTTGCCCAACACCAGTTACCCACAAACTCTATTACTCAAAGCAGGGCCTTCCCTAAAGATGCTCCACCCAGAGGAGAAGCACACAACGCAACTGCTATAAAGTTGCATCTGGTAAAATGAATTCTGGCTCACAAAAGCTCATGCTATACATCTCTAATTTGGTTAGTCTGTAAGGTGCAGTTAGTTCTACCCTGCCAATTGCTATAATAGCCAGGCTGCCCTTTTGTGGCACCAGAGACTAATTTCCTAAATATCTGCTGAAGAGCTTTTTCTCATTTTTTTTTCTTTCAACAGCAAGAGGTTAAGCTGTCCTGCTTGGACGCAGAGGCAAAACCCAGCTGAAAAGCCAACATCATCTTAACAGGTGTACAGAACATCACAAAGATCTTTTCTAAATGAATTCTTTCTGCACTTTTGTTTTCAGGATACTGGGGAAAACACGTTCCTTTTTCCAAATGGCCAAGCCACTGGGATTAGCACTTAAGTGATAGGGCAGCAAATACACTGTGATAAAAGGAAAAGGCATCTTGGCAGGTAGTTGGCCTTGTCTGCCTGTCTTACAAAAACAGAGGGCTCTTCTTTAAATGTGATCCTGTACATGGAACACGGATAGCAAAGCAGACAAGCAAGAAGTTTGCAATGAGATAAAAGAAGAAAAACCATGGACACAATCTTTTTTTTTTGACTGAACATACACAAAGGTAGTATTGAGGAAGAAAGGAAGAGGCCTGTTCCTTTCTACAGAGCTGTGATGTGAATGCACACGTAAAGCCATGTTAAGTTGCTCAACTCTCAGCCCCCCGTAGGCCGAGCACTGGCACAGTCCCCGTTTCACAGATGGATACGAAGTCTGTGGAGAAGCAAGGAAATAAAGCAGACCTTCCAAGTGCCAAGCCAGTGCCCTTTCTCTTGTTCCCTACAGGAACCCATGTGGGACTTCTAAGCTTCTCACCTCCCTTCTCCTTCCAAAACCCTCTTCCCATGTCGTATCATCCTCCCTTAGGGCTGCTGAGACTGAAGCAGTCCATGAGGGTGCGAGAAGACAAAACAGCCCCTGGGCTGCACCACCAGCAGTAGTAAATCACAAATGATAAAGCACATACAAAAGCATGCTGTGTCATATACACTAAAACTCTTTGAGTGCAGCCTGCATGAATGAAGCTCTCTTCCACACTACTGCTCAATCATAGATCAGTCACGAGAATGAAGTCCCCCTATTACTGAGCACTATTTGCTGCACTGTGTGCTGGTTTCCATGAACAATAAAATATAAATGGATTTGCCTTATAATGAGGGTGCCAAGACAAGCAAGGAGCAAAGCCGTGGGCCAACTGTAACACTAGAGGACTTGGCAGGCACTCTTCTCTCCATTTTTTTTCTATGTATTTTGTCTGAACTTTCCATCCTGCCATTCCAATTTTTCAATATTTTTGGACAGACAATAGCACCCACCAGGAGGCAATAAATGACTGTACAGCTAAATGCTTGCCCTCGATCAATTAAGACATCTCTTGCTCTCTCTTCCTTACCATTCTTTCCACCATCACTTTGCACACATTCCTCAGTCACAAGCTCTAGCAAAGCTGAAAAACCTGTTGCTGTTGTTTCTTTTTCAAACCTTTAAAACCTGGTGTGCCAGTTGGCTTGACCTCACAGCTGCTGAGTTGAGTTGGATCAATGCACACTGGCCAAATAAAATACTGCCTTTTAAACATAATTTGTGTTTGGCAATGAACACATTAGGAAAATGCAGAACAATCTGCACTTTAGGCAAGCTACTAACCCTATGTGAAGAGCGCTTTGATGCCCTCAATTTGCATCTGACAGGCTTAATGTGTCTTGGAAACAGGCAAGAGTGTAAGAGGTCCCTGCGCTAATCATTACTGATGTATAAAAATTGAAAACACCTAATTGGTTTAATTCGTTGTAAAATTCTGTTTGTGCTTGCTTTCTCTAAAAAAGTTACTGCAAGAAAAAGAGAAAAAAAAGAGAGATTGCTGTTGGCCACTTACTACGACCTTTTTACACCATGCTGCAGCTTTACTTGGTGTGCTAAAATAAATCTATTAATAAATATTTCTAGGGGGAAAAGAAAGACCTAGCAAAGGGCAGAGCTTTGCTCAGGTCTGTGGTGATCTTGCCTGAACCCAGCACAGCCGCCTATTACTGAGTCCTGCTGTCTCGAAGCTGAATACCTTGTCGTAACCCTTGACACCAGGCAGCAGTATTTTCTTATTCTAAGAGGGATACCGAAATACACTGGGTCTAGTATGGCTCCCACTGAAGTTAATGGGAGCTTTTCCACCAAATTTTATAGAAGCCTGTTAAGATCACTATGTTATGGAGACATCCCAATTTTTAGCTCAGACACAGACATGGGGAGATTTTGAAAAGAAAAGGTTCTCTTTATTGATTAAAGTCTTCTTCCCCTCCCTGCTGTGATTTGAAGTTGGATCTTTCAGGTTCTACATCAAGTTGCTTCTCTATTGCCCGGGGTTGCCTGAGGAAATAAGTCTTGTGAAAGAAACACTCAAGGCCCACATTTACTTGGTGATTTTAGGGTTAAATAAGCTACATATAACCCAGAGGCTCTCTCTCCAATCCTCTGACAAAGTATGGCTCTGCTAAGCCAAAAAAGATAAAACAGGGATACCGTCACACTCAAAGGAGAAACAGCAAAGGACTTTGTATTTTAATGAGATACAGATTCTGACCATTGAATGAATCACTCTGTCCATAATTATTAAATTCTTCTGATGTCTGACTCTTCCTGTCATGAAAATTCCTGGACCTTATTTCATCTCCAACCAAAGTCTGATTTCAGGATGGAGAAGGAGAATGATCCAAACTCTGAGCTCACTCTAGACACCATTTTCATTCTGCATCTCCCTTTTGAAGAACTTGGTTTTCTTTTCTTTTTTAATTTTCCTTCAAACATCCTCAGAACTAGATGGGAGATTAGGAAAACCCATCACAGACCCAAACTCTTTAGAAGAATTTCAAGGCAATACAAATGAATGCTTCATATGAGCCAAAATGCATGTCCTATTCCATACCGGAAAACAAAAAGTTATGAAATTGTATTTATAACACCACTGATTCAAATCAGCACCTCCATTTTTTTTTTTTTTTACTTTCGGGAATGTTCAGACTCCAGCTCCTACAAGCCAAGGAGAGTTTTCAAAGATCGTTATTAAAGGTGGTTTTGAAACAAAACTCTGGAGATGCCCAAAATACAGGTCCAAATCCAAATCCCCATGGCAATAAGCACAGGAGAGGTGGTATAGGATAGGCTGTTTGGGTCTTTTTCCTCTTTTTTGGTTTATCTCTCTGTTATAACTATTCTCTGTGGGAGCTGCTGGAGCTTCAGGCATTGTAGTGCCACAAATTGAACCACAGAGAGGAAATACCCTCCTCCATAGCCAGAAACAAGGTTTGGAAATGAAGCTTTATTAAAACATACTGCATGCACGGGCCATTTAAAAAAACTAGACTTATTCAATAGATTTAAGTGGGTTTTGCTGATCCATAGCAGGGAGGTTTGGAACTGTCATAATGTACCTGTATAGGCAGAACCAAAGTGGTAGGCTCTTTGGGGAGAAGGGGGCGCGAGTTGTTCCATACTGACAGAGACTCTTAGGTCTGGTCACTATGACACAGAGGGTGAGGAGCCTTTGCAGCAGGTCTGAAAACTGAAGAACAGTGAAGAAAAACAGAATACTATGTTGTTCCCATTATACTTGCTGTTAATATTCAGTATCGGCATCCAGGACCACATAACTGTATAACAGAGCAAAGAGGGAAGACTTACTAGTGCCCCTTTTATTGCGACGGGACTATCCCAAGCAACTGTGTTCATGATGCACTCTAGCACGCACAAAATAATTCCTACAGAGATGCTTTAATTCACACAAAACAATCCAAAGCGGGGATGGGCAAAGTCTGGCCCACAGCCCAGATCCGTTCAGCAGTGGACTCTATTTCCCATCCATCCCTGCACGTGGCTGGGGCTGGTTTCCATGCAGGCCCCAAACGCAGCTGCACTGTGAAAGCTCAAGGCTGGGACTGCCATGAAGACTAGCCCCAGCTGCGCTGGCAGGGCATATGGCAGAGCAGAGCAGGGGGCTGCTCCGGAGCCACTGGGATCCTGCGATGGAGGCACCTGGCTCCGGAGCCAGGGCAGAACTGCAATCTGTCGTCTGCACATTCTGGGCAGGGGCACGTAGGCAGGGGATCATGGCTCTGCCCCGACTCCTTGCAGTGGTGACCGCCTGCTCTGTAAGACAGCGCCGCGATCCCCTGCCTATGCACCCCGGCCCAGAGCATGCAGGTGACAGATGGTGGCTCTGCCCTGGCTCCAGAGCAAGCTGCCCCATCGCAAGATCCCAGCATCTCCAGAGCTGCCCTCTGCCCTGCTTTGCCATGCGCCCTGCCAGCGTGGCTGGGGCTGGTCTCCATGGCAACCCCAGCCATGAACTTTCACAGTGTATCTGCAGCTCGGGTCTCCATGGAGACCAGCCCCAGCTATGTGGGCAGGGGCTGCTGGGAAATGGAGTTCGGCTGCTGGCTGGATCAGCCATTTTGTCCACCCCAATCTAAAGAATAAGAAAAGTATCAAGTAATATACATCTGTCCTGATGTACCAATTTTAAGGTTATCTAGATAGCTATTTTCAGACACAAAGCTCAGACCTAACCCACTGGAATGACATGACATCATCACCATCTTACACTTAATAAAAATACCTCTCCTGCTGCATTTAACTTGGGATGTGTCACCTTAGGACACTTCGTTACAGGCCTTCGGTCCTTGTTATTTACACGATCTGTATTAAAATGTGAAGACTAAGATTCTGATTTCACATGTACGCCTGGAGCCAAAACTGGTATCTGAAAAAAACAGCCCAAACAAAACCTTACCTCCCTTATCAGCCATTGAAGCATGGAACTGAAAACATACTGTCTGAATCTACGCTCTCAGACACCAGTGTGAATCTGCAGTGAATTTACCAGAGTCTACAGACTTAGCAGTGCAAGACCTACATCAAGCATCAGGTTTTTAAATTCAAGCTGTGGAAATATTAATTGTCATAACCCAAAGGTATGATTTTGTGTGTGCTTTGGCACTAGAATTATCCCCGCTGAATTACAGCTTCATTGCACGGTGGAGTTTTGCTGCATAGAGAACCCGCGTGCAAAGGAAAAGTTCCCGCCAATTTGCAGCTGTCTTTGCAGGGTGCATTTCTCAAGTTGCGACAGAAATGCATGGTGCAAAGGAGTTCCCGCCACCCGTATGCAAATTTGTTCCCCGCTATTGGCTAGTTCTAAATTATTCCCACGTGGCGGGTAGCGATTGGCCTGGTAGCCGTATAAGAGGCTTGAGCGGTTTAAGCCCAAGCCGAGGAGGACTCCACATCGATCTCGCGGGGACTCTGGGTACACGGCAGGGCAACAGAAACCTTGTGTGAGATCCAGAGGAGTTTGGCGGCCTGATCCACCGCCCACCTCTTCCCGTCTTCGAATGAAAAATTATAAGACGTATCTACGAGTTTCCATTTCGGTGGCGCGCTTGTCCAGGACATCCGGAGTTCTGTTTGCGTGGAGCCTAGCAAACTCCACGTGATTGTTCGTGTTCTTTTTGTTTGTAACCGCAACTCAAGCAAGTTTTCCAGCCTGCACCACGACCATCCTGGTGTAAGTAAACAATCTTAAAATCTACCATTACGCGTCTGTGCCTAATTCTAGCTCAGTGCCCGCCCTCTCCGACCTGGCATGCCCGGGCTTCTGGCCACAGCCCGCGTGCAGCGCGACAAGGGCCACGGATTGGCGCCCAGCCCGCACATTAATGAGGAGGACACTTCCTGATGATGTGTCCTACACAGGTTGTTTCGAAAAAGGTCACCGATAAAATGCTCTGCAGCAAATTTTACACCAGAAATACAAGAGAAAACAAACCCCACAAACATAGGCTATCTTGGAATGACACAACTATTCCCCTTGATATCCAAGTATTTTGACTTGGTATCTTTAGGAAAAGCTGCAGAATCTTCTTTGCTGTCAGCACAAGAAAGACACAATGAAGGATTTAAGCACAGGCTTTCAAATTCTATGTGCTGTCCTAGATAATTTATACCTTTCTAAATGATGCTTCTCCATTCCTTAAATATGAGCGATCACTCTTGAGGGGGCAGCCCTGACCCCAGTCCTTTCAACATCCTCCCTCTGCACAGGGGATACTTATATCCTACTGCCAGATGTAGCTGCACAGTAGCAGTCAAAAGCAAAAAGTGGCCTTGAGAGAGAGAGAGAGAGATGCTAAGTAAGAAAGAACAAATATTTTTACAGCAACCCTCTAATACCCAGAATGGGAAGGAGGAAGGTACAAGAGACACTGAAAACAATATCAGTCCTAACATGTGGTTAAGACAGATATGTGTTATCTGGGGTTTGCCAGCCGGCTCCTGTGTGCACAAGATCACAGCGCCCTGGTTAACTCTGTTTGCTTCACTGTTCCCAGAAATAACAGTACTTGCCCTAAGAACTTTTACTCTGGAAATCATGCCACGCTGCTGCAAATGCTGATTGGTTATCACTGAATAACATGCCCTGTTATACCACCTTCCAATCGTGTACAATCATGATGCAACCTCAGCTGCCTTTATGCTTTCTTTCAAGGCAGTCTACAATGTGAAATGGGAGAGGCTATCAACAGAGATGGGTTTTACGTAACTGTGGGTGCTCTTAGGGTTAACGTACCCAGTTGGGCTTATGAAAAAAAACCAGTATACGTTCTGGCTTCCCCGTTTATTTACTTCCTGTTCACTGTGATCTTGCTGCCACGCATAAGGGGACTTGAGACGAGTCAGTGAGATGATCCTTTGGGACACGGATCAAAGAAATACAGAACTATTTTATTCTGTGTATGTTTTGGGAGCTTGAGGATTATTCTCAAGTCTTTGGCTTCTGAATTCCTGCCTCAGCACTGGACACCCGCCCCCCTGCTTATTCCTTTGTACGCTCATGGTTGGTCTGCCCTGGTGGATATCAATTACAAAGGAGGATCGTCTCAATTTTCTTCTTACTAATAGAGAAGGATTGATTAAGAATCAGAGGGTGGAAGGCAACTTGGGTCAAAGTGATGATGTCATGAAAGCATCTGTGATCCTAAGGAGGTGGGAAAAAAGAAGAAGATCATACTGAAAGATTCTGGACTTCAAAAAAACAGACCGTAAGAACCTCAGAAAACTAGTAGGCAGGATCCCATAAGAGGGGATTCTGTAGAAGGTGATTAAAATAAAATAAAATAAAGTTAATTTAAATAAAAATAAAAAACAAAACAGTGCAGGGAAGGTTTTTTCCTTGTTCAGATGACATTAAAGGCACAAAAAACACATTCTCCTAATGTTCCTTCACATTGGGAAGCTGAGACAGTGCAGGGAAGGTTTTTTCCTTGTTCAGATGACTCTTCAAGGGCTTGAAACTTGGAAACTTACAAAAAACTGAAATTGGGATACCTTACTGAGGATTCGTATAAGATCAAAATACAAGCACGTAGGGACAAAATCAAAAATATCAAGTCACAAACTGAAAAACAGGTAGCGAGAGAGACAATAGGAAAAAAATACCATTATGTGAATATGTCAGAAAGAAAAGAAGGGCCAAAGGAAGCGTACATCTTTTAGTGAATGGGAGAAGGAAGCTAATAATGGACAGTGCAGAGAAGGCTGAGGTGTTCAATGCTTGTTTTACTGCAGTCTTCACAAAAAAGGACATCTATCAGATGATTAGTCATGGTTGGCTAACAGGGAATGGATACTCAGCCTAAATCCAGACAACAAGCTACTTAGATAAGCTGGAAGTTTTCAAATCAGCTTGATGAGATTCATCCTGGAGTACCTGAGGAATTGCTGAGAAACTGGCTATTATTTCTGAGAAGTCTAGAAGGTCAGATCAAGTCCTGGATGACTGGAAAAGGAACAGCAGAAGGCAGTTTCTAAGATGCCATCCTTCCCTAACTGGTTTACAGAGGCATGGGCTTTCCTACTTTGTTGGATGATATAATCTGATAAAACAGGTTGTAATGACTTGGAGGATGGAACTACATGTATGACATGCAGCTTTGTAGGGTAGCTGATAGAGGTGCACCGATACATTGGTCCGATATTGGACTGGCACTAGTATAGAGAAAATTGATTATATCAGAAATTGGCCTGAAATGGCCAATAATTTGGCCCATAAATGCCTCTGCAAGCGCACAGCCGCAGTGCAGCACACAGGCAGTGAGGAGCACAGCCTGGCAGCGTGGAGAGCTGCATGCAGCTGGTAAGCCTGTTGTGGTGGAAGGAGAGTGGGGAGCGAGGGAGTGCACATATGTGAGTGGGGGGGGGGGGGGAGGGTAGCAAATCAACCCCCAGCTGCCCAGCTGGGGCAGAACAGGGCAGGCACGAGATGGAACTGTGGCTTGTCAAGTGGGGGCAGCTCCTTCCATGGTGCGCCACTTGTCTGGGAGCCGCTTGGCTAGCGGCTTGTCCGACAGCTCCCACTGCTCGTCCGGGAGGGGCGGGGGGGAGGGAATGGGGCACATGTACCCCTCAATCTGTGCGGGGTGGGCCAGGTGGGCTACAGCTGCAGGCTGGGGGCCGTGCTGTGCTCGGGGAGGGTAGTGGCAGTGCTGGGAGAGGGCTACAGGGGGGCTATGGTGAAATTTGTGGTAGCTGCAGTTCCCTCACAGCGCCGCCACTGCCTGCTCTGAGTGCAGTGTGGCCCCTGGCTGCAGCCTGCCCTGCCCTGCCTTGCCCCACAGCTCCGGGGGCACACGCTTTCCCCACCCCCCCCGGCGTCTCCTCGACGAGCTGCAGCTCCATCCCACACCTGTCCCAGCTGGGTAGTGCCTACTCCAGCCCCAGTCCCACTCCCTCCCTCACCGCAGGGGGTGCTGATTTGCCCCCCCATGCCCCTTCCTTCTTCTTCCCTTTCACCACAACAGACATACCAGCTAGACGCAGCTGTATCAGAATTAGTATTGGCCGATACGCCTCCTTTAAAATCGGCTATCGGTATTGGCCCCCAAAATCTCTACTGGTGCACCCCTGGTTGCCAATATTTTAAAGAACAGGATTAGGATTCAAAATGGCCTTGATAAAATGGTCAAAGTATGTAGGATGACGTTCAGTAAGGACAAGTACTTGATTGCACCTGGGAAGGAATAGTTGCATGCAAAAATACACAATGGATAATGACTGCTTTAGCTGAAGTACTGCAGAAAAAGCATTTGGGAGGTAGAATGGTTCACAAGCAGAATGTGAATCAACCATGTAATAGCATTGCCAGTAAAGTTAAGAACATAATGGGATTTATTAGCAGGAGGGTAGTATGAAGTCATGAAAAGCGAGTACTGAAGCTGGAGCACTATGTCCGGTTCTGGGCACTGCATCTTGAGAAAGAAGTAGATACACTGGACAGAGTCCAGAGGAGATCATGAAAAATACTGTACTTGAGGCCAAGAAAAGACAACACACAAAAATGTTGGAAGAACTAAAATTTAGTCTAGAGAAGGGAAGATAGAGGAGACTTAATTACTGTCTTCAAATACTAAAAGGTTTGTTATGAAGAGAACGGCGAATGGCGATCAGTTATTCTCTGTATCCACTGGGACAGGACTAGAAGTAAAGGGCTTAAACTGCAGTGATAGATTTAGTTAGGTATTAGGAATAACTTTGTAATGGTGAGGATGATTAAGCACAGGAACAAATTACTGAGAAGTTCTGGAATCGTCATTAGTGGAAGTCTTTCACTGCAGGATGGTCAAACATTTGTCTGGTTGGATTTAGATAGGAATGATCCTACCTTGAGCCAAGGACTGTACTGGATGACCTCGAGGTTTCCCCCAGCCCTGTGTCTATGATTCTGAATCACTATCTTCACCAGGAAAGGAGGCGCGAACTTACTTTTTCCTCTAAATTAAAGCAGAGTTTCTTTTTTGCAGGTCTAGTTTTACCTATCCTCCAAAATAAGGGAGAATGCACAGCTGGAGGCTTTACACAGCTGAAGTTTGGCTCTGAAGGGCTAGCCTGGGTTTTATTTCCTATGGGAGTTTTGCCCGAGTAAGGACTGCAGAGTTTGACCCTATAGAGCCAGATAGCATTTTGACTTGAGGCAGCTGAACGAACATGCACAAATGGGAATTTTCAAAAGAGCTCAGAAGGAGCTTATGTCTGTACCACTGAAAAATATTCCATCTCAATGGGAGCAGAGTTAGTCTCATGAGGAGTCCCCAAGGGGTTCACATGAACAAAGGCAATTTTTAGGGCATTTTAATCTTCCGCCTGAAAGGCTACCAGAAGTCTCCCCTTCCTCTACCTTTCTCTTCCTCCAAAAATGGCCTCTTTTGCCCCTAGGCATTAGTACTGCTAATACTTTGAGTATGCTGGTCCAGACATAAGAAAAAAAATACATTTTTTTCCTCCTCTGGATTTAAAATGTGTCATTTTCCCAAATAATTCATTTTAAAATGACTCTATGAAACTCCAAAGAATATCTTAACTGCCTGTGTTAATCCACATTTAGGTTGCCAGTTTGGTTTTTGTTTCCCTTTATGGCAAATTTCTCCATTTAAAATTAAACCAACAGTGACAGATCATCATACTTTTTCCATATTCACTAAATCGTTTAATAATATAATTTTGACAAACAGATTTGTGGTTCACACACTCCTGCACACACACCGAGGCAAAATAAAGATGACAGCACATTTGAACAAGGCAGCAATAAAACAGTGATAGTAATAAAGAATAAAAACGCTATATCAGGTTGCCATGGGAACCAGCATTCAAGGACTCCAGGTAACGTTGTAAAACATGCCACTGAGCATAAAGCAGCTAAGCAGGTTAAGAGGTTATTTATTACGCTGCTACATGTCGTGCAGTGCCCTCTGGTGAGTGCGCAAGAGACACGTATGGACTTAAAATAAGACTTTATTCAGCATTTTCTTATGTGAACACATCTTTGTCTATTAAGTGCATTAGAGAAACTGCCATCTTCATAGCTACCCAAATATAAAGGAAACTGAGAAAGGCAAAAGCTGCTGGAGACCCAAGTGGAGCTCCAAGCAGCATGCAAGAGCATGGCTATCTGCACTGGAATCATGTACAAACGTACACGTTAGTTTTGGTTTAGCCAGTTTGGGTAATAACAGCGGTGTAGCTATATAGCTCTGCGCAACCAACCCAAGATCCTGGCTGAGTACCGGGGTAGTTTAGTGCATGCTGCCCTGGTCCTACCACTCTTGGCAGCCATGCTAGCTAGATAACTACCAGCTTGGGTGTGCTTCAGTCACACCTCTGACAGCAGGGCAGAGATAGCTTGCGTTTCCTTACAGCCTAAAACTGTCATTGTGCCATGCTCCGAATATCCACTGAAATCTGAAGGATTTCTATGTGCGAGGCAACTGCGGGATCACGCCTTTATTCACTGTAACTGTTAATGCTGGAGTGCAAAATACGCTATGGAAGAACGCATAGAAATAGGTGAACTTTGTGAGCGCAACCAAAGGACCTGGGTTTTCTCTTCATTAACTTTTATAAAAGCAAATCCGTTTCAAACTGCTCTTTGTTACATGTTTTCTTTTTGTGTAGGCGTGAATACCCTAGAGATATTCTTGAGTAGCCTGACAAAGCAGTAATTTCCACAATTACATAACGACACTTTACAAGGAAGAAGATAATATAAAAAGTAGTTTTGACCTGACTATGGCTCTGCTATAATACTGCGCCAGAACGCTGGATATACATGAAGCTTTTTGGTTACCTGCCATTTTTTTAAACCTAAAGTCTAACCATTCTTTGTATGAATTTAAAAAAAAGAAAAAGAAAAAGGATGCAAGGCTGGTGTCTATCTGAGCAATTATACACTTCCTGGATGGTTAACATCATTTGCCCTTCAGACGCTGCCTTGAGGCATACGGCAGACTTCCAGGAGCATGCCGCTTGTCATATCTCATTAGTTAATTAAAAGTTGTTTTATTTTGGGGGGAGAAGGAGCAAGGAACAGAGAACTGCCATCAGATATATTAGCAGAGGAATCTGGGGGGTCTAAGTGCCTGATGTACACAAAGTACATAATGTAAATATTACCAATTATTCAAATACTCGTATTTAGATTTTCCACTAGCATTTCACACAGAATATATTCTCAAGGGATGAAATCAAAACTAAGCACAATTTGGTTTCCTCTTCTCATTACAGTTATAGTTAAAGCACTGGAAATAATGATCCAGACTGATTTTGGGAGACTTGAAAATGACACTATTCATGATATAAAGTATGGCAGGGCCCATTTTTAAATGGACAGACAGACTACACTTAAAGCAATGTTCAACAGTGATCTTGCTATGTTTGTTTTGTTGCAGTTACCATGTGAAGAGTTTCAGCCAACCAAAATTATTGTTACATGAACTAAATGCTACTTTGAACCTAACTGTTTGGCTGCCAACATATTCACACGTTCACTTAATTAAATCCCATAAAACACTGAAGACTTGCAAAGAGACACTAGACTGTTTAAGCCTGGTTCCCTTAGTTTTCCCCTATGTTGTTAGAAAATGTCAATTCAGTTCTCCCCCCACTAAGTGGCACCAATGCACCACAAACCACGATGAAAACATCTGTATGGGTAGAATATAAATATATTCTTCTGTCTCCTTGAGCCTGGCCTACTGCATGTGAAATAAAACAAGCAGAGCATTATGTGATTAAATGCTTTCTGACAGGGGATACTGACTTCAGCTACTGATTGAACACCCTGAAGAGTCTCAATTCCAAGTCTCTCAAATTTTTTTCACAGAAAGAAGCAGCTTGTACAGGAAAGGCATTTTTAACCCTCTAGTGGCAGCATTCACCTAATGATAAGCATTAATTAATTTTCCATGAAAGAAGCTCAGTTTACACTGGCTTAGGAAAAAGCAAATAGATAACTCCATGCTTACTATAAAACATACTCTCATCGCCCCTCCCACCACGCTGCCAGAATTAATCCTTTCAAGAGCTGCAGTCTGTGAACCCACCACTCCCCTGACCAACACTGACCATTACTACAGCTACTTTTCAATAAAACAGGAGAGAGTAAGTCCCCCAGCACATGCACTACCACTTTTACTCCCAGGAAGCGATAGAAAGCATGAATGGTGTTATAAGTCCCTGAAGACCAAAGCCATTAGCTTCCCTTTACTCTCCCAGCACGTATTCTTAACAGGTAAAAGCATTCTGCCAAGTCTTGTCTAGATTGCATGGAATTAATCATATGCAATTTGCCCTGCTGGTGTCCAAACCTGAATGCATACCAGCGTTGTTGGACAAAGTTATTTTGAGTAAATTTTAATAGACCAACTGAATAGTTGGAAAAATTGTTCTTTACAAGCTTTTGGGCACAAGCACCCTTCTTCAGGCATAGGAAGAGTCTGCCTGAAGAAGCGTGCCTGTGCCCGAAAACTTGTAAAGAACAATTTTTCCAACTATTCAGTTGGTTTAATCAAAGATATCACATTTACCCAAAGAACATTGTCTGCCTATGTCCATAGACCAACACAGCTACAACCAACACTCACCCCCTACCAGAATTGTTGGCTCTCTTTTAGAAAGCCCTTGCACAGCTCTTTCACTTGTGCAAACAGGATGAGGTTGAATGACTTTCCCTAACTTGTTACAGAACGACCTCAATTTTCTCAGAATTCTCTCTGCAAAGCTCTCAGAAGTGATGGTGAGCGGTGCAATGTAAAACACACAGATATCAGGTCACTGTATTTAATTTGGAGGGTGAGGAGGGGTTAACTGCTGCCTACCAAATTACTCTCTCCCACTTCCTTTTTGGTTCTTTTCTATTACTAGAGCATGGCACCTCTGGCCAGGAATTAGAACTAGGATTTGCAAAGTGAGACCTCCAACTTGCACTGAAATGCATTAATTTCAAAGCCATTCCCTGAGTTTGGTGGGAGTTGCTTACCTAATTCTCTTAGGCCACATAGACAATTTTGCCCTAGATCAAGGGCTCCAGAGGTTCTGAAACAGGAGCTCTTCAGGTTGTTTATCCTATTTCCTCTGCAACTTCCCTGCCAAAAAAAAAAAGTCCCCCTGCTATGCCCAAGCAGATCACCACAGCGTCAGCCCTTTAGAAGCAGCATTCCCATTCCATCCACTCTGCTGGTGCTTGTGGTCTCTGAAGGTCTATGGTCTCAAAGATGCAGAGCAGGGAGATTTCTTAATAGTACAATGCTTTACCCAATGTTAAAACTAATGTCAGTTGTAAGAGCTCCCAAAATTTTTTTAAGGAAAATTTTCATGTCCCAAGTCACATTAGCCAAATCAATTCCAAATCTGTGTGAGTCATTCAAGAACCATATGTGGCCCTGCTACCAGGAAGCATCCTCCACCCCCACCTGAGGCTTCAGATACTTCCAAACGCTTTGGCAGGCATCCTATGTGCAGGCCCAAGCTCACAGGTTTGAGGTTCAGATGCCCCCGAGTTTCGCTTGCCCTCAGCCATACAGATGCAGGAGCAAGCTAGGGAGGAGTCTCCCATTTCCATAAAGTTGTTGTGTAGCCGAGATCCTCCATAAAGCCGAGATCCTCCCTTCCATAAAGTTGTTGTGTAGCTGAAGTCGAAGTGGGAGGCTAACTATGAGGCTCTTATAGGGAGTCCTGTTCACAAGCAGAGAGGCCTGCAACCCTCTACTACACAGCGCCGTTTTAACTGCATTACCTCGGCCCCCTGCCATGTTCATGGTTTTCCCTTGCCAGTAGCAAAACCACCTTGGTGGTCATGGTATTTTGTACACTCATACTCTGGGTATGGTAGAACACAGTGCTAAACCAACAGGTTGCTGTGGCATTGCTGCTCTCCAGGGAAAGTTAGTAGAGTCCTTAGAAATTCTGAATAAGGGATACCTACATGGCCTGTTGCAGGGACAATGCACTATATCACTGTTGGGCACATAACTAACACACATTTAAGTTTAGGTCTGTTCATTTCCTTTCTCTCCCCAATGCAAAAACAAAACCTGAAATAGAACAGCCAGGACCTTAAGTAAGTGGCACACCTTGACGGAGATGCCAACGGACCAAAGCAACTGCAAGAGAACAAATGAAAACACGAAGAACAGACAGACTCTCCCTCTGTACTCCACATGAAAGGGAAGAGTTGAAACTGTTGGACCTTGATACCTAATGGCTTTCTATGAGTTCTCTCTCTCATCTACCATTTGGAAAGATAAATGGCAGTGCCATTCAATAAGCAGGAGACATGCTACACAACCTGAACAAGTTTCTAAGGCTGCTTGGTACTAGCTTGGACAGCCATTTAGTCTGATTACTAACCTATGAATTACTTTGAGAAGAAGAGCTGAAGTGGATGGAGTATCCACAACATGGAATCAGTAAGAATGCAAAGACATACCTATCTTCAGGACCTAGAGTCAATGGCTTCAGAACCGCAACAACTGCATGAAAGCTGTCAAAAAGACCAAATACCTGCCTTTTAAGAACAGGCTCAATGAAAAATGGTAGTTCAATGCAACTGTTCTTATAAGGGGGGAATAAAACCTAATCTACAGATTCATTAAGAATGCATTGCCTCTGCACCAACTGTTTCCATTGTTGATTCATCCTTGTCACCTACAGTACTTGCACCAAAAGGTATGCAACCAAGCTATTCAATCTGTAGGCACTAGAAGCAGAGTGCCAGAAGGAATCAGAACTCATGGTAGAGGTGATATCTTTTATTAATCCAACTAGATTTTTGCAAAAAAGAAAAAAAAATTAATTGAAGCTTTCGGGTATAAGCACCCTTCATCAGGCATAGAAGAAAAGATTGTAAAAGTTCTCCTATGCCTGATGAAGGGAGCTTGTACCCAAAAGCTTGCAAAGAAAGATTTTTTTTTTTTTTTTTTTTTTGCAAAAATCTAGTTGGTCTAATAGAAGCTATCACCTCCAACATGAGTTCTGATTCCTTTTGCCTCTAGAGCAAAATGGCTGCAACCTAGATACCTCACAGAATAGTGCCAGAAAACACATTAGGACTGTAGCAATGCAGCAGTCGAGAGTTGGTTTCCAAATTCTTTCATCATTTGCTACTAGTTCACACTGGCACAACAAAAGTAGATCAGAAAAGGTGCAAACTTCCCCCAGTTTCCTTTCTTTGTAATCAAGCCCTCTGATGATCGGAAGCAGTACTGGCAGTGAACATACAGTGACTTCCCTAATCAGAAATAGCTGCCCTTGGCTGGTGCTCATCCTGGCCCAGGCCAAAGGCGTTCAAATTTGTTACCAACCAGCAATGTGGAATGGATCCTTTGTACACAACAACACAATAGCTAAATACACTGCAATCCTTTTATTTCTAGCAAGGGAGAAGCTAAGCATTTGTCCCTCAGAGAACAAACATGCACTTGATCCACTCAGAAATGCATCTAAGACAGAGTATGCAACACTCATGCACTAGGGAACAGTTCTAACCTCCTGAAAATTTGAATTCAAAACACAGAAAATAAAAGCATCGTAGGCCTCTAGGACACAACAGGCACTCTGTATGGAAGGCAAACTTGTACCCTGGGCATCAGATCACCATCCTGGTTCGTTGATTTGTCTCCTACTAATCCCTCCCTTCATCAAAGTGATATCCAGCAGCTGATTATTTTGTTGTTTGTAGTAGGCTGAAGTAATTAAGCTTAACCCTAGTCCTGTGGGAATTGCACAGAAGGTTAGTGATCCAAAGGCATGACATGCTGTTATTTATAGCTGATTAAGTTCTATTTATCTCCATTTAAATGTTGCAGGAGATGGGAGAGATCCCAATACACATCTGTGACTGATTAGAAACACCAGCTGTGTGTGGTAGCTTAAAGTTCCCCTTTGCCGAGGGGCTGAGGGGAAAAAAAAGAGAACAAAATAATCCCAATTCCTTATAATATTTGAAGAAGCTATGTAATACAGTTTAGTGAGTTTTAACAGTTGTTTTTAAGCCTGAAATCATGCTCAACTCAGCTGCCTTTGGATTTAAATCCAGAAGCAAAATTAAGCAAGGCTACGTAAGAAACTGTGACTTCCATGTCAAGAGGAACTGATATTCTGAACTTGAACTCTGGAGTTATCTTTGGGCCAGAGGCGATGTGGCTGATGTGACTAGCACAAGTAACAAAAGGAGGTCTTATTAGTCTCTGACTGCCTGAGCCTATCCATGTGTCTTGATCCATGGGAAATATGATTTTCCCCTATAGCACAAAGCTCTGTTTCAGCAGATCCCTGATAGTCTAATATCCAAAAGCACTGTGGCAGGAAGATGAGGGGGTGGGAGGAGAAAAGGACCAAAACCAATGCTGGGCACACTGGAAAGCCTAAGACTGAAGGAAATGTCACGTGAAAGGAGTGATGGAGGGAAGAGATCCTGGTTTTCTTTCACCGTTTGCAAAAACTCTATTTCTTCACTCATATTTGTTAAGCTCCCCCAAGATCTTTGAATCAGAGTTGCTATTTAAGCATAAAGTATTTGATTATTTGAACGCAGCAAAGGCCCAATAAGGACATACACAGCAGCCTGGGTAACTTATTTTTAAACTTCATAGTTGAACGGACAAAAAATAAACACCTTTCAAATATACAACAAAGATCTCTATCTTACACAACAGCATCTATACTAATTAAGCGGGACAACACAAGGACTGGCAAAAGAGATATGCCATGATCCCTTCCTCCTGACAGAAACACCATGCAACTATATTCCCTGTAATGTGCCAATGTGCATTATTAAAATCTTCACAATTGCCTCTGGCACATTATTGAAGTCACTGTGGTAGCTGCTAGGTATAGTGCAGTAAAAGAATATTTCCCAGTGGAAACGTAAAGTTTTCTATGATGGCACTGTATTAGGAGCCCAAATCCAGATCCCCCGGGGAGGGTTGGTACAACAATCCCAACATTACAGCCTGCATCCTTACTAAGCCACACTGCTACCCCGTCTCTCACAAAATGTCAATGCAGAATTTGAAGAGAGCAGTCAATAGATGTCAATGCCCTCAGCTACTGTAAATATTAAAAATAGTCTTGAGCTAAGGCACGGATACAGCAGCAGTCACGGATACAGCACAGATACCTCTGGCTTGTCTACATTACAAACCTTCCAGCAGACAGCAGCCCAGGGGGAGGTACCAGAGGAAGGCCCCACCTGCAGAGCTGTGCCAGAAGGACCCCCCATGCACCCTGGGAGGCACCCACCCACTGGGGTGAAGGAGCCACGGCTACCAGAAGAAAGCACGGGTACACCTACATGCATTTTCTGGCACCTTTCCTGTGGCAGCAGGAGCTCACAGAACCGGTGCTGCTCTGCTGGCAGATGAAAGGGGCTCTTTTGCAACAGGGGAGCTGTGCGTGTGGATGCACTCTGAGCTTAGCCACAAAACTAGACTTCTTCTAACAGAATGATATAGTGTACACCAGGCTCCACTGAAGCTTTTTATGCCCTGCCAGGAACCATCCATAGCTTGTTTCCTGAGGAGGCCTATCCCCCTGCTATTGCAAAGACTTAAGCTGGAAACAGCATGCCCCAGACACTTTCCCCAAAAAGCGTTCAGGCAACAAGAAGAAATGTGCCAGACCTCAGATTCCTGAAGAAAGCTGATGCATAAAAGCCTCATGGTACTGGCTTGAGGTTTTGAATGGGAACTATACGACGTCTGAGAGATTAGTCTCTTTTGGTAACAACAAAACCCCACAGATCGGAGTTTCACTCTGAACTTCGTTTCAAATGAGCCTAACACTCAAAATGAAACTCACAGGGCACAAACCGAAACCTCCAAGTTTTGCACAGATCTAATCTTCATCTTCATGGTCCTGGAGCTTCAGTAACTTACCCTCCCACAAAGCACAGTCAGAACGTAGATAGGAGCCCATGCTGAAACAACACACCTTGAAACCAGCAAACCATGAAACCATGCAATCCTGTGATGGAGTGGCCAAGCGCTCTGGGCAGCAAAGGCTTGTTTCTTAGGGGAACAGAAGGTCGTGTGAACGGTTCTAGGGCCTGGTTCACACCAAGGGGCTTGCAAGCTGAGCCTGCAGATTGACCTGCAGAAGGAAAAAGTAAAGCAACTCCACTGCAGGTTGTTCGGGAGCTCTAGGAGGCTCCTACCTCTGCTCATGCCCCAAAGACAATGTGGAAGGTTGCTTTGCTGGCTTCCATGTAATCAAATAATTGCAGTCCTCTTTTGCTGACCTGATGTAAGGACGGCTTGAGGTTAATGCCAGCACCAAAGCTCAACTGAAAGGTTGGTTCAAGTAGGCTTGGGATTTTACAGTGAAACTTGCAATAATCTGGTGTTTTTGCATAAAGCCTGAGCTCTGGGAGTCAGGTGAACTCCATGAAGATGTGAGCCTTCGTTTAAAAAAAAAAGAAAAAGAAATTTACTGCCCTTAAGTTAAAGAAAAGCTTAAAAGTACAGCCCACGTACACCTAAAAAGTTCAAATAAATAGAAAGAAACTAATATAATACTAACCGTCCCCCCTCATGATTTCTGAATGATAATCTCATTCATGATTATTTGAATATTTGGGGGCAGGAGATACTTGGAGAACACGGTCTTCTGTTTAATGCAAACCAGGTGGGAACTCTGGAGTCCTTGGTTCCATTCCTTGCTCTTTCACAGGCTTTTTTTGGAGACCAGTACCCAGCCGTTTGGCTTCTCCATGTCTCAGTTCAACGTATTTAAAAAGGAGAATTAATAATACTTTTCTTCCAAGTTTGACTGTTCTTTTTATCTACAGTTTAATTTCTTTGAGTCAGAAATGATTCACAGTGTGCCTAGCAAAAGTGTCCCTTGAAGTCAGTCAGGGTGCCTGCACACTACAACAATATTAATGAAAAACAATACTATTCCTCATCTTTCAGGGTCTCAAAATCCATCAGTATCCTAGTATCAGGAACAATAGTTTACAAAGAAGCTCTACAGATTCGAAAGAAGTAACAGAGACATTACCATCAATGGATGAACCACAACTTTTGGCATTCCAGTGCTGTTGCAAAACAGTTTGAACATGACAATTTTGAGACAAAACTGGCCTGCAAAACTGTCAGCCTCTTCTACACAAATCTCCTACACTCCTGCCTCCTCGTGCTGATGCTTTCAGACTCATAAGCCTTCTGGGAGCTGCAGGCATATATATATATATATATATATATATATATATATATATATATATATATATATATTGCAGCATATAATATTTAAAAATCAACTCACAAACACTGACTTGTGAGCTGTTGGCAACATGGTTTTCAGGTCAAAATCAAGCATTTAAAATAACAAAACAAAGTCTGCTCTCTCCAAACCAAATTAATTCCCCCTGGTACTACGCTATACGTTCTCACATGTCTAAGACTGTCAAGCCGATTTGAACCTTTTGTTGTTGTTGTTCTGGGCTTTGTGGAAAGATTTTGCTGTGATGCTAACAAGAGAGGTACATTTGTGCCAAGTCGAAGATGCTTCGCTTGTCATTTGTCTTAAAAACTTTTCACTGGAAGGCAGAACAGGGAATACATAGTATTTATGCCCAAAGGAAAAATCGCTGAGATGCAGCTGGCCACACAAAATAAGATTACAACAGACACTAAGCCAAATAAAAATGACGGGCACTGTGTTTCAGAAAGAAGGAATCAGCCCCAGATAATGTAATGTTTTGAAAGTCTGCAGTCTGATGGTCAGATTCAATGGGCTAGATTCTCCCCGACTTGCACCATCTGACATCTCAACTGCTTTCACTGGGAGCTCCATAAATCACAGCAGAATGGAAACGGAAAACTTTCAAGAAGCAATTAGGCCTTGCCTGCACCACCCCTTTAGACTTTCTCCCCTTAAAATTCCCCACCTTTGAAGCCCCAGGATAGAGCCCCAGGATAGATACCACTATACGGAGATCTGCTCAATAGCAGGCATGATGGTTCCCAAGCTGGTGGCCTATCTATCACCACTGCTAGCATCAGGGCAACCACAGTTCATAACAGTTGGAAAACTTAAAAATTAGAAAAAGAAAAAAAAAATCTAGCATAGATGCTAACTTGGTATTATAGCTGGGGAAGACTGGGTTGTTTTTCCAACAGCAATAAAACAGATTTACTATTGTACTGTACGTGCACCTTACAATTACACTGAAAAAAGAACGACTCTGCCATGCATCACCAATAGCATACAATACAAGAGGCTAATGGACATTTTATTTAGAAAGCTAGTGATTCTGAGCCAGAAAAATCTCAGTTCTACGGCCACCTCAAGTGGCTGCAGTGTGCAGCCGACTGATAACAGCTAAGACTTAAGTGGTTGCAGATTTGTTTCAAAGTCTTTTAAAAGACTAACTAATTAAAATACAAGACATCTAATTATCTTGGTTACAAATTTGTTTCTTTTCCTTTTTTTGTTTCACAAATTGTCCTGTTCATCCTTTAAATTGGACAAGGTGGAAATATGTGTATAGACGCCGAAGTTGTTCAGTGCAGTCTCATTACATTACTAAGCCCAGAGTAGTGGGGGCCAACCTTTTGGCAGGCACACCAGAGATTAGCTCTGCACCCTCCTGAGTGCCATTCTGATCTCCTTCCTCTGCCTAATCTCCTGCTCTGCTTTCTGCTCCCTACTCTGTGTTCTCTGCTCAGTCTCCTCCCCTGTGTTTTCCTTCCTGCCTTGTGTCCCGTACATGATTTCCTGCCTGCTGCTATGCTGCCTGTCCCCTCCCTGATCTACCACATGCTACACATGGAGGCTGTGCCACGCTTGTTCTACAGGTGCCTACCCTGCCAAACAATATGAAATACTGCTTGGGGCTGCATGAAGCTCTGCAACAAATGGCAAGAAGAATGAGAAGGGCTGCTTTAAAACTAAAGGATACTCGCTATTGCCATTGACCTTTTTTGTTCTTTATTTTCTGTTTTCCATACATTGTCCTACAATATTGGTATTCTCCCTCACTTAAGTTCCAAAATTTCCCTGCTGCATCTCATTGCAAATTATTAACAGTGTCAACAACAAAACAGCAGTAGCAGAGGGTTAACATCTAACCAGAAAACCTGCAGCAAGGATTAATGTAACTGGTTTTAACAACAAGATCTTTTTTCCTGGTAGAAATATTAGAGCATCTGTACTCCACAGTTTATGAAAAGAAAGGTGAAACCTAGCGTAGGACCGTACTGCAGACCAGCTAGTTCTCCGTTATAAATCAGACACTAAACCCAACAGCAGTATGGAAGCCTGATTAAGAAAAGTAATCACACCACAGGTTTACCATAGTTGTACCCATCCTGCCCATATAGAAACAAGAAAAGGTAAAGGCAAGTTATTAGTTTTGCTTTACAAGGCTATCAAGAAAATGTACCCTTTCTTTCTGCCACAAGCACCAGGGACACATTTAAAAATTGCTCTTTCACTTACCTGACAAGTAAGTTCTTTTTTATAAGTAGAATCTCGCAAAAACTCTGTCCGTTCCTAGGACATTGCAGCCCCACAAAAAACCCCAACTACTAAGGCTTTGTTATCCTCTTGGTTTCTGATATTCTGATATGAGCTCAGCGCAATTAAATCAAACTGAAAGAGGTGCAGAAGTACCTTGTTTTTTTTCTTCCATCAACATCCACTTCCCTTCTTCAGAGCACGTCACCTTGTCTACCCATGTGCTGGCTCTAAAGAAGTTTTGTTTTTTCAATATAAGATACAATTCTGAGCTAACAATGTAAATGTTCGAGAGAGAGAAAGAAGTTCAGTTGGAGAAGTTCAGCCACACTTCTTCAGCAACTGACTGAGCCCCTAGCAAGTGCCAGCAGTTTCAAAAGAGGTGTAATCTGTAGCATGTTATCTTGGGTTTATCATACTTGAGTACTTATCTAAACCAAACAATCACTAGAACAGCAGCTGATAAGGCATCCTGACAAAGTAAATTCAGCAATTAAAATCCACAGCCACTGCCATTGCACACTGACAATATTTTAACACTCTTTCCACTTTAACCTATAACCTCTCTTCCTCTGTTCTTTCCAAACATGTGGGCAATTTTTCTCTTGTTACATCAGCATGCACTTCCTGTCATCATTTAAGTTACAGACAGGTGCCCTTTGAGCTCTTCCTTCTGGTATGTGCAACTGGTTTACTGATATTGTTTTTGCTTAATTAGAGGCATCGTTATTTCTTCACTGAATTCAAGTGGCAACCTTCCCTGTCATGACATAGGTTCATCATTAGTAGCTACAGAATCTGTCATACTGCAGTGTGGAAAAGGAAAAAAAAAAAAAATCAGTTTTGATCAGCACCTCCTGGGATCAGGCACAGCCCTGGTGAACATGGGAACCGCTCAAGGGAATGGTCACTAGAATCCAACTCCATGCAATCTACACCAAACAGGTTTCAAACCTGCTTACTGCAAAGCAGAAATGTGGTCAGGAGCTTCTGACCCTCTTCATGAACCAAGGAAGTCAGAGGGATGCTTGCTCTGCACGGGCCAAATATCTTTTCCTGTCTTCAAGCACCGCTGCATGAGAATACAGCTGCACCCATCACAGATTTCTGCCATTAGGCCAGGCTTTGTATTATTACATATTTAAAACTTTCTTGTTACTGCTGCCATATGTAGCTTGCCAAGCATTTTGACAATGGGACAGAAAGATCAGGAGCTGTAAAGTGCTTTCTTTTAAACAAGCCAGACAAGGTTCCTTGGGTGAATCTGATATCTTTTATTAGACCAACCCAAATAGTTGGAGAATAGTTTTTAAGCAAGCTTTCGGGTTCAAAAACCCTTTGTCAGGCTGAGGAAGTTTCAGCAGTTGGTGTGTGCTCTTCCTGGATGGAATGAAAAGTCTTTTAAACAAGACGTTTGACCCAATTATTAATTATTTTGCTCCTTTGGACAGGGATGAAGAAAAATGACTGTAAGCCACTGACGAAGGGTTTTTGAACCCAAAAGATTGCTTAATAACTATTCTCCAACTATTTGGGTTGGTCTAATAAAAGATATCAGATTCACCCAAGGAACCTTGTCTGCCTATGTCCTTAGACCAACACGGCTACAACCTACACCACTGTAAGCCACTGAAGTGGTCCTGGTTTTCTGGAACTGTGCAGGGTCTTGCCTGGCCCTACGCATCAACTGCAGCAGCTTCAGGATGGAAAAGTTGGCCCTTATGCTCTGCTTTTCATGACCATTGGTCCGGGAAAAGAGAAAAAGGCCTGCTGTGCAGTGCTCTCTGGGCTCCCCTGCCCACAGTCTGCCAGTATACCAGAGGTCAGGAAGAGGCCCAGCAAAAATCTGCTATTCCACCCCTCACTGGTTCTCTGCACAGAAGTCTGTCTCAGGGGACCATTACTAACCCTTTAAAGCCTCTTTGTACTGATATGCAAAAAGGCTTCAGTGTATTCTGGAATCAGGTACATTTTGTTAGACCCAAATTGATTTGGTCATGGTTGCTTTCTGCATACAGGGCTGCAGAGAAACTGTATGGATCCGAGAAATGACTCAGTCCCCCAAACTGAACATTCAGAATTTTGGAACCAAAACTTCTTCTTGGCATATATGTACATCTAAAGAACCACCCCCCACCCCACCCAAAAAAAAAAAAAAAGAACCAAGAAACCCCCCAGAAAACCAAGAGGCACCTGCAAAGGAGTCACAAATTTCTGTTTTAAAAACTTGCTTAAATTAAAACGTTGTGAATCGGGAGACAGAACCAGGTGCAGAAAACATTTCCCTATATAAATCACTGTATGGATTTACAAAGCAATCTGCTTAAATGACAGAGGTTAATACAGCTATGAAAATAATAGAATATCTTAATATTTTAATCTGAAAAATATATTTTGAATTTCAGGAACAATTACCCAGCTCAAGCAGAACATGTAGGCTGCATCCACACGAGCATGGACGTTTGGTTACCTGGGGACAACTAGCAGCAGTGCACCGTGTGCTGCTGCTAGTTGTCTCTGGGAATGCCTGTGCCACATGCCCTCTAGTGCGTGGCAGGTTACCCTGGGTGGGGTAGGGGAGGCTTCAGCTAGCACTGGGGTGGCCCCAGCAGCCTAACCTGCGGTCCTGGGTGGGGTTGCAACAGCAGCGATCCTGCCACTTGGAGCCTGGCTGGCAGCCAGAGCATGGCTCCGGTTGGTCCGGCTCCAGTTTTGAGCAACACAGGCTGTCCCCACATGCACTGCTCTGCCTTTTTTTTGCCCTGTGCGTTTTTGTGACCAGTTGTTAGGAATTCTGAAACTATCTCAAGTCTTGATTGAACACAGAGCTTTTTGCCTAGCACTTGACTAACAAGATCATCTTATAAGCGCATTTTTATTGGAAATATTGGAAGACACTGCTTCATGAAGGGAGTTGTATTCTATTGGGCTGTAGTACGTATTGTATTGTATTGCTTTCCAGATTACTGGGCCTGCATTTCCTACTCAGATTTGGTCCATAAAAGGCAGGCGAGTGGAGTAAGCACTTCTCCCAGGTACTAGGGTAATTGCAAAATGGCCTACTTGTCAAAAGACAGAAATATTCAATTCAGCCCATTTTTTTATTTATTTTTTTTTACCAGCACCAAACAGAATAAACTATCTCCTGGAAAACACAAGTATGCTATAGGCACTCAGTATGCAGAACACCCAATCAATTAGCCATAAACTGTCGCTCCAAACATTTATGGCAGGCCATAAATACACATTTATCATAGGAGGACTGCACCCTCTAGTTCAGGCCATAGAACAGTACTCCTTATCAAGTCAGCTACCTACCATGGAGCCCAACTATAATAAAGGTCACATGTTGCAGTCTTCTATCCAACTGTGCTCTAACAACATGTATGGTTTCAATTAAAGCTACCCTGCTCAGACTTTCTAGACCTGCTTACTAGTGCCTGCCCTTGAAATCAAATCCCTAGCTTTAGCAAAGCATATTGAAACGATTGCCTACAAAACACTGCTGAACTTGACAAATATCCTGTTGACCTAGCTTCTGCCTTCTGTATTGCTCACACCCAGACCCACCTGCGTAGATCAATACCAGCATGGGAGTGTTTACATTTCATCTCTCTATTCAACATCTGTTTACAGGCTGCTTTCTGCGTTTCAGCAACAAACTGAAGGTCAAGCAGAACCAGGACTAAATCCAACACATTTTTTTCTATGAGCAGCAGGGGCTCTTGATTGAATTTAAACATGGTTCAAATGATTGTTCAGTCAAGATATTCTTAGCTTTTGGCGTCACGATGCTGCTTCCGTTAACAAAACTAATGGGCAAAACCTAAAGAAAGGAGCAAATTGATCTAAGTCCCGTTTAATGGGTACGCCTAAACTTTCATTAATTCTAATGAACTTGAACCAGACCTCTTATAATTCATTATTTGTAACGCCCAGGTGTCTGGTTCCATGGTATTAAGAATTGTGGAAACATATGGTAAAAGCCGGTCACCGCCCAAAAGAGCTTTGCACTCTAGATGGGCAAGGCAGACAGAGTTAGGAAGAGAAACAGGAGGTCAAGTAGGAGAAGTGACTTGCACAAAGTGATAAAGTTCAATGGGGAAACCAGCATCAGAAGCTCAGGTCTCCCAAGTGCCGGTCTAGTGCTCTCCTACTGTAATTAGCCCGAATGATTCACATATGTGATTGCCAGTCCTTTGTATGAATCATGTGCGAGTGGTTTAAAATTTCTGTGACTTTTCATATAGGTTGTGGTGTCGTCTTGAGCCTGCCTGCACTCAAGCTTGCAAAACAGCGACACTAGGACACCAGTGCCTCACCAGTGTTGAAAAAATGACTCTAGACAGTTACAGAACAGCGGCATCCAAGAGGCAGGTTTCTTTTCCAAATATTCAAAAGGGCAAACCTGCCTGAGAAGATATCAGCTAAAATGTTTCTGTGCCCATGACTGGTCCTGCAAGTAAAGTTACCTATACATAAAGAATATCCCCCTTGCAAGCAGAAAGAACACATCGCAAGTGAATTTAGCATGAAATGCTGACAACCACACGCAGTGCATCTACACATGAAAATAATGCGATGCAATAAGACTCTAGGGCAGTTTGCACTGGAGTCAACTGTTTCTGGGTGCAGCATCTACACATGCACTCGAGACGGCAGCAATCTGAGTAGGGCAGAGCAGGCTCCTGGTTGGCTGGGCTGACCAGGAGCACCATATGACTGAGATCAACATCTACACATGCAGTAAAGTACTCCACTGTAAGATAGTACTGTTCCCAACGCTACTGTCCTACGGTCGAGTTAATTAGTTTACTGCACCCTAATACCGGTGCACATGTAGATTGTGATGCTTTACTGCAGAGCTAACTAGTTGCCTGCAGTAAAGTGCACATGTAGATGCACCCAGTAAGTAGCATTTAATTCACGATTACTCCTCTTGCTTTCAATGGGACCACTTGCTGAATAAGTTACTGCTCAATGCGAGTATGGGTTTATGGTGGTAACCACTAATGTTTATTCTCATTTGCAGCTTTCCCCCAAGATACCCACCTATCTTTCTAAACTATGTTACTCTAATCAATCCCTATTGTTCATTAAATAGTTTCCTACAAAGCATCCAATTCAGAGGATGACATATTTATTCTTTTCCCCTATATTTTCAATCTTATCCAAGAATAAAACTGCAGCTTTGTAATTTGCCAATGACCTCAAACTCGCTTTGTTGAGCCGAATCAACTGGAGCCAGAAATGGTGGTTACTACTTGGAGGCCACACTGATAAAACTAGCCACCAACTCCTGCTGGTGTGGCTTTTACATATGACAGATTTACCAGTGTTTATTCTTCGATGCACAACCATTATCTCTGCCTTGTGCTGCCACCCAAGGTAACAAAAATAACCCCATGTGCTGGTAGAAAAGACCATGAGCAATGCTTTCTGTCTAAATGCTAGAGGGCACTCCCATTGTCAGACTGTCAGCATGCTGATCACAAATGCTGGCTAAAATACAAACCTGCTATAGGCTACTTTTGGTTAACACATCTGAAAGGCTTATCTACTGGAATAATTTCCTTGCAAATAAAGTGCAGTGTGAGTTTGAAGTGCAATTGGTATTCCAGAACAAGATGGCTTTTCCCTCTATTTTAATTTAATGTACTGGTTTAAATTAAATTGAAAAAAAAGATCCACAAGGGAAGCTCTTCTGGTCAATCTCCCCTTTTTAACAACCTCTAAAACAGATGCATGTGATACTAGTTCAGCTCTCCTGGTTTTTGTTTTCAGACTCTTTTCCTTCGTTGTATCATGAGGTTCAGTTGAGATGAGGACGAATGCACGTTCCTATTGATTAACCATGTTTAATGCTTTTATCATGCAAGTCTTTAAAAATAAGGGTTTGCCTATTATTATTATTATTATAATATTGACAGCTCTTTTGTCTGGTGGGAAGAGCTCTGAAAGCTCTTTCATATCATTGGTATAAAAATCTGCACTGTCTTTATGTAAATGGATTATCTATGTTTGCTGTTGTTATCTGGCCAGGTTAAAATTAGCTTTAATGAAATGCACTTGTAACTCTGTGAACTCATAAACACAAACCCTCCATGATAAGCGAGCAATAAAAACCTGTCCTGTATTGGCACCAAGGTAATTCATACTTCTAACATATTTGTTATTTTTGTACTAAGATTATTTTCCTGCAGCAAATTGAATTCCCTGTGAAGGAAATAAAAAAAAAAAAAGAAAGAAAATGCAGGAGAAATACTAGAGCAAAGTCAGAGATCCTCTAAGTAGGAAAAAGGATGGAGAAGAGCAAATTTGAAAGAAACTAAAATTAACAGAGTTGTTATAAATAGAGAACTCACAATAAAATTATTTTCTATATTGCTGACAGGATAATTTCAGGAAAGCCAAGAAAAGTATTTAAACACAAATACATTGTTCTAAATATTTCTACAATAGCATACTTGAATACAAAACTATCCAAGCAGAGTACAAGCCTTCAGCAGTTTTACTTTGCAATGCAACACAAGTTGCTATTTCCATTTTATAGGAAAAAAAAACAGGGCTAGAGCAACTTTAAGTGAGCTGTTGCTCAAAGTATTGTCACACATTGGTGGCAAAGTTAGAACCAGGACCCAAAAACCCTAAACCCCTTCTAGCTACTGCTACAAAGTTAGAAGATTCACTAATTAATTCTAACTCACTGCCCAATATTACTTATCTTGCACTTCTGACATGTGGTATGATGCAGTTTATTATACTATCAATGGAGATACCAGAGTACAGGTGAAGAAGTTCTGTACCAGATACAGCCAGTGCAACCTCCAAGCTTTTACTCTGGGGAAAGAACCTACAGCTGTTGAATGGTGTGTGTGAAATGAACTACTGCCCAATTCATAGTAGACAGGTGCCTGATGTCACAAAAACTAACATCCCAATCAGTATTCATTAGCACCTTTGCTGATAGTCCCATGAAAAAGTCAAAGAATGAATAGGCCACAGAGACTGAACTGCTCTCTCATCTCCATCTGTTACTATTACAGGTAAATGTGTTTCTTATGGCAGTGTTCAGTGCCATCTGAGGACCCATTGTTTTGGCACTGCGCAAATATGGAACAGCCACAATCCCTGCCTGAAAGTCTTCCAACCCAGAGATACATGCAGAGAAAAAAAAGGCAGGAGATGGGGATAGCATGTAAAAGGAAGTACACAAGGTGAAGAATTGACATCAGTTTCTTAAAATGCACTGGAGTACATTTTAAGTATTGGGGTTACAGGTAGGAGGAAAGAAATAAAAGAAGAAAAGAAAGGGGAAGCGGAAAAGTCACAGCCTAGCCCAAAAATCAGTGGGCTGGGTTCTGTAAGCTGCATACTGACAAAAAAGGAAAATAAGTCAGTGGCAGTTCAGATTTTATCAAGAAGCCTTTCCCATGAATTAGGGTCAGCATTGAAAAAGCACAAGAGGAGATTAAGGAGAATCTCACTAATGTCCAGTAAAGACTGGAAAGGTTTTCTAAGTGTCACAACCCAAAGGTGTGATTTTTGTTTGTGTGCGCTTCGGCACTGCTAAATTATTTCCCGCCACTCGTAGCTTTCTTTGCAGGGTACATTTCTAGGTTGCAAAAGAGAAATGCACGGTGCAAGGAGTTCCCGCCATTCGTATACAAATTTGTGTCCCACTATTGGCCAGTTCTAAATTATTCCCACGTGGCGGCTAGTGATTGGCCTGCTAGCCGTATAAGAGGCTTGAGCGGTTTCCACCCAAGTTGGAGAACTCCGAGGAGAACCCCGCAAGGGAGAACTCCACAACCATCAGGAGGAGGAGAACTTCACGTCTCGTGAAGATCTCCAAGCGCTGCGGAGCCTATCGGACCCAGCGTGTATATCAAGAAGGCTATAGGGGTCTGATCAGCCTCTCGCCTCTCCCCGTCGCCGCCTGATCCCTCGACGTACCCTTCCCTGCGCGCAAGTTCCACGAACCCTAGCAAACTTCGTGTGAGTCTATTCAGAGCTCTTTGCTTCGAGTACTTTCTTCGGTTGACACGACAGGCTCGCGGTTTAGAGCTCTCAACCGGATGGGCTAGAAGGTTCACGGGAAGGAACTCTAGTCCGCCTCTCTTCTTTTCTGTCTGTAACTGCAACTCAAGCAAGTTTTCCTGCCTGCACCGCGACCATCTTCGGTGTAAGTAAAATAATCTTAAATCAACCACTAAGCGTCCGTGCCTAATTCTAGCGTGCCGCCTGCCTTCCTCAACCCGGCCTGTCCGGGCTGCTGGCCACAGCCCGCCGAGCGAACCCCCCCCCCCCCCCCCGAGGGCCTCGGACCGCTCCCGGCCCGCGACTGGAAAGGTTTTCTAAGTAAAGGCAGAGTGGACATTGTCCTGGGTTACTTGATCAATAATGTAGATGACACTTACTTTTGTTATCATTGTCCTTGATACACCATATGACTGCACAAGAGCTTGATCAAGCCCTAACCGTCCTATTACTTATTGCACCAAACATCTTGATTCATGCTGTTTCAAGCCACAAAAGATACAAACAATCATTGAAGGGAAAAGGACCAACCTTTAGCTGTCATCAAATTCTTGACTAGGCACTTTATTTGACTCCTCTCTGTGACAGCTATGGTAACTAGAGTCTGAAGAACTATACTGGGGATTTCACAGCGTGCATTCAGGGAACTGCTTTACCATAAGTGGGCTGGTATCTTACCTATAGCCACATGCTTTAGAAGAAAGCAAGAAAAAGCAGTCATTTGGGGAACACCATTGAGAGAGCCACATCTCAAAAATGTGCCTTCCTGAATGACAGGTCTATTGCTACACTGGATCACTCTTCTATTTGACTCTTTAGAGTCACTCTTCTATTTGACTGTTCCTGGCTACCTTCAACCATGGCCCCATCATCCAAGCAGTAGTGTAATGAAGGTGGGGACCAGGGCCGCAACCCTGGACAGTGACTTGGCAGATGGAAAAATAACAGCTGCTGAGGAGCACCAGCACCCAGAAGTCACTGCTGCCCCCATGTGCTTCCACTGCCCTGGGATTCCCAGCTGCACCCTTCCACCTCTGCATCCAAGTGTTGTCACTGAAGGGGTTCTACTTGTCCTGGATTTGTCTGAAGGACTCCATCTCCTCGTCCAATCTGGAAGACTGGGAGACCTTCCCTGAACAACATGAACCTTGTTTTTTAGAAAACAATGGAAAGAGGGATAATGGAGGAGGAAAGGAAAGAAAAAACAACCCTGAATCATCATGGAAAAAACAGCATGTCCATTCCAACTTGTTTCTACATACCCATGTGAGATGTCAAAGGAAGCTAGGAATATAACCATTTGCATGAGATCTCCATCTCAAGTCTACAATTTGCTTAGGTGTTTTTTTTAATGAACTTTCATAATGCACCCATGCTTCCTGGGCATAACATAGGTTGAGTTTGCACAGAACTGGATTCCCTGGGATATGAGGGCTTACACAGCTGGCCCAGAAGGCTACCAGTATTTTCCCTCAGACACTAAAGGGTTTATTGTTCTTTATAATAAGGATGAGCTGTTTAGCACTACAACGAAGATTGACCAAGAAAAAACAATAGGAATCCTTGAAATGAGAGCTACAGTGCATCACAACTGTTCAGGTGGGTTAATTATTAATGAATTAACCATAAATTCTTGCCAGGACCTAGAATCCTGGCTTCCAGTCTCATAATCAGCCCATACCCCTTAATTTTAAGGTATATCTTTGAGGCTGCTATCCCTATAAATACTGGCCATGAAAACAGAAGCCAGTATCTTTTTAAAAGCAGCTTTCTTTGTTGTGAACCAAAAAACATTGCTGAAGGTTAACCCCGCCCCCCCCCCCCCCCAAAAAAAAAACAACCCAGAAGGCTGGCCTTTTTTTTTTTTCCTTTTATTTCTTTTTATAGATCAACAAGATGACAGCACATAGGAAAGTAACATCACACACCCAGAAAATGCAAATTATTTTATGATACAGCAAGTTATTCAATTTTAAACCATAACTATTAAAGAGACTGATAAGAGATAAGAGAAGTAAAAACTCAGGGACATTTTAATCTTGCATTTTATCTCTTCTAGTGTAATATTAACCAACTTGATTCACAATACTCCAGTCCCTTTGTGGTCTTTCCACAGCTGAGCATGATCAGGGAATGTAAAGTCCTCAGAACTTTGTTCCATTGTATTACTAAACAATACAATCTTGTTTTTGATCAGGGGCCCAATGATAGTAGCAGAAGCACATGGAGGATGTTATTCTTTTAGTACTTTTTGGGGGGAGGGCTATTTTGAAGTAAAAGCAGGGTCTTGTAAACACAGTTCAACTGCAAACAGTGCATCCTTCTAATCCACTTGACACAGCTATGTGGATGCCATTTTAGTATATTACTCCGTCTCATATACCAATTATCTTACAGTTTGAGCAAAGACTAAAATCTAATGCTAGAAGTCTACAAAAATGGTTATATTACAACAGCCAACTATTTCTCACTCATCACAAAGATTAATCCATGACAGAGTCGTTCACACACAGCTGTATTAAAAAACCAACCATCCCACTCTTAGATCTTCTACCCACATCATTAGCACACAGTGTTTTAATTGCAAGAGAGTCATGATTTGTCATGGCTTGTACCGCCTGACAACCAGGGATTCATAATTCTTCTGTTAAACTTCAGGTGATAAAAGCCCACAAACAATGGAGAAGTACTAATCAAATATATCCTTGTAGCGTAAGCCTATAGTCATGCAACCCAGCTTCAGATTTAGCTCTCAAAAACTAAGCAGGTTTAGACCTGGCAGTTCCTGGATTAGAAAGCTCCAAACAATCCACAGGAAGGATTTCTTCAAGTGATGTACCCAAGTGTCCTCAACGTTCCTCATCCTGCCAGCTTACCTGAATTACCCTGCTGACTTAACGTATAAAAAAAAAAAAAAAGGCATCAATGTAAATTTTTCCTTGCTAGGGCCACCATGCATAATTGAGAAAGAAAAAAAAAAGAAGAGCCTTTAGCCTTGTATTAGGGAGCACTATGCTGCTGGAGGTGCCTTTTTATGACTATTGAAGAGATGGCTTCTTTGCATTTACAAAGAGGCATTCTGTTGAAGGTAAAAAGCAAAGAAAATGAATATAAATTACGCTTGCAACCTTTGCTTTGCCTCTGATGGAAAAGGAAGATCTTCAGATACTATAATTTGCCACAACTCCATTTGGATGATCTACCCCTAAACATGGCTACAACGCTATTCTGCTTTTAACATCAGGAATGCTGGGTTCTGTCCCCTTTCTCTCTCTTCTTGGGAAGAGCCTCATCACCGACAGAGCTGGCTGGAACTATGCTGGTTTGCTGAAGCTGAAATGTTTGCACAGAGGAACTGGTTTCTCCAATATTTTCATTGGGTTTCTGAGTCCTAAGGCTTTCCAGTCACTTCTAATTAAACAGAAGACTGACCCGAGGTGAAAGGCTCTCAGCTTAGTGTCCTAAAACAGATGTTTTGCAAGCTCATTTTGCAAGAATGTTCAAAAAGGTCTGTTTCCTTTCCAAAGGAGAACAAGAACAAATTTTGAAAACTAAAACTTGTGGAACAGATTTGTCAGCTCTGCCCATAATACTACAACAGACGGCTGAAAATAGATCTGTACTTCTCTTCGTGTCGGGGCTGCATGAGTCACACTACAGGTATCTTCTTCTGAGTGTACGTACCATCTAGTTCTCCCACAGACTTTGTCACCAAAATCTTCCAACAGGAGGAAAAAATGGTCTGAAAGGCTTAATATTTCTAAAGGATGAAATAAGCAGAGGAAAAAATCATTTTCCTCTTGTGGGGGGGAAACAACCTGCAAAATTATTTGAAGCCATCTTTATATCTAACAGAGGAAGAATAGAAAGCACTACCAGTTCCCACTCACATAATTCAGCTTTAAACCCCAAATCTTGAGGACTTTTCCCGTTTGTCTAATTATATTTTGTTTGGCTAAACTGAATATCCCCTCAAACAGGATGCAAAGTAAAACACCACCAACAGTTAACAGGAGAGGGGGCTTTATTTGGACACTAGGCTGAGGATAAATAAAAAATATCATACTACCTTTATATAAGAATTCCTAAAACTAGTAAAATGCAGCTACTTCTCCACTTTACTGCTACATTCAACCGTACCTAGCAAAAGCAACTCTACGTTTGCCTAGCTACAAATTGCCTAGGAATGCCCAGTTGAGAGACTATCGTGCATGTTTATACCAAACATGCAGAAAATGTTATAAGCAAACACATTATGATGAGTTTCTTTCCTGAAAAACAGATGTATTATACAACGTATGCACCTATTTTAACTGGGGGAAGGGGGGAATACATATAATACATTTCCATGAGCTATCACCTGAATTCTCCAGAGGCTGCGAGGAAGCAGTCCATAAAGCATAGCCATGAAGAGCTATGTCAGCTCTGAACAGTTAACTCTCTCTGACAACGCATGCCTGGAGCAAAGGGCTGTAAATAAGATAGTAAGACAGATTCTCTAGCTAGAAAAAAAAGACAGAGGGAGAGATGGAAGAGTCCTTAGGCTTTCTCAATCATAAAAACACTGCAGCTTTAAAGATTTTAAAGATGGAAATATCCAACTGTTCAGCACAAGCAGCCAGATGGCATTTCTTCACTTATTAAGGCCTGGAAGAGCCATCCGAGGGAGAGGGTGAAGACAAACAAGCACTGGTAATCACGCAACCTATTAGCACCTGGCAGACAATAAATGCTGCCATTTAATAAAACCATAACAATAAGTTATATTGGCTCAAAACCCCCAGCTAAAGATAGCTGAACGCTAACAGGCGTTAGCGTTTAGAAGCAAGTCAGGACAGCACAGTTTCACATAATCCTACCCTATTTCCCTTGGAGACAGGAACTGGAGCAGAAAGACTAACAGCAGCAAAAGAAAGACTGACGGTACCTGATAATACTAAGATACTTTTTCTTGCAGAAAATAAACTCAGGATCAGGCAGGATCCTTTACTAAAGAGCTGCACAATGCTAGTCCAACGGGGCAGTTTATTAGGAACGGTAACTAATGTCAAAGGTCCTATGATTTCCCACTCTCCCTCCTTCATAATTTAGCCTCAGTGACTGTACAGTGGGGGCCCTACACCTAGGGTAGAAATCATGGGGAGACGGGGGTGAAGGGGGGGAGAGGGACAGCACTGAAGGAAGAGGGAGAGAAAGGGACAGGTGTACGGAGGAGGAGATAACAGAGCTGAACAGGTACGGCAGCAGGCTGGGAGCAGAGTGGCACAAGGAAGCAGGCTGGGTGAAAGCTAGTAAGTAAGGGTCTAGGAGAAACTAAACAATTTTTATGAGTTGCTCGCGATATAAATAGTAAATTCCACAGATGCTTCCTGGATGTGCTCACACACAATATACAACAAAGTAAATTATACGTAGAGATGTACAAAAAGTTTAGAAGTACTAATTTATGCTTAGCTTAATAAAAACAATCCACTAAGACAGGAGGTACCTATGCCTCGGCGGGGGTAGGAGGGATGAGGGGGTGGCCACCAACTTGTATGTAGCTGGAGCCAGGCAGAGCAGTCCTCGGCAAGGTGACTGCTGCCTTCCCACTGGGCAGCTGGCATTTTATTTTAATTATTAAGTTTTAATTTATTTTTTAACTTGATTTCACAGACAATCCCCTATTTCAGGTTTTCTGCTAAATCCCCAGAGTTGAGTAAACTGAGTGGATCCCCACTAATAAGGAAGGGCATAAGGCATGACACAGGAAGGAGAGGCTGCCCCAGACTCTCTCTCAACCCTGCAACCACCTCCTGCCAGCCTCCCTCAAGCTTTCCTGCCTTTGGACTCCCTCCCAGTCCACCCTGGACCACCACCTTGTCAACAGTTTCTCCAGGCACAGCCTCCCCCTTCAGGCTGCCCTGACTCCCTCCCTCCAAAGCTTCTGCCTTTCCTTTTCCCTGATCCAACTGGGAAATAAAGGCCCTTTGACTGATTCGGTAGAGGTGTTCTTCACTTGGCGAGACAAGGAAGGGGAAGCCTCAGCACAGCTTTCCTGCAGCAGCACCTGGGCTTGGCTGTGCCACCCAGCTCACAGTGCTTACAGGTCATTTATCAGGACTGGAAGGATATAGCGATAGCGTTTGCTTCTAGCACAAGGCCCAAGCTTCCAGCCTGTTGGTCTCTTTACTGCTCTTCACTTTATAGAGCAACCCCCGAACCCATTTAGTCACTCTAGAAAGGATTTCTTGCTTTCCACAACCATCTAGGGAGGTGGAGGAAGTCTCCAACCCTCCCTTTCTGCTCTTCAAAAACCATAGGGCCCATCTGACAAAGACTGGACAACAGTTCTGCCAAGCTGGATCCCCATGCTGACCGTAGGTATGATACTAATTCCCTCCACTGCCTTGGGAAAGCCACTTGTCTTCTTCTACCTCATTTTCCCCTCCTGTAAAAGTGGCGAAAATGCCACTTGCCTAAGCAGGATGGGATGGTAATATCTGCAAAGCACTTTGAAAATGAAATGAGCCAAGAGCTCTAAATATTTTGCATTATTCCTGTTTCAGTACAATAAAGATATCTTCTCACTTCACAAATCTTGTTTCTCTCATACTTGGGACCATCCCAGCAACGCTACTACTAATGTATAAGCAGCAGCCAAACAAACAAATATTAAACCCTTAAGTAAATCTTCGTGGCCCATGGAAAGCAGTGACTTCACTCCACAGATTGAAACATTTTCTGGTTCAATCACAAAATTCTCAGAATATGTCCTTCAGCCACCTTCACTTGTCTGTAAAGTGCAGGATCAGTGCAAAGCCAGAAAAGGGTTATAGCTTCAAAAACAACTTCTAAGATCTAGAAAGGGACAGATTCACGTGACTAGAAAGATACCAAACTGAACTGTTTGTACTCACTTGTGGCAACAGATAATGAAAAGCACCTGGAGCCATTTGAAGGACTGACACAGCCCTAACCACAGAAAGCTGTTGTTCAGGTTTAAGGGACAAGTATTTGCTTGCAACTGCGGCCCTGTCTTGTTCAAATAAAAAGTGTGTTCTTGAGCAAGTTAATTCATTCACAATATACTCTAATGAAGGCAAGCCCTAGGTTTCACATCAGTCACCATGTCAAGATCAAGACGATGGAGGAGCGCAGAAAGTAATGCAGCCTGCATGTGAAAACTGTAAATTGTCTTTTCATTAATACTTACTTAAGTAATCTACCTTCAAATAAGGATGCACCTTCTTTGCAAGAAAGATGAAGCCTGTCTTAAAGGTGTCATACCTGCATTTGTTCTTGGACAAGTTATGCCTGCGTTTGTCCCAAAACAGAGCAATCTATGAATCCATGAAACACCCCGTAGCACACCTTCAGCCTAAAATGTCAGACCCACCTGGACTACAAGCAGACATTGCATTTGTCCCAGGAGAAACAGTTTTCTCCTGGGACAAATGCAAAATCTACAATTTTCTCCTGGGACAAAGTGTAGTCATTCAGATGTCTGTGTCCATTTTCCTGGGATAAACCTTGGAAAAGTTCACAGGATAAGAACAACTAACAGTTTGCCCGGGACTTTGTGAGGTGTCTGAATGATTGTTCCTAGATTACATCACTGAATCAATGACAGAAAAGTGGCAGCGCATTCAGCCACTCACTAAGACCCTGATTGGAAAGGCAGTGCGTGTACATGTCAATCCCAGGATTGCTTGCATTTTTGAGTCCCGGGACAGAAAATCCATACATCCCCTAATTTTGTTGCCTAGTGGGTTTCAAGCTGGTACTGGATTAACTGTTTTGGGAACCAAAGTTAGCTCTTCAGCTACAAAATGAGTCCACAACAAGAGATGGAGGCATGAGCTTCTCTGGTGTTCAGGTATGCCCTATGCCTGACCCAGCAGCATCACTTCCAAGGGTTAGAGTACAGTTCAGATCTCTATGGTGAATTAATCATTGCCTTCTCTGCTGGGGTTTCCAAAAACAGAGCCAAGCTTGATTGCAAATGCTGGCGCACCGGGAACTGGACTGGCTTCATAACTTTATTTCATAAGTCACCTAATGGCTGTCATACTTTGACAGTTTTGGTCACTACCAAATGATCTACCTCCTCATTCCATTTGCTCCAGAGAGACAAGGTGATATATTATTTGCAATAGTCTTAATGTTGCATTCTATGCTCTTCATTCATCATTGTATTTCCTTTGTGAATCTAAATGCTCACAACTTGCAGTAGCTACTGATTATCACAAATATTTCTACTTTTTTATGACTTCTTACATAAATTTGGAAAAATGCTAGAAAGCATTTCCCAAAAACGGGCTGTTGAAAACTGAATCCAGCTTGCCACAAAGCTGTACAGATTGCATACAACAACCTGATCCCACTGAGCGACTACATTTGAAGAAGAGAGCTGCCAGTAAATTATTAATGCAGTAAGCCAGAGTATTTTCAAAGCAAATATAGAGATTTTCATCGAAGTGAGCTTCAGGGTGCAAATGTTAATCTTTTAAACATAACCTCATTTCTACTGCATAGCATGCTAAATGGTGATTTTCTGACATGGAAGAATGTGAAGTGTCAGCATTTCATAAGTAACTAAACTGATATTGTGCTGATATGGTTTCTAGTTATTTGATGCACTTTTATACAATTATTGTACAAGATAAAATATGTTGGTAGTTCTGCAAATATTTCAATGGGAAGATTAAAAGCCATCATACCTGAGGCTAGGCTCAGTTTGATTGTGTCTGCTTGCAAAGGAAAAGGTATTCAATCCCATATTTTTGATCTATCGTTTTTATAAAAAAATCTTTCAAAAACCCCTGTCTCTAAAATGTAAAATAATTTTATTACAAGACAGCAAGAACCTAATTTAGAGTTACTGAAACACTGTTGAAGCCAGTTAGGAAATTTGTTAGGTTAAATTTAAACAATACATGTTAGATAAAATCACTGCCACGGCAACAAGGCAAAGGCCAAATCCATTTCCCAAGACACCATATTCTTCACTGAGAATATAATGGAGGGACCATTAAAATATTTAAGAAATAACAGAACCATAACATTTTCCAGAGGAAAAAAAACAAAATAAAAACACAGTTCCCTGAGTCCTAAGTTGCACTCCTTATTCAGTTCACTGTTGAAATGCCCTCACCTAAATATAAAGAACAACGAAGGTTGAGGAGGACACCTCGGACTATAAGAGGGAAAAATGTGGCCTTAATATATATTGTCCTTAAAAAAAATAAAAATCTAGGAATCCACATCCTTGCAATCCACTGCTTTCAACGTACTATTTTATTTATAACTCTGTAGCCAATGTCATTGTTAAGTCTATATACACAGCAAATGCAACTGTATTCAGGAGCTTGGAAACAATCCATGTGTCCCTCACCTGACTAGGATGATAGTCCTAATACGCAGCATAGGCTTTATCTAAACATTTCAAGCTAAAAAAAGGTAGGGATGGAAGATAAATGTATTGTACATCTATGCGATTTGTACTTTCAATGTAAACAGGACCTAAAAATTGCCCTCTTTACTGGGTTTTCATTTAACGAATTTCATAGATTACAAAGATTTCTAGAGTCGGAAGGGACCTGGCAGATCGGGTCCGGCCCCCTGCTCCAGGCAGGAAAGAGCGCTGGGTTAAGTAAGACGGCCAGATGCCTGTCTAATCTCCTCTTGAACACCCCCAGGGTAGGGGAAAGCACCACCTCCCTTGGGAGCCCGTTCCATATTTTGGCAACCCTTACTGTAAAGAATTTCTTCTGTATGTCCAATCTAAATCCATTCTCCTACAGTTTGTGGCCATTTTTTCCGGTAACCCCGAGGGGCACCCCAGTAAACAGAGTGTCCCCTATTCCCTGCTGACCCCCCTGATGAGTTTGTAGGCAGCCACAAGATCGCCTCTCAGCCTCCTCTTGCAGTAAGGCTGCAGAGATTCAGGTCCCTCAGTCTGTCTTCAGAGGGTCTTACCTGCAGGCCCTTGACCATATGAGTAGCCCACAGGTAAGACCCTATGAATGTTAAGGATTATTTTTCTGAGGCAAACTTTGCTGCACTCCCTCAATTCCTTTTGCCATCGGATGGTTTTGATTAGGGTGACTATATATCCGGGGTCAGCCAGGACAGTCCCAGATTTCAGATATGCTAGTCCCAGCTAGCTGGTGACAATTAAAATGAGTGTCCTCATTTTAATGGAGAGGGCAGTGGTTCCCAATGTCCTGGATTTCCTTATGGTCAGTCTAGTTCTGGTGGACAGTTGCAGCACATGCTCTGCAAAAAACCAACCTCTGCTCCCTCTCTGGGATGGCAGTAATTCTGGCCAGAAGCATGGAGGAGCCTCATCCAAAGCTTGCTGGATTATTTCAGTGACTTCAGTGGACTTCGGGTCAGGCTCCACACAAACAGCACTTTTTGATTACAAACGAGCAAGGCAAAATCTGTTTCCCAAGCAGGCTAGATACGCCTCCAAGTCATTGCTTTGAGATGCATTCTTGTTCCAATGGACTTACTGCTCCCAAAGGACCCGATTCAAAGTCAACACCTGATTTCAACGGGCTTGGGATCAAGCCCTAAATAAACTGTAAAAATATACAACATTAATAGTAATGGATACTGGGAGATGCTTTTCTTTCCCCTTTTAAGTTCTATACTGTTATGCCACAAGCTCAGGGACTAGACAGTTGAGACAAAATGACTCCACACACATTTTAAAACCTTATGAACTCTCCGTCTTTCTCTGCAATCAGCCTAATTACACTCATGTAGAAGTCTAATTACACCTCTGCATTAGCTACCAGTGAAGTGTTTCTTGGGTTATTCCTGAGCAGCCTGCAATTAAATGAGCCTCATCCATTAAGTGACACTTTGTGTGTGTAGTCTTAGTGCTCCAATTATGTACCTCAAATCAGTCCCTGAAAACCTTCCTTGCTGCCAAAGATATCCCCGTGAAAAATAAAGGATGCTGGAGATGGCTTTGGTTGAAAAACAGCACCAGTGTTGAAAATGACTGCTGTTTCGCAAAGCCCTGCATTTCATTTAAATTTGTGCTGCTTGAGATGCAAACAAGACTGATTTCACTGCATGGCTATGTTAGTCATTTATTAACCATTCCGCATGAAATCCATTTCTAAATGATTTTGCTAAAGTTCATAAACCATTTTAAAACTGATGAAAAGGGAAATGATCCAACAGTTACAAACCTTGAACTAAAAGCCTGATGGAAATAATTTTGTCTATTTAAACAGCACATGAAATTGGATTCAATCCTGAAATCATTACATGTTCTTTTTAATTAAAACTTACAGAGGCTGCAGAAAATGTTTTGGTTTCATAAACAAAGAAAACATTTTCTTAGCTTACCATTATGGTAACCTACAGCTAATGTTTGGTAACAGTCAGTAAGCAAGGCATATGGTTGAAATAGAGAAGTTCTTTTTGGTGCTGGCCAGAGGAGTTATTATCCAGAAGCTGCTGACCACGATCCGTCTAGAAACTGATGACCAAGTTTTGTCCACTGATCCCAAGAAGGCATAACATCTATGTTAAGAACAGTATTTCTTTGTCCACTGTGTTCTGTGGTAAAATCAAAGGTCCCTGCTGAGGGTCTCTGTGCATCACCACAATACAAATAAAAAACTGATTTAATCAAATGGCTATTTTAAAACTTTCTCTTTTATCCCTGCAGCTTCAGGGCTTGATTGCGAGTTGAACTGTGTAGCTGCCAGAGCCAGCCTCAGGGGTGGGTGGCATGGGTGACCACCCAGGGTGCCCCTGTCAGGGGGACACCATACACACCCTGCCTTGCCCCGCTGCTTGTGCCAGGTGGGAGTCATCAGGGGACTTCAGTGGCAACTAATTGTGGGGGCTGGGCAACAAGGCCTGACCCCCCAACTGCACTCAGAGCTGATTGGAGCCGGTTGGCTGGGGCAGCGGGATAAAAAAAACCCCTGGGCGGCAGTGGCAAGCACTGCCAGGCCACAAGACAGACCAGAAGGAGGGTGCCGAGGGCTAGGCCAAGGGCAAGGCAGCAGTGTCCAGTGAGAAGGCTGCATGAGTGGGCAGCCCCTGTTTGCATGCCAAGGGTTTTGTCATCACCGATCTGCTGGGGCTGAAGGCCAAACTGCAGCACCCCCTGGCCACTGCCACCACTGCCAAGGGCAAGGGCACAGGCAGCTGGGTGGCGCTGGGTGACAGCACCCTGTTATTGGGGCTGGGCTTCCTCTGTGGGTAGGCTTCCCTACTGCCTGCCCTTTCTGGCTCCCTGTGCCAAGCCCTTGCTACCTCCCGGCCCCGCCACCCAGCAGCAGGCCAGCATCTTGGGCAAGTGAACATGCACTCCCCCGTAATAGCCCATGGGGTCCCCCTCCCACCCATAGCTGCTGCCCCCCCCGCCCCCCCCCCTGCTGGTAACTTGGGAGGGGCACCACGCCCGAATCCAAGTTTGCCCAGGGTGCCATAAGGCTGGCTCTTTTAGCTGCCCAGGGACATAATAGGGAATAAGACACTGGTGTTTCTGCAGGAGCTACTTACAGACTTGTGGAAAGGTATAAAGGAGATGCTGGCTCTATGTACAAGGTACCCTCTTAACTCCTGTCCAGAGCAGGAGAACTGGCAGGAGTGGAAAAAAGATGGTCCCACTACCAATGACCTGGGCAGTTCAGCTGAACCAGCACGGGGTATGTAAAAGTACAAATTACTGCCTTCCCAGTGCAGGGGGCAAGCAAGAAGGAATTGTGCCTTTTAGGGTCTGTCTGCACTGCAGTACAAAGGCATGATTGTAACTAATGTAGATACATCCAAGTTAGCATGTGCACTAATACCAGCTTAACTGTTGCACTGGGTCTCAGATCGGGCACAAGACCCCCTGGGACCATGGGTAAGTAATCAGGCCTCTGTTTGTGCTGAATCCCATACTGCTGCAGCTATGCTACTACCAGTGCCTGGACTAGCTAAAGCTCAGCTATGTCCACAGCTGCATATTTGACTGCATTGTAGATGCACCTTAGAAGCAAATTCCTTCCCTCTGCCACCCTGAGTGGCTCAGCTTTTCTCCACTCCATATACAGGGATGCAGCAAAGTCACACTTCATCCCCTGTCATCTTTTTTTTCCTCTACACCTTAGGGCTTTGTTACACAATACATTTTAGGCAGCTTCTGGAGCTCTTCACCCCTGCATTGGCTGCATGTCAAATACCTTGTAAGTGGCTTAAACCACTCGTTATTGGACTAAAGGTTATGCTGTTCCAGGGCAGGATTATCTCAAATCCACCTATTTTTGCTCCTGTTCCATTAAGGTGTGGCCACTCTCCACAGCTATTCTGCCCAAATTGAAGTCCTTCAGCCTCCCAGGATGCAGTGGCCCCCTCTTAAGTCAGGGCATGTGGGGATGCCAGGGCACAGCGGGGCTGGGCATGGCGCCTCGCCCCCTGGGCATATCAGGCAGAGCAAGTACTGCAGCCCTGGAGCGCCCAGAGCTGCGGTACCTTCCACCACCATTCAGACCAGGTCTGTTCCCACTGGGCAGAGAGAGCTGGTCCGAGCAACTGCGGAAGGGGTGCTCCGGGGCTGCGGTGGTCGCTCCGCCCGGCAGGAGCAGCAAGTCGGCCCTGCCCTTGCTCACCAAGCCTTTAGTAGCAAGTAACAGTTGTTGAGGTGAAGGAGGATCAGAGATGGTTTTTCGCCTTAAGGTATGGTTGCTCCACAAAGCCGAACACTAAGGCGATTAACATTTGTTTGGTTTACAGCGTAAGGTGTAACAAGGCCCCAGCTGTCTGGGTAATCTCATCCGTAAACACAAACAACGCTGCAGAGCTCTCAAAGCCCTATTTCTCTGCTGAAGACCTCCCTCCTCCTGTTGCAACTAAGATCTCAGTCTCGCTCTTGCATCTTCTTCTGGATGTCGAGCCATCAGACCAGGCTCAGTATAGCTAGAAAAGGGCTCTTAATCCTATCCCCAAGGCCACCTCCTCTCTCTCTTTCTTGATCACTCTGGACACCACTGCCATTCCTCCTGTTGCTGGGGCTCAAATGGCTCAGGCCTCTCTTGGTTCTTACATCCAGACTGTGTTCAAGTCTTGCAGATTTTTTCTGCATTACATCTCTAGCACGTAGTGCTTCCTCTCTATCTGCACTGCTAAAGCTTTCTTACCACCTTGAGTCTCAATTACTGCAACATTCTTCCCTCTAGCCTTGACAAACGAACCCTGCACCACTCATCTTCATTCCGAACGCAGCTGTCAAGATCATTTTCTTATGGTGCTGTTTTGACCATAAAGAAAGGCTGGCCCTCATCAGAAGCCCAATGGGAGGATTCTCCCTTGTGCATCTCAACGGCTGGCGGTTCAGATCTACACATGTAAAGCAACTTCAGTGATGGCTTCCAAAGCCGAACAAAATGTAAACACAGGATCAAAGAAATAAAATCTCCAAACAACAATCCTGCTTCTTAAGGAGCACTTTTCTCTTCTTGAACAAGCCCTTATACTTCAAAATCCCCTTTTAAATACCCTTGTTGTCTTCTGTTGCCAAGTTTTAAAGCAATTAGGAAAGCAACAACATATTTCGAGCCCTGTGATTATACTTGCTGCATGGACTGAAAAAAAGGCACTTAACACACTCTTTCTCTGGCCTTTGTAGTATACTTATCATGTATAAAACTATACAACTTCTGTGTTAGTCGACCTAGATACTTATATAGCATTCATCACATCATCCAGCACTTCATAGTCATTAATGGATTCATCCTCACAACAGCTTTGTGATTTAAAGAAGGACAGATGGGAACCTGATTCACAGAGACACTCAAGCATTTTATACCAGTAGGCCTACATCATTTAGGGCTGTGACATTTTGATGACATGGTTACACCAGTAAAAACCTTAGTGTGGATGCACTTAAACTGGTATGAAAAAAGTGGCTGATGCTGGTATGGCCAGTTCCTAATCCTGAACTAAAATTAGCTATACCAGTGTGACTACACACATAGCTAAGGGGATTTTTCCAGTTTAACCAGAGCAGCATAGATCAAGAGGCAACAGTTTTAAAAGTAGGCCAGCCCTAGACCAGCAAACTGTTCCAGGGAGCACATTTGTATTTTGGACAGGGTAGGAATTCGACCTGGGTGCTTAAGAATCCCAGGTCAGCCTCTTTAGCACCAGACCACCCTTTCCCTCTGGAGAAGGTACTAGTCTCATGTTTGTAATCAGCCACTGATACCCCCATTATTTCCCTTACAGTAAAAAAAAAACCTGATGTGTTTTAAACATGCAATCACACATGCTATTCCCTTTCATTACATACACAACTTCATTCCTAGGGCAGGATATTATGAAGCATGAACAAGGGTAGAATATGTCCCACTTAATGAAGTGGAAGCCAGTGGGACTGTCAAAGGGCTGCATTTCCATGTCACACATAGCTGCCACTAAGAGCCACCCTCTGCTTAAAACTTTTACACAAGCCAAAAAAGCAAAGATCCTTTATGGGGAAAAAAAAAAGAAAAAACCCCTACCAAAATACCACTTTTTACAGAATAAAGGCACTGCTTTCTGTTAGAAGAAAAACTGTCCTACGATTTTCCTAGAATATCAAAGCTGTACAATACCAAAGCACTTCTGGAAAATAAATTATGAAGCAGAGCAGAAATGTGTATTGTGAAACCATGACAAGTTATTACAGCAGTCACCTTACATTTTTTACCCTACACGGTTTTGCCTGGTGGACATTGTGTAATTCAGTAACAATTGCCCACTGTACTATTACTGAATAGACATATTTTGATTGGCCCATTAAAAAAAAATCTTATTTGCCTGGGTCAATAAAATAGTTGTTTAAAATCATGTTGTGCTTTCAGAAATAAAACATCCTCTGACAGGACCTAGTTTCTTTGGGTAACTAACTCAAGCTTCAGCTAGGAACAACAGGGCAGCCAACCGCTGATCTGACCAATTCCCTTTGTAGCTGGTGAACCAGGATAGAGCAGATTTAGGCCTTGCTCCTGCTTGTGTCCACCCCGACACATATGGAGTAGTCCCCTTGAAACCACAGTGTATAAATTCAAGCCCACGAATAAGTCCTTGCGGGATTAGAGAATTATACTTCACTAAACTCTATACAACTTACCATGTACTGTCAAAAACCAAATGAAACTAAACCTCTTTAATTATGATCTTACAGTCTTAGAGTTTGATCTAATATCCACAGAACGTAAGTATTGACTTCTGTGGGCACCAGATCATACCCACAGATACCAAAATATCTAAAAAAAATCTGTGTTTGGTGCGAGATGCTAGACCAGGGGCGGGCAATTATTTCGGGTGGAGGGCCATCGAGTTTTGGCGAGTGATCAAACGCTGCATGACAGGCAGCCAGGGGCAGATAAATATTAAATTTTCTAAATTTTTTTAGGGGCCCCGTGGGCCAGACAGAATGGCCTGGCGGGCTGCATCCGGCCCGCATTTTGCCCATCCCTGTGCTAGAGCCTGTCTTCCTACCTGTACAGGCTCAATGACGGCATTTCAAACTTCCAGAGGGACCTTCCTTACTGGATACATCAGATCAGAGAGCTGGTGTAAATTCAGTGGGTAAATGACCCGTGTGATACAATGATATTTTGCAGATTATTCTAAGATAAAAGCCAGGGTGCCGCTAAGGGTAGAATTACAGGGCATTCTTAGTTCATAAACTCTAGTAAAACCTGACTTTGAGATTTCCTACTGTAGAGTATTGTGGAGCAATACTTGCTTTGCTCTTTGTATTTGTTTCACTTCCCCACCCCCCAAACCCTCAGGCCTATGCTTCATAACCTTTTATCTTTGTAAAACATCTCGTGCAGAGTTATCCAGCAAGCTATGTCATCACGTTACTGTTGCAATTTATTTTTAAGACACCTCAGAGAAAGATTGATCACCAAGTTAGTAGTCTTTTTATTCTAATGCAGCATAAAACCATCTAAAACAAAGAGAATGGCAAACTGACATTTCAACATGACAGCAGTGATCTTAACACTGATTCTGCATAGAGAATAAATGGCTGGTTCTTCCCTATCAGCCTTGCCCCCCCACCCCGGGTTTGGATAGATGGTACATAAATAGCCTCTTTAAAATAACTATTTGGGAGAGCTTTCCTTAAGTACTGATATCTACATAAAACCCAGAACTGGGTGCAAATGCCAAACAGGACTCTCAAGGACTACCGCCACCACACTTGTCTGACCTCACATTAGACTGCTGGGTGTCCACTCCCTAGGTAGTCTGTCTGCTAAAGTCACATCTAGTAGCACCACCTCTGGGAGTGTACGAGCCATAAATCACCTGGAGCAACCTTCCAATGAAGATGAGCCGCCACATGAAGTCTCAGAGCTGAGTCTGAAATGAGGTTATTCTAACAGCAGGAAAAACTCCTCCAGAGATATTTTTCTGATTCTTAATAGCACTGATTTAAAATAAGTTATTTGCATCAACATTAAGTGAAAAAGCCAGCCGAGTTCAGCATATTAATAGCTTCCTTGAGCTTCAGCTTCTCTTCAATAAACATCAGCAGTGGAAGGGTTTAAGTGACTTGTTTTAACTACCTGTAAGTAGTCTTGACAGGGAGAATCCTGCCTCTGAAGATGTGCTTAAACACTTCACTAATGTGCCCCAGGTCTGTGGGAAAGAGCTTTACTCTCTAAAGCACAGCACTTCGCAAATCTGAATACTGTTAATCTTCGAACATTTACAAACGTGAGCTCAATCTGCAGGGGATCAAATCACTGATTGCACTGGTTCCTACCACCTTTCCAGAATCATCAGCGAGCTAAGACATCACGCCTGGCAAGTTACCAAGAAATGTGTGGGTATGTGTGTACAATATATAGACATATGCATATTACAGGATTCCTATAATGTCCTGGTTTTGCTGGGAAGTTTCTTGGAACAGGTCTCCTAGGTGTTTCACACTTTGAAAAATTTTTTTTTTTTTAAATTTAGTGCCCTTTTTGTCAAAATAACATTTAAGTGAAGGGCTCAGACACAGGGTGCTTTACAAATCATTACTTAAACACCCAACCTCCCGCCTCTCTTACTAGTCCCTGCCCAAGCAAGCTGCACTCTGTTGAGCTCATGGACAACAGGTCTGCTCAGACTTGTCATCTCCTCTTGCTTTTGACTACATTTTTCATCTTCCCGATGACCTGCAGATACCATCTGGGCAACAGGGATGTGGTTACGGGCTGTGGGAGCCCCTGCAGTTCAAGAGGCATGGGGAAGGCACAAGGGATTAGTTTGGAGATGCTCAAAACGGGAGGGAAGTACCGAGGAGAGAACAGGAGAGCATGCAAAAGCTGCAGGAACTGCAGTTGTGCAGTGGGCTTAGGGATGGGTAGAAGGTGCACACTACCTAGGTGCAGAGTCACTGGCATTCACAGGGCTCCCCGGGTGCTACTACCTTGGTTCCCCAGCTTACCGCAGCACGAATGCCACAGGAAGCACTGCATGAACCACTGTCTCAGCAAAGAGTTGAGGCTTCCCCATCACTGCTGCCACAGCTCTCTGGTGCAGAGAACAGAAGTGTTGGGGGAGGTGCTCCAAGATATCAGTTGATGTCCGTGCCGCTGCCTGGTGCACTGGAGTGCAAAGACAGCGGGCTGGAGGAGACCTTCCCGCACCCAAGTCTCAGTGCAAAAGTGCCAGCTGCAGGTACGCTCCAGTCTGAGCACACTTGGCTCCCCCTCTCATTTGCTACGTCCAGTTCTCCTGCTTCCCAAGGACCCCAAAACCTTTTCATCCACAAACACACCTGCTCATTCTCCTTCCTCTCCCTTGCTTGCCCCACAGCATCAGCGGTGTTTTCACAGAGCCAAGTGCAAGTGCAGAGATGTAGAGGACGTACGGGGATGGACCGCACGTGTAGTAGCAGGGTGAGGAAGGGCCTCTGAACGGACAGCAGAGTGCAAGGGGAGGAGACTGCGGGGACTGGAGGGGCCTGAGCCGGTCAAACAGCTTGTTTTACTGAGGAATTAGCTCCATTTTTCCCAGTCCACAAAGGGAGAAAACAGCCCTCAAGGAGAAAAGAAAGATTTTAGACCTGAGGGTCTAAAACTACAGGGGGGGAGGGAGCTTCTCATATAAATGGGAGGGAAAAGGATTTACATCCCAAAGGAGAAAGCTGCCATGAAAGGACTCGGTACAAGGCACATGACTGATGATGGCTGGGATCCAACATGCTACCCTGAATGCTCCTTCTTGGGATGAACTCCAAGGGACTTAGGCTCCCTGTCCTGCTAAAGCTGACGTAGCAATCCCCAGGGTTGGTGATGCTACACAATGGTATTACTAGCCAAAGCTTTTACTACATTAAGAGCAGAGACTGCTACATTTCCTTCGCTCTCAATATACAATAGCTTAATGAATAACCAAAATATAGCCCTATTTACATTTCATGCTCTTTTATTAGGAAAAAGCCCTTCTCTGGCAATAAATAAATAAATAAGCAGCAAAAATAATGAGGAAGGCCTATTTTCCTTTCAAGAAAACACAAAGAAGGTATTCATCTAGTAAAAAAGGAAGCACCTTTTCACTGGGGAAAATGAAATAATTGTAGAAGTAAGGCATCTCCTATTCACAATCAGCAGATCCTCATTTTATCAGCCACTGAAGAAAGCTAGGAGGAGAGCAATGACATTGTCAAATTTGTCCCTGGTGCAACAGCTTTACAACTGGAGGGTAAATTTAACTCATTGTTTTTCCTCACTATGCAAAGGGTGATGCTAGCCATGTAGAACGCTCTCACTCGGTTGGTGCATGTTATATCAAATGAAACAACTGAGCGGCTAAGAAAGCACAGCAGCAATGAAGCATGGAATTAAATTTGCCTGGCTGCTGCTGCTGTCCTATATAACACTGCCCTCTGTGACAATGGCCATACATGTACACGGGCAAGCGAGGTGTTATACTGGTGTGCAGTCCCATGTTACAGGTTAACTGTGCTGGTAGAACAGGAAGCAAAGTGCTGATCTGCCAGGCAGGGCTGAGCTGACCAGCTTCAAACATGCAGAGATTATTCCAGTGGGACAGGGCGTAAGACTTGGCATAAAAATGTAGCACTCCTCTTTTGTGAGTACAGGTTTCCCTCACCAACCGCGGGGGTTAGGTTCCTGAAAGTTCCCGTGGTTGGCAAGACAAAAGACTTATGGGAACAATGGCAGGTGGCGGGCTGATGCGTGGCCATGGAAAACGGTGGTTACTCAAAACTGTATACCATGGTAGCCAAAATGGTCTATAGAATATTAAGTGTGGATACTCAAAACCGTGGATGGCGAGAGAAACCTGTATGTTTAATGTTCTATGCTACAACCGTCATCAAGATGAAGAGGGGTTTCACATGTTGATTCAGGCTGGCAGGTGGATCCTGTCAGCTCCTAGGCAGATTAGAAGGGAAGTAACAGCCTTTTACTGAACAAGATGGACATAGGGGTAGATCGAGAAGGGAAATGCCAAGGCATGGAATTACCAAGGTCAAAAGAAAATTTCTGCCAGGCTTGGCTTTGCCGTTAGTATTTAAAGAAGGAAGGACATAGTTTGGGCTAGATAGCGCCTCCACATGGGAAAAGCCCCGCAGAAACTAAGGGCACTTTTATACTTGCTCTGGGGGTGGGAGGGAGGGGGTTGTGTTAATCAGAGCGGCTCCAAGAGCCACTCTAATTAAAGTGCTGCAGTGTCTCATGCATCAGCATCCCCACGCTTCAAAATGGTGACGGGGGTGCTTGAACTAAAGCTCGTCACACAAGTTTTCGTTCAAGCGCCCCGCCCCATTTTGAAGTGCGGGGTGCTGATACACGAGACAGGGGGCTGCTGGAGCGTGGTAATTACCACCCTCCAACAGACTTGATCAATTGAGTCTGCTCTGATGTGCTGTAATCACAGTGCATTGGAGCACTCCTACAGGCACCTTAAGCCCTTCTTTAAGCGACCTTGAGTTGTGCACTTCCCTACCACAATTAGAAACGTCCTCTTACCTTTTCAGACAAAGCTCCGATGTACACTAAGGAATTACGGTCAGCTCAGTCGCTCTGTCATGTTTCAGAACATCGGTGGCAGCCTCCAGCAATTCTGTACGCAGTCATTTCCCTGCCAGACCTCCCTCTGCCCGGCCTAGCCACCCATCTGACCACATGGACATTATTAACCTACAATTTAATGTGCTAAGCTGCTAACACCAGGCTTCATGTAGTCGTTTTTTCATCTGGGGAAATAGCAACCAGAAGGCAGGGCTGATATTTACCCATAGGTCATGGAAGAATTGGCTTAGTTTCTTCCCCTTTCTGAGGGAGACATGAGTTCTTAAGGATCATCTCTCTCACATACACATACAAGGAATATAAAAAAAAAAAAGATTTCAATGGAACATGAAGCAGCACTTGGAAAGTATAGGATATTATGCCAGAAAGCCTATCATTAGCAGATACCTTTCCACAGCAGCATTCCTGCTGGTATACACCTCTCCTTTATAGGATTACTGTGTTATAGCTTGCAACTAAAATCAAATATCACTGCAAATATTACCACCACTGCCTAATGTTATTTCTTGCAAATGCATCAAGTGCATAGCTCTTGGAAATTATAACAACACAGGGTTTGTTTTTCAGGTTTCACTTCTTCCACTCCTGTTCATTACCTGAAAGGGATAGAATTATATCAGCTTGACTTGAAATCAATCGGTCCTGGGCTAGATGTACAAGACCCTGTTATGGCAGTACTTGGGCCAGTATCAAGAGATAGGAAAGAGACTTAAGTGGACTAAGGGTAACTATGGAATGGGGCATTTTGGCTGGCCAGAATCTTTGTTTTTTTAAAGAAACCAGTTACAAAAGCCCAGCATTAAATGCTGTTTGCACTTAGGTTCTTTCTACCATACTTTTTCTATTCCTGTGATTCCTAAGAGCACCTACCAAGTTTTAGACTCCAAGGCTGTTCAACAATACATTTACTTTTTGTGCATTTCATTCATTTTCTTGAAAAACCTACTACTTCTTTAACCTACAGGTTGTCACCTATCCTAAATACAATGTCCAAGGATCACTACTACAAACTTCTGCTACCTGAGAAACAAAGGAGTCTTCATGGTAGATATGTTCACCCCTTCTCTTTCTGGAATACATTTATCAGCATTAAAATAGTTAGCTTTGCTATATATAAACTTCAGTATACTTCAAAGGTAAAAGCCCACCAAAATGAACAGTGCATTGTACATCTGTCAGAGCAACTGTTTCAGGGTGCATGAAGAATAAGGCAGACATCACTGCATCATTTTATCATCCAAAGAATCTCTGGCACCAATGCATCTATTGTCATATTGGGAAACTGTATCTAACTATGATGACACTACAGAGGTCACAGTACTGTGATTAAGTGCGATGATTCTTTTTTGTAGTAACACCTGAACCCAGGTAGAAATGCACAGGGTTTTATCACAAACTGGAAATGTCCATCCATCAGGTTTGCTAAGAGATTCATTTCGGGTTAGGTATGTTTTAGGAAACTTGTATAATTTGGGTGCTAGGAAGGGATCTGTGGATCAGAAGCAAATATCTCAGTAGAACTAGTTAGTAGAACTTGACAGTTTGGGTGAACTTTGCTCTGGGAATATGGGTTCATTCAAATTCAAACCACAGCTCAACAAGTGCAAATCCACATGAACTCAAATAAGTTTGCATGACCCTCTTCTAAATGAAATCACCACATTTTGCAAGTGGTAGCTGTGGTGAGTTTGCTAGGAGAATAAATATTTATTCCACCTTAAATAAAGCTGCCTTCCTACCCACAAGTACAAGCTGAATGATCAAAGGACTCCCAAGGACAATCAGAGGAAAAACTCCTGCCTGCCAAAGTCAACCGTTGCCAATAAAATAAACTGGGGCTACTAACTCAACAGCTCCTTTAAAAAAAATCTTCTTTTAAAATTCCCTGGGGATTGAAAAGTTTTTTCATTGCTCTGAGGACCATTTTATTTCCATTCTTGTCCATCCTTTTTCTCAGAACTCATCAATACTAAGCCTTACTCTGCTGGATGTATCAGCCTAATGCATCACAAAGCAGACTTCCTCTCAGGGACACACTGATAGCAAACTGCTACTTGTTTTATTTTTTTTAATACAGTTCATTAATTTGTACTGATCTTTATTCTATTTTTGTTTTCCCCCTTATTAGTCCTTTAAAATACTCTCTGCTGACAAGTGAGAGAAGAGGCTGCTTTTTCTGCTGCATATGGCAAGTTAAATTATTATTTTAGTAGGTAGTAAATACAGGCTGTGATATTTATAACACTAGAGAAACAGAATAACGTAAATAAATTAATATTTGAGGCTGTCTTATTATATTTTTGCCCAATTCTGCCTTTGTGACTTTTCAGTGCTCAGTAACAGCATTGGACTGACAGCTTTGGGTAATGAAGTCCTGCATCCATTGACACATGAGGTTCGTCGCGTGTGTTTTATTACATCATTGTCCTGAAGGATCACCTCAAGGGGTTGCTCAGTCCCCACATCCATTCAGTCCTTGGCCTGTGCTGACCAAAAGAAGACCAATTAGTGCTAATTGTCATGATGGTTTTGTGTGGACACCTGTCAGCTAGGAAATGGAGAAAGGCCACTGGCTCATTACTACCACGCTCATTGTCTTCACAGCTGAGCAGAATCCACACTTTGCTTACAACTATTAATAAGGCAGATAGCAGGAAGTGATTGGCTTGTGCTGTGAAGTATGCATCTGAGCAGGAGCCGAACTTTCCTAGAGTTTGAAAAAGCTTATATCTGTCATACTAGGTTGCACACAACTCTTCTTACAGGAAAGAAAAAATTTTGTGATTAGGAAAGCTGGGCATCTAGAGATCTCTCTGATCCATGTATTAGAGACATGTATAAATATTTATTTCCAGATTTTCCCACTGGTGAGTCACATTAGTGTCTCTCCCACACACACACACAGCTATGTCCTTCTTCTCTGTTTCAGCTGTCTATACTCCACATGGAAGATGAAGTTTTACAGCTGCTACAGAGAGACCTCCTGCATAAATAAGAAAGCAGCTGTAAAGCCAAGTATTTTGATCAGCTGACTGGGAGGTAATGCCTGCCACTAACTGATAAACAATTCCTACAGCTCACAGTAATATCTTCCGATGCAAAATGCAGGTAGTGCCTGGGCTCATGCTCTACAGCCAAGCTAGCATGAGGTCCCACTGGAGAAGTAAAAAACATGATATTAATAATACATTCCCTATCAGTGCCATTCGCATTATATGAGAATAGTGATTTCACCACTACTGAAGGTGTTAGCATCCTGGCTCCCTCCTCGCTGATACTTGGCTTGGTTGCCAAACATGTTATCATCATATGTCTAATATTAATGCCCAGATTCATATTCTTCATCTAGCATTCTGGTGAATGCAGGGTTACATTTTCCACTCATTTCACAAAGACAGGTGATGGAGCAATCATGCTATCAGCGTGGCTTTATATCTGCTCCCACACAATATTTAATCCTAATGAAACCACAATATACCACCAATGCCCATTGACATGTTTGAGATCATAATCCCTACTGGGGATGTAATGGTAAGGTGACTGCTGAAAGGATCCTGGACTGCATCCAATCCCTTCCCCAGCAAGAGAACATAATTAAGCTTTCAACTATGGAGTGGAAACACTTTCTGGAAATGCTCCCTCATGCAAGAATTACCCAGCAGAGGGCACTTTTGATTCACAGACCACTTCAGCTATATTTTCCATTCTTCTTTGTGGTGCTTGAAAAGCTGAAGCAGAGGTGGTGCTGTCTGCTTAAAAATAAAGACATTGTTGCTTCAATTCTACTCACCTCCCCCCCACTACCAAGTTTTATTAAGTTCTCATCTTTAATTCATGCCTGCAGCAGAGCTGATGTCACTTTCTTGCTATAAAAAAAAATCCACAAAGCACAAGCCAAGCAGGCAGTGGTATCTTACCTACTTCTGCTTCTCTGTTTTTATTTTCAGTTTTGTTGATATGTTTGATTAACATCAAACACTGAAAAAAATATTTCAGCAGAAACATGATCACAGCACTTAGAGGGGAAAGAAAACAAACTGCCTACCACATTACCAAGTTTATCCACATGGAAGGGCAGGATATATAGCCCACCAGAAACGCATCAGATATTACACTCACCCTCAAAATTGCCAAGTGTAGAGAAATAAACAGCTTAGCAACTGTTCAGGTGAAATCTCTTTGGGAGAATGACACTCTCACTGTTGTTTTCACTGGCCACATCTACACAAGACGATTATCTGTGCAGTAGTGTAGTTTACTGTGCAGTAAGCGTGCGCATCTACATGTGAACATGCTTACTGCGCAGTAAAAAACCCTAATCACACGTAAATTTGATACCTGCATTTGCAGGCATTTGCAGGTATCAAATTTACGTGTGATTAGTTACTGCGCAGTTACACACGTGTAGATGTGACCTGGGAGGAAGTTTGCTCCTGGGTCAGCCCAGGGCTCATGGCTGGACTGCCTTTAAAAGTCTGCAAGCACTCAGAGCCCTAAAACACACCAGCAGGGAGCCTGAGGCGTCTGTGTACCCAACGCCACTGCCTGGCATTGCACTGCCATGCTCCTGCCAGGCTGCACCATCCAGACCTGAAGGCTAAGCAGGCTCCAGCCAGGCCTGCCAGCCCCCCAGGCCCAGCTGTAGGCAGATTCTGGCTGCTGGGGCCAGCTCTATTTGCCTGCAGCCCACCCCCAGCAACCTGCCCTGAGCTTGCAGTTGTTGTGGGGCATTGTCTCTGCCTCACGGGTGCCAGTCCCATGCTGGGCCCCTATGCTGGGTGCTGCAGGCAGCTGCCCAGGCTGGGCAGCACAGGGACAACCGCGCAGGGGTCCAGAGAGCTGGTGCAGGACCCATGATAGCATCCTCCTTGTCCATTGCCGTGCCTGTCCTAACTGGTTCATGGAAGAGACTAGCGACCCCATGGCGCTGCAGAGTGAGGCAGAGGTGCAGCGTGAGTTCAAGCTGGGCAGGTGCTCCAATGCCCACGTCTATGAGGGGCTGTCAGCCTGGATGCAGGAGCACAGGTACAACTGGTCAGCGCAGCAGTGCTACATAAAGGTCAAGGCCTTGCAGGCACAGTGGGCTGCCATCACTGACCACAATTGTCTGTCCGGGAGTGCCCATAAGTCCATGCCCCTTATGCAGCAACTGACAGACATACTCGTGTCCCAGGACCCGGGCCACAGATGTGCTGTCTATAGCAGCACAGGTAGCATGACCGAGTCCCTGCCCTGGCCTGGGACCCCCAGTGACACGCCACCAGGGGACGGCCCCTCAGGCATCCAGCAGCCCATCCTGCCAAGCTGCACCCTCCACTAGCAGCTTGTGGAGCCTGAGCCAGTGCCTGCCACCATCTGTGCAGCCCCAGCTCCTGCCATGAGGCACAGCTGGCCATGACACCACCAACTCCTCCACAGGGCATCCCCGGATAGATGCCTGCCCACCATGCCCTGTTGTCCGAGGACAATGCCCAGAACTGCATGCCATGAAGCCACGACCATGCAGAGTCACCAGCCACACCAACCCTGGCCACATGATAAGCCCTGCTCTGGGCAGAAGGCCCTCCCTGCCCTGGCCTCTGCCCTCCACCTGGTCTGCTCATACTTCCCTGGCCCACGGTTCCCCACCATTGCCCTGGCCCCTGCCCCCACCCTCCACCCAGCCTGCTCACACTCCCCTGGCCCCCACTTCCCCACCACAGCAGGCATGGATGCTGGAGACAGCGCCAAACTTTACTGAGCAGACCATGCTCCCACAGCTAGGTGGGCACAGGTCTCTCCCACACTCAGGAACGTGTTAATGCCAGCGGTGATGTCCTCCTTGGCAGAAGGGAACAGGGATGTATAGTTCAGCCACACCTAGCCCTCCAGGCAGTGGTGGAGGTTGCAGGGCAACCCAGGCTTGCACCCTGCATTGTGGTAGCTCAGAGTCCCATATCAGGTGCACAGGTGCACCTGGGGCACCACAGTCAGCAGCAGCAGAAGTGGGTCAGGCACCCCTTTGTCCGTACAAACAGCTCTTCATGCACCGCCTGGGGCATGCACACCAGGGGCACAGTGGCGGCTGGCCCCCAAATGCCTCCCCAGAGAAGATGCCTACACACAGGCACTCCTCATCCCAGTCATCTGGGAGCCCCACGCCCTGCAAGCCTGGGCGCCGTGGGCTGGGTGGAAGTGCAGCAGAGCAATTGACCTGCAGAAGGAGAGGGGGGAGAGTAGGGTCTGGAGCCACAGCAGCAGGTGCTGCCAGGAGCCTGGCCTGTCCCAGCCTGCTAATAGGGTGAGGGAAGCAGGCTTCCTGTGGCCAGCATCCAGCAGCCTGCTGGCCCCAGGGGAGCAAGCGGGGACAAGGGGCTCAGCTGGCAGCTGCTGGGGCCTGGGTCTGCCAGGCCTACTTACCATAGTCTCTAGCCACCTGTGCATGCCCAAGCCCTAATCCAAGGTCAGGAAGTGCATGGCCTGGCCCCTGGTACAGAGCATCTCATCTCTGAAACATTGCAAACTCACACAAACAGCTTCTGTCTCATGGCTCTACAGGGCCTGCAGCTGCACATGGGGGAGAGTGCCCTTGGCAACAGTGATGTGGCCTCAGGGTTATCGCTGTGCACAGCTGAGGCCCTGTAGATGTGCTGACTCTGCCAAAGGAGGTCCCTGGACAGGACCCTCCTCCTGGACTGCCTGGCCACAGTGTTGGAAGACCGGCTGGGGGATGTTCCAGCCAGACAGAGGACACTATCCGCCAGGACAGGTGGCAGGCAGAGGACGTTGCCCGCGAGGAGGAACTGGACCAGGTGGACTGGGAGTTCCAGGTGCAGCTCCTGGCCCTGAAGCGCAAGTGGGTGGAGGCCCTGCAGCAACAGAATGCCATCCTGACCCAGGCCATGGATAACAACTGCTGGATGGTGGACGCCATTCTGGCCCTGGCAGTCACCTTCATGCCAACTGCTGCCCAGCCCCATACCCTAGCCCCTGCCTGCCCCCTGGCAACCATCCACCCCATCCAGAAGCAGGCCCATGCCTGGGCGGAGGTCCTGAGCTGCCTCCAGCAGACGGGACCCCCCTGACCTGGCCCGCACCCCAAATCTGGCACCACCCAGCCCACCCACCTGGGCCCAGCCCAGACAGGGTGGAGGTGGAAGTGCATGGCTGCGGCCCTGGGATGGCACACAGTGGGCAGGCGGGTGGTCATTGTGCGTGGGGGACACGGGAGGGGCGAGATGGCCGTAGGCCAGGCAGTGATTGGCATGGTGGGCCAGCAGGGCCAGTGTGGCGGCCAGCAGGAGCACAGGTCACTGGTCATCACTGCCAGAGGCAGTGGTTAGAGCAGCCATAGCACAGGGAGGTACAGACAGGGAGGAAAGTGCTGTCCCTGTGCTGCGCATGCTGCTCCTCACCAAGGAAGTGGCTGGCCAGAGCGGGACTGGCTTTTAAAGAGGGCTGTTGGCTGCTTGCAGCTACAGCTGGAGCCTGGAGCTCTCCTCCCCTGGCAGTGGCCAGGGCCCCAGAAAGTGGGAGCAGATTGGCAGCAAATGCATGGGTAGACACACCCACTGAGTATGTAAACAGGGGAAGAGAGAACACGGGAGAGTGATAAGACAACAGTGAAGTAATGAAGTATGGGGAAAAATTCCAGCAAAGCCACAGAAACTTAGGCTTTGCTTTGACTGCTAAAGGTGTATGTTTTCCCTCAGAACAACTAACATACTCCACTTGGGGCTGACCACATCTAGTTTACCTTCTGGTAAAACTTAAAACTTATATTTTGCTATTAATGGGTAGCATGAAACTAAATTCTCCACAGTTCATAATTTACATTTCCATGCTTTCAGGCAAGGAAGTGGGTCCTGTGATCAAAGCATACACAGGGATTTTGGAGAGTTAAATTCAAGTCCTCACATGCCTACTGACTTCCTATGGAGCATGTCACTAAGGCTATTCTCCACCATCTTACTACAGTGCTAGGGAGCATCATGGTGAAGCATAGCTTATCTGCCCTATCTGTATTCTACCCACAAACAAACATTGTAGCCACCATTTGTACAGGGCTGGGTGAGTGCCAATAAGCTCACTCTCTTGGGCAGGCTGATCAGCATGCACATAGGGCTGCACTGGTGTGGCTCCATGACATCTGTTTCAGGATGCAGTGTGTGCAGAGTGGGTATGCCAGGCTTGGCTACAGTGCTCCCTAGCACAGTCCTTTCACTGTGTAAAAACACCTGGAATAGCTCTGGGATTTATTTTCCCATCTGTGCAATGGGGATAATGATACTGCTCTTCTCCTCTGCTTTCTGCAAGTCTTTTCTTTTGGGAACATAACAGTCCATTTCTCAAAAGGGTATATGTCCTACATGTTAGTTTAGTGCTTAACATAGCAGGGCCCTCACCTTCATGTGAGCCCCATGCCTATAATTTAATACAAACTGGAACTGCCCTAGTAACGTTTTCATTCAATGAGAAATTCCACTCTAGAGGAATGACTGTCCCTTTAGATGAACCACTGATAACTTCAAAAGAGAAAAGACTCAGTCATCCTGTGTTACAGCAAACAAGCGAGTAACTCCTATCCCACCCAGCAAGAAGGAAGGAGGAATGTGGGACCAAAGCACAAGGGTCTGCTTCTGTGTTACGAGGAGAGTTGAAGATGGTGATGGGGGAAGAAACAGAGCCATCTGCCCACGACGACTTTACAGTGCCCATTTACGGTTACCAAAGCAAGACTGGATGTGCTGAACATCCACAGGTTTGGCTCCTGATTATGCTGTTATTGTGGAAGGAAGTTGGAAGGAAACTGTGGATCTATTACATTACTTGAATTCAATTATGGGTCTTGCAGGGGCATGGGACAGGGGGTGGAAGAGGCAGGGTAGAGACCTATTCAAAGGCAGTTTCTTTCCAAATTCTTCTGGACACAATTCTGTCTGTAGATTCAATACATGCAAATCACTATCCAGTCCACAGTGGAGATCAGAAAGATGCCATTCCTGACTCTGTAAGCCACAAGGATGATGAATACACACAAGGAAGCCCACCTTACCTCTATTTTCTTGTTTCTTTGTGATAACAGGGAGCTGTGCCTTTACATTTAACCCACTGAATGCTGCCAGAATTGCAGGCAAGTCTCAACATACATACCTGAGCCAAGGGGGGAACACTTTGTTCCAACAAAAGCAGCACAATATAAAAAGTGACATGAGGTAGGTACCTACCTGTTTCAAACAGAATGAGATGTAGAGTAGAAGGGGAAAGAAAGGGCGAGAAAAGGCAAGTGGAACAGGAGGGAAAAGAATCATTTGCCTTTTCTTGTAGAAATTCCCCCCCTCCCCCCCCCCCCAGTCACCTCCCTTGCAGATTAAAACTCACAACAACACAGGGAAACTTTTGTTCTGTTTTTAAATACAGCTGCTGGCATTGCTTTGTAAAAAAAAAAAAAAATAAATAATAGTCACAGAGGAACAAAGGAGTCCAATGGTATATAGGAGCTTGTCTGGTGCTGTAGGATTAGCTTTGCTGCACCACATGAAACACTGTTTGGACTGACAAAAGTACATACTAGAAGGCATGCTGAGATTGCTATGCTGACTTTAGGGTGCAGCCTCTACTCAGGAAAAGGGAAAGGAACAGGAAAGTCACTAGAATGAAAATATCTGCAAGAAATATGCTCATTTCACTGCTGCCTGAAGAAATGAAGTCTCACCAAAGCACGGTTTGCTGCATTTCTAAGCCAGAAGCCTTCTGTACAATTTCCCACTGAACGTAAGAGTCCCCCCTGACTTTACAAATACAGATTAGCTAATTTTGTTGGAGGAGGGAGGAAAAAAAGGGGGGTAGAAGGTGAAAAGGCATACATTAAAATACAATTTTTCACACCAGTATGATGGAACTTTTTTAAACCTCTTCTATCATGACAGAAAATATACAAATGTCATATCACCTCTGTTCCTACTCTGAGACTCGCCTTGAAAGAAACCCAAGCCAGGGACTGGTCTCTCTAAATTAAGACAAGCTAAGGGGAGCTCTGGGAAGGGCAATGCCTACACCTCCACTTCTCAAATGAGAAGTGAGACATCTCTCCTTAGGCATAGCTGGACAGCTTGATTTCCTGGTGCAGTTTGTTCCCTGCACAGATCCAGTTTACATCCTTCCCTGATAAAGGACAAGTGATGTGATCCTGCAAGTCCCGCTGTGTCTGGTGGTGTTCCCTAACAGCCCCAGCTCTCACTTCCATCTTTTTGTTTAAAAAAGGAAGTTTCTAGCCCACAGGTTTTAGGAAAAAGGCTTAAAATCACTAATTCCAAAGGCTTCCAAACAGTAAGGCAAATAAGAAACTTAAATTTATTACCTTGTGATTTTAAACCAATCCCATGACTTTGACTTCTTGGTTTAGCAAACCTGCAGATAACTAATCTAAGGTCAACCTGGAGTCTGCCTAAGAGCCATTAACAGACCCCAAGAGCTTGACACCAAGTTCATACATACCACACATGCTTCCTCTTAGATTTAGTGAGAGCTGAATAGTATATATTTGGACCAAACAGCATTCAGAGATGCACTTTTAATTTTTAAGAAGCCCTGGCCGTGGCACTTGCCAACAATTAAATCATTAAATAGAAAAACATTCCCCAGGGATTGTTTAGTGTTACATTGCACAAAGCTCAGCTAAAAGATCCAATTTTGTTAGTAATAACTTTATTAGACTGACTAAATACATACATTTCCTTTATACACATGTAAATCATTTAGAGCCACTTTGACTCCTCGGTGGCAATGAAAGTTGACCGGAAAGGGTCACGTCATACTAGAAAATACAAAAGCAAAACAATTAGCAAAGAAGGAAAAATATTATATTATAGGCTTCATTTCTCCTACCAAGCCCATTATGCAAGACTAAAGAAATACTTGCTTATTGGGGTGTTACTGGTTTTACTGAAGCTATGTTATTCCTAACTGTCCTTCTGGTGCATGGCAAGTTTTACTAAATATATATGGGCACTGACAAATGTGAAAAAAAATCCAAAAAACAGAGCATTAGTTTGACCTGCCTCCCTAGCATCTGTATAAACTGGGCACTTCAGTAGGACTTTTTGGCACTTTCATCTAAAACTATTTCAATCAGCTATTAGATAAAAGTGCCAAAAAGCCTCACTGAAGCACATGATCTATACAGATCGTGGGTGAGCCAAGTCAAACTAATGCGATGCCTCTTCTGGGCATGTGCTGCAGGGGCATGCTAAGCTAAAAGTAAAGTGCTGTTTGGGGGGGGGGGGGGGGGGGGGGGGGGGTGTTGTTCCACTTCTGTAAGCAAATGCCAAAAAGGAGTGCTTCATGTTTAAACCACCCCATCTCTTCTATGCATCAACTGGGTTGTTTTTTGAGTTTCAGTGCCAATTAAGCAGAAGAAAAAAACAATCCAGCTTCCACCCAAGACTGCTGAAGTCAAAAGGCCATGGCCTCAGTCACCTAGAACAGATTTCCAGAGCAAAAAGAATGAAGATGCTGTTTTTAGCTCTTTGTGTCCCTGAAAAAGTTAGTGCCAATACTGAACTTCGGCTAAAGTAATCGTACCAGTAACGTGGTTTCTGTCAGCTCCTTCTTATTTTCAGCACTAGTGATAATGGTATCATGAATCCCACTTCATTCTGGGGGGTTAGTGGGGCATCATGAATGTTTCTGTGAGTTTCTATACGTGTGTAGTTTCTATTGCATAGGTAAGGACAAGCTCTATTTAGATTTATCATCCTTACGTTTATATGTAGTATGGTATTTAATATCATAAAAATGTCACATCTCTTATATGTTATAACAGGGCCAGGATTGAACAACATGATTATGACTCTCAAGTGAGAAACAATGAGTTTCAGGAGAAGCTGAAAGCCTAAATGGATGAATACTAGTAATTGCACAGAGTTTGATAGGAGTGTCACAAATAGGCCCTTCCACTCAATGACAAATTTACATTTTAAAATGGGAAACCTTAACATGTGCAGAACTTAGGAATAAAAAGAACATTCCTCATCAAAGAAGAAATTAAATATGAAATGGCATTTTAGGAACACTGGATTGCTATTCTCCATATCTGAAAAGATACACATCTTCTCCTGATCTTAATTAGATCAGGACAAAACATTTAGTCTGATAAACATGCACCATCTTTTAGTTGGGGGGGGGGGGCGCACCCAGGAAGTTATATGCATAGCAGGGGCCCTCTGAGAATCAGGTGGAGCTAGCTTGGAGGACACTCACAAATACACTTAGAGCAATATTTTTCTAGCAGTTACCAGGGTTTCTAAATTTACATACAGCTTTACACACTATCCAGTTTTGCATTCAGTAACTAGATAACATTACTGCGGTATTCCACAAACAAAGGAGAAGAGAATTCCCAGGGAACTCAGTGAATACGAAGGCAGCATTACACACTGAGTGAAAGCAAAATAATTGTCAAATAGAAAGAAAAAGCATGGGAGAGCAACAGGCTCAGGAGTCTGAAATAAACTATAGTGCAGTCTGATCAGGCACCAGTGTGTCTGTTTTAGCTAAGGCTGTTAAAAAAAGCATTATGAATTTCTTTTTCCTTGGATGTCTCGCCTGGATGCTTTAAAGTGGCCTCAGAGGAATGTGCTCTTGGGTCTAAATCCCGTAGGAAATTATCCTTTGTGGTGGATGTTCTCCCCTTGGGGCTTGTCTGTGTGTTTTGCTTTCATGTAATCCTCCCACCTTGGTTTTCAAATGTAACGCTATCCACATTATTATAGCTCTTTGATATTCTCAAATGGCACTTACTCATGCTGTCATATTTTCAACTCTTCCAGATGGGGCCTGCATGGCTCTGACTGCTTGTGGTTCATACCAGAAATATTCAGTTGAGCCCACAAAGATACTGCTAAATGACAGTAAGCCAGGGCAGAAAGTGCACAGGAGTGCCCGAGCCACTTGCTCTTTTGAAGTAAATGTGTTTGTGATTGTGATGGGGGGCGGCAAATCCTCTAATACTGACATAACTGAAACAAAAGAATCATAAAATGCAAGGGCTGCTCTGTTAGGACTTGCTGACCACCCTTGTTGTTTCGTCCCCTTTCTTCTCATAATGCATGGTCTCTGAAAGTTCAGCAGATTTCATGAAAGTTTTCAGGAGTGGGCTTGAGTCCAAGCTGTCATCCAATTTTAACATTGTGCTGGGTCCTGCCCTCAGGTCAGCAGACAAAGCTGCTTCCACACCGAGTCTCATAGCTAAAAAACAAAAGCTGAAGAAAGCTCTCTCTGTCAGCAGGAATCTTCACTGCTACTGGCTTTCTCAGCTGCAGCTAAAACAGGGTTTTGTGGTTTCCTGCTCATTGCCCAGAGTTTCTAACAGGTTTACGTTGCCTGCTTGCTACACTCTAATGACCGTAAAACTATACTTCCTTTTGGGTCTTATCTTTTGCTGAATTCTCAAGCAAATTCAATCCCTAGATGCATTTGAACTTTATTACACATACATACAGATAACACACATGCACAGCTTCAGTGCCCTAGCCTCCTCATACAGCAACTGTCCTTAGAAACATCTATCAGCATTTACCCAGTTTCCTCTTAGTACTATTGTACTAAAAGCATCCATCACCTATGCATACGCAAAGACCGAAATAACACCATGTGGCTGACCACTGTACCACGGCTTTCTTCCAGAAAATGATCTCTTTGCTTCAATGTTGGCTCCAATACTAGTGAGGCAATATAGCATAGAGGTTAAAGTAGCATAGAGGTTAAAGTGGGAGTAAGGGACATTGACTGGGTAACTACATGAGAAGCCACTTCAACTCCCTGTGACTCAGTTTCCCCATTGATAAAGCAGGGATTGTTACACTGCTGCCCTTTGAATTCTATGGACGAAAAGGATTACATACCAACAATGCTGGGCAATCATTTAACATTGTACTCCCCAGTAAATAAGGTGAAAAACCTACATTTACTCTGGAAATGTCAGCTTGCTAAGCCTCACGTCACACCTGTAAAGTAGGGGGTGTAAGAGACCCTGTAATGATAACCCGACTACCTACAAAATTAATAGATTTTAAGGCCAGATAGGAACATTATGATCATCTAGCCAGACCTCCTGCAAAACACCTTGCTCATTAACTTTTTCATCAAGCCCATCATTTCTGCTTGAACTATATAGCACATCTTTTAGACAGATTCTAAAGATGACAAGAGATGACGAATTGCCCACCTCTTTAGTGAAATGACCATCCTTGTTAAAAATGGAAGTCTTATTCTGACTCAGAATTTGCTTGGCTTCTAGCTCTGCAGATGAAAAGTGCTAAACTGTTGTGATTTGGGAAAACAATTTCAACAGAATTGAAGCCTTTTTTTTTTTTTTTTGTTGGTCACCATGAAAGGAAAAATCAGGACAGATACTGTGCAGTGCAGTTGTCCTCAGGCTATTCCAACAAAGGCAGCTCCCAGGCTGGGAGAAGGTGCAGTAATGCAGTCAAACCAGCAGCCTGCAGCAGCAGTAGCAAAGCAGAAGAGGGGTTTTTCCTTCATTTTCTAAACCGAGGCAGTGCAGCTAAATGTGGCTAGTGCATAGTGGGCAGGGAACAATTAGGACTCGCATACACGTGACAACTATTTGAGGGATGAAAAGAGATGGTTAGACCCAAACCTGACCTTGCTGTGCAGTTTGTTTTTGCTGACGATATAATCTTTGGGAAGCTCCGGGCATGTTTATTTTCAAAACAGATCTCTGCCTGGAAATGACCGGAGAACCAAACAGCAGCCTGCTGTCAGACAACACAGCACTGCAAAATGAAGTGCAAGCGCTGTGATAAGAGAACAGGTTCCAGCTCCCACAAATCTGGTGATATTTAGTGTTTTCCACAAATTCTGAGCTCTTGCTGTCAGGAGACTCAACTTCTCTGTCCTCTTCCCTGCCAGTAAAATATGTTTCCTAACCATTGCTGTTGCAAAGAAAATGCTTGAGAGTGGTCCTCCTAAAGGCTCAATACCACAAAGGCAACTTTAAACAAGTCTTCACATCCAGTTGGATTTTTGTTAATGCAAGCGATTTGGAAAGTTCAGCATTTGTGCCAATCTTGCAGTTTATGAAAACCACCAGCCAGAGAAGTGAAGCATACATCAGCAGGCGGGCAGGACTTAAAGCAGAAGCAGGAAACTATTTTGGGCGGAGGGCTGCTTACTGAATTTTGGCAAGCCATCAAGGGCCACATGACAGGCAGCCAGGGGCAAATAAATAGAAATTTTCTAAATTTTTTAGGGGTCCCGCAGGCCAGATTGAATGGCCTGGAGGGCCACATGCAGGCCAGGGGCCGGATTTTGCCCATCCCTGACTTAAAGGAATCATTAACAGAAAAAGCAAAGCCTCACAAAGTGGTAAAAATGGACAGAATATCCTCGATTCTAGTGTCCTCCTCTCCTCTGCAGCATACACTTGAGTAGCACGGTCATGCCTCTTTTAGTGCTGCTGGAATTAATTAAGGCTACACAGAATGGCTGAAATGCAGCGTAATGAGATGAAAAAACCCCCAAAACTCTCCTGGCCAATGCACTGTCTCAACCTAAAACAATTTAAAATATATGTATGTTTGTAATGATGCGTCTCAGACGGCTCATGTGACCATTAAACCTTATACTATTTCTTTCCTTTTATGGCTAGTAGGCATTACAATTCAGACTGGTCTGGAAACAAACAGGCTAGATGTCTGTTGTAATAAAAAAATCAAGTGACAGCAAAAACTGAACAGCAAAGAATCGGTAGCAAGTCCACAAAAACGATCAGATCACAAATAAATACAGACACCCTGTCACGTGCATATTAGGAAGTGATCATTGGGGTTCAGATCTTCTCCATCACTAGCAATGGTTTAAAAGGTACTGGTGCTATAGTATGAAGAACGGACGCAAGAGCCAGAGCTTCACCTGGTATGAGCTGCTCTAGCTCCAACGCTGATTCTACCACAAGTGCTTACCTACGTCCAATTCCAAAACAAGGACTTGCTTCACTTGTACTCCTGATTTCAGTAGGACTGCTAGTGGAGGAAGGTGCTATTCAGCTAAAAGGGGGTGCCCAGATTTGGGCCACGGTGAACATTTACATGTGTGGAACTCAGAAACAGCACAAAGGGAATAATGTGATCTAAGGTAACAGTTTAATTTTATTCCAATACGCTAGGGAACACCTTGCTTCCACAGAAGAACTACTTACGGAACATGGTGCTACATGATATGAGTAAGGGTGGTAGAGTCTGGACTTAACCTTTTCTGTCTATGTGGGTATGCAGGGATCCAGCATCCTAGAAATATCACCTGTCAGGTGTGCACCAAAAAACCCCCAAAACAAAAAAAAAACATGCCCCCCCCTCCAAAACCCCCCAAAACAAACCACTTTTCACTCCAGCTCTGAATTCAGCCAGAGTAAAATCACTGCTCTTGTTCACTAAAGCCTATTGTTCCAGTAATTCAAAACCAAGACAAGGCTGAAACACTATATACTCCAGATGCAAAAACAAATCAAGCTACTTTGAAACACTTTCCTTTGGTTTTGAAGTTGTCTGGACCAACACCCCCGCCCCCGGCTGCTCTGAGCCTGCTACTCCTGCTGCGCTCCATGCGTCTCCACATTTGGCCCTCTGTTCCCAAAAAGGATGTCTCATTCTTTCAAAATCTACAATACATGTTGAACAAACAGCCGCATGTCAGGCTGAGCTGCCTACTCTGGCTGTGTTCTGCAAAGGCAAATTCCTGCTCCTGTACAGCATATTTAAGAGCTGCACAAATTCCCGTACAGCATATTTAAGATTATACAGATTCCTTTATATACTGTCTTGATCCTTAGGTGGTCCTCATCAATCATGAATGGCTTTTGCAGCAACACTCACAGGAAACAGGGAAAGACTATCCCATTCCAACTCCTAAAAATGGGGGAAATAAGACACTGGGTCTTACTTCAAATCAGACCTTAAATGACTTGCTCAAGATTATGCAGAAAGTCTGTAGCATATGTAGAAGCTGGGCTCAGGCCTTTTATATCCCAGTTCAAAGCTGTTCTTAATAAAGCATTCATCTTTCCCCCTTAATGCTGAAAAAACTCTGAAGAGACTTCCTGGAGTAAAAACTATGGAATTAAAAATGTTTTTACATTTTGAGAAATGCAAATATGAACATTAGCTTCTAATCATTTAAGGAAGCCTGGCCCAACAGATATTATTTAAGCCATTTACTTCCAGAAATGGCTCTACTACAAGACTGTACTACAGCCAAATTATTTTAATAGAAAAGGAGGGGGGGAATACCTAGTATTCAAAATCCCTGTCTTAAATTAAGAGATAACACCACTGCTATCTGGCAGATTAAACGCTGAACACGAAAAAATTGAACAGAATCTTTCTTAACCTATTTGAATTGGCCAACAAGTTTCCTCTCCATTATTTTTTCTTTGTACATAATGGGGGAAAAATCCTGTGCTAAGATCCCCTGAGATCTCTAAATTCTTAATGAAAGCTGGAAAAAAAATAGTTGGATCAAATGTAATATGTGAGATTTCTAATGGGAATTCTAAATAATGCACAGAGTAATTTTTTTCTCCTTCTTTGGGTTTGCTGAGCTTCTATTCATTTTATTTTCTGATGGTTTTACTGTGCCAAAGAGACTCATAATGTAATGTGTGACAGCAAGCATAAGTTAATAGAAGAGAATAACCTTTTTAAAATGTACATACAAACACAAAACATTCTGGAAATGTAACTAACTTAGGATTCCCTTCTAGAGGAGATTATACTTTCAGGCTACGGTTTGAATAGCGTGGCTCTGAAGAACCTTTCCCGTACTGGTTTTAATGGCTTAAACTCATCTTTTGAAAATGAAATATATTTATAACTAAGCGATGCATGGGGAGCAATGCACAAGTATAGCTGATCAGAACACAAACATTCAGTTCACAATATAATTCTTTCCATTTGATTTCTGGCTAACTTGCTTACATTTCTTATGATACACATGTACACTTTATAATTTAGGACCAGATAATAGCACCCTTATTCATTCAAGCAGACTACATGAAAGGTAAGGTACCCATAATTTGTTAAAGGTATATTGTATGCATTGCAACAATATGATACCATCGCAAGTCCACGCTCATTTAAATTAAACTGCTACTCTTCGTTTAACAGACTAACAGTAATTTTTTGGCAAGAGCATATTTGGTAGAAATCAAACCCAAGGCCTCTAATATGTATACCTACTTCCTACAGGCCCGTATTATGTCAGAAGCTGGAGTAAAATAATAGACTGCATCTTGAAAAATACCAGGCACTGGATCAGACGGGTAGCAACGGAAAATGCAACCAAATGCTGGTCCCAGAACGTGTGGGTACAGCCTGCAGAAACAGAAGGCCAGAGCAACTGTTGTGAAGGGCACAGGTGATACAAGGCTTTTTTTTTTCTTTATAGATGAGATAAGCAATAGTTTACATAGCACACAGATGTAAACTAAGGGCTGCTGAAAAGCAAGCAAAAAAGTGGATGGTTTCTTTCTGCACTAGCTGAGGCTTCTGAGAAATCTCTCAAAGGAAAGTAGTCAGGGAGGTCATGCTACTGTATAAGAATTTTATAATCAATAACAGAGAACAAACTGTTTTTGAACCTGAGTCAGAAAAAATTGATGTGCTTGACTACTTATTGAGAGGGTTATCATCCAGTAGAGAGAAAACTGCTCTAGCAACAGAGAGGCCAGATATGTTCCTCAGTTTATAAAAAATGCAACGTAGAGCTATATTTTAAATCAGTCTCCTTTTAGTATTTATATTGTTTGTCCCTGATGATCAATTTATTGTGGAAACTGCCTTGTGATACTGCGGTCAAGGACTTCCTTCTCTGAAATAAAAGTTTAAATAACAAACAAGATCTTTGCCAGGGTCTTACTGCTATACATCGACTTTTAAGCAACTTCAACAAAAATGCATTGTTATCATCAATTAAATATTGCATTGACAAAGCAGGATGGGAATCAGTGCACAGGAGGATGGCAGAAGTGCCTTCTCTCCCTAAGCTGGTTTTCGGGAAGTTTTCCTCAACGGGGTTAGTTTACTATTTACTATACTGTCAGGTGAATACATTATGCATTTGTATCTCTCTGGCTGCCTGGACTTTGAGCTTAGGCAGGATATTTATAGCTGCTGATAACAGCAAGAAGCTATTTGACTTTGGATCCTGACTTTGATTTTTGTCAGGGATTTAAAAAAATTCTGCAGGAGAGTTACTTTTTAATTTTGTTTATTCTCTCTCTAGCTTGCTATCACCTCCTCTCACAACTTACAGAATCAAGCTGCACGTGCTTTGCAAGGGGTGGGGGGGCCCTATATACTGGATCCGAGAGCCGCTCTAATTAAAGCACCGCTGTGTCCCGTGTATCAGCATTCCTGTGCTTAAAAATGGCAGCAGGGGCACTTGAACTAACTCTTGTCAAACAAGCTTTAGCTCAAGCAACACAAGATGCAGGAGGCTGCTGGAATGCAGCAATTATCACGCCCCAGTAGACTAGATTAATTGGCTAATTTACTTGCATTAATCGAGTCTTACTTATAATAATCGTACTTATAATAGGTCACCTATACACGAGCGCCGAGGCTGCTCCAGCGCACATCAGAGCAGACTCTATTAATCCTATTATTATAGGGGTGGATGGCCATGCAGAGCTCCTATGGGAGAAACTGGATAGCAAAAAAATTGCAAGGAAAATCCAAGAAACTGAAGGACAAATGTAAGTACCCCCTGCAGGGAAGAAAACCCAACTATGAGGAAAGTCTCAGGTCTTTCATTAACTAGGCCCTGGATCTGGTTCCAGATGCACACGGAGGAGAAGAGAGAGTAACCACCGCACTAAGACAGAAAAGGCTAAAACTTGGCTGTGTCTACCCTGCAACTGGAGGTATGTTGCCAGCACATGTAGACATATCCAAGCTAGCTTTAAATGAGCTAATGGACTAATGAGCTCATGAACTAACAGTAGAGGCTGTATGGGTTTCAGGGTGGGCTGAACATGCCCATGCAGGAGGCCCCTGGGTATTATTCAGTCTGGATTATCTCACAACTGCTGCCCATGCTGCAGCGTCTTTCACTGTTATTGATATCCAAGCTAAGCAAAGAAAAGTAGCACAAGAACATCTGCACAGGCAGAAAGCACAGGCACTCCAACTCCGTGGTAGACACAGCTCTTGAGATGTGTAAAGTAGACAGCTCTTCCCCACCAGAGGTCCCAGCTCTCTGTCCTGATGTATGAATTTGTTAGGCCTGCTGCAAGATCCTCTACAATGAATCCATTTCTTTGCAGCAGCTCAGGTCTCTTCTCTAATCTCTATGAACCCATGCTTTGTGGGTGGCATTCTGTGGTGAAAACTGCATGCAAACAGGAAAATTGTTTGAAGTCCAGACACATCTTTATGAGGCAGAAGGCAAGCAATTTAGTGTACTGACTTCAAACAACAGGTTATCCTTGTTAGAAGCCTTTTGCTGCATTTGCATTGTCAGCCCAACACTGCACACCATTCCACGCAGCATCGGTTTGGCCTGGGGAGAAATTAATTACTAGCTAATAGGATTCAAATTGGTACAAGGTATCCCGTCATTATAGAACAAGAAAGAGGAGAATGGCACTACATTAGCCAGTTAGCAAAGGGCTTCAGTCAATGCAGTGGAACAGGCTACAGTATCACAGAGACATGATGAATTGATATCTCAATAACTGTGATTCATTATTCATTGGTGCTGAACTAGCAGGTGAACCAACAACCCTGGATTAAACTTAAGTTGTCTTTGTGGAAGAAATTAAATTCCCCTTGCAAGCTCTAACTTAAAATAATTGTACATTGAAGGGGACACATGCTACTGTTTAATCCAGGCAGCGGTTACACAGACCAGAGGATGAAAGTGTAAATCAACAGCAGACTGGGAAACAGAAGGCTCCTGGTTTCAAATGGCATCTGAGCTGCTCCCTTACTGTGCAACCTTTGACAAGTCACTTGACCTCCTGGTGCTTCAATCAAGTCAGCTGCGGGACTGTATAACAAGCAAGACCCCAGCTTAGGTCAAATGCTGTATCTGAGCTGAAACACCTTAGATAAACTGCAGTCCCCTGAACATTACGTTTGAAGTAAAGGTTTGTATTTTTAACTAAACGTAGCATGTTCTGGTTTACAATCACAAGACTGAAAGTTAGGCTTTACAGAATATACTGTATCTATTTAAGTAGGAGTGGATTTTATGTCTGCTGAATAAACAAACTGCATTTTGTGCCTGGGAACTCTACAGGTGCATCCACACAACAAAACGGAGGTGAAAGTCTCGCCTGGGGTAGGTACATTCCCATTGGTTTTCATTAAGCTAGCAAAGTTTGGACCATGGAAACCACAGAAGCCCAGGTTCAGTACCCTTATACCTGGCTTGGCCCTAATGGCTCCCTGTGCATTGGCTTATCTGAGTCCAGTGAAGGAGCTGAGGTTAATCTCAGGAACATATGCGACAAAGATGGGGGTCAAATGGCATTTTCTGCCACCCATCTTTGCACATGTAGCATAGTAAATTTACTGGTCAGCCACTGGAAATGGGTTTCACACCCTGGAGGCCATTATCATGACAAAGGAAACCTGTTACAATTAACCAGATTTTACCCCCCCCCCCGATATGAGATCTCAATAGATAGATAGATAGATAGATAGATAGATAGATAGATAGATAGATAGATAGATAGATAATTTGATGCATCTAGAGACAGACAGACAGACAGACAGACAGACATGTCTGAAACATCCACGTCTGGTGCTATTTTGATGCATCTAGAGATAGGTAGATAGACAGACAGATGTCTGAAACATCCATGTCCGGTGCTGGCATTGATAGGCACTGAGTGAAGGTAGAAATGGTTGTAGCAAAATTCAACAGAGAAGCAGAGGCAATCTGGGACCTAGCAGCCAGAAAGCATGGAAGGGATCCTAAAGGCGGCAATTACTGGGCAAGCCTGCCAATACTTCCTCCCCTCACCCTACTTTACTTTTTCCATCCCTCAAACCAAACTGGAAAAGACAAGCTGATTTTTACCAATAAGGTTAATGCCTCAAACCAATAGAACAAATGAGAACATTTTTATGATCACAAGCATCTTAAGCCAGTAAAGTCCTATGTCTTGATTCACAAGCATTACGAAGAATAGGCAGGTCCCAGTGCTGGGCTGGAACAGGGGATGAATTCGTACTGAGTTACTGAAAATGTTGTTCTTGGCAAGCCAGAGCTTTGACAGCCCATTTTACTTCACTGCAAACAGCTTTATATAGTTCTCACTCCACACTGCATGACCAAGTGGGGCTATTTCAAAGTAACAGATACCTGAGTCCTTCTTCAAGTGTACGAAAATGAACCCACTCTTTCCTGAAGCTTCCTGAAAAAAACAGTTCCTAAAGGCGGAAGACCACAAACTATATCCTCAAAGTGTTTCCAACCATCCTTTCACCCTAGGAGACCACTGAAGGGTTTGTAATTAAGAAAATAAAATACTAAGAACTAAGAAACTGGCTCAGTGAGTGTGGTATCAAGCTCCTTCCCTTAGGAGCATGCTGGAGAAACACCCACAGTATTGACACATTAGCTAATTCTGGACATGTTAGGATTAAACTGCCTCCTTGCAGTTGCTGTGGATCTGTGAAAGGGACTTCCTAGCTGCCATTGCCAAAGGGCACACAGCACTCCAGAGCAGGCTCTTGGACCTTGACAGAATTGGGTCCCTTCAGTCTTTCTAGCCAGATGCAGCCTCCATCATCAGAGAAGCAAATAGCCTTCCCTCCCTCCTCAGACTGGGAACATTACCTTGGCCCCTCTTCCATGGTAAGATACTTTTCATTCATAAATCTCAAAGCACTTAACCAAAGGAAGCAAGCGCCATTATCTGCACTACACAACTAAGAAAGCTGAGGCACACTGAGATGAAGTGACTTGCCCAAGGTCTCTGGCAATCCACTGGCAGCGCTGGGTAGCAGAAAGTACTTAACCACAATGACCCCGGCTCCAAAGCATCCCAATACATTTATATGCCATAAGGTTTGCTAGCCAGGAAAGCTCCTGGCCTGCCCTTCCCCAGCAACCTTGAGAGTTTCTACATGATATCCTCCCTCTCTCTCTCTTTCTAGTTTGACAATATTTTTCACATTAGTTTCAATTTTGAAGGGGGGAGGGGAGGGGGAAGAAGGGAAGGCCAGTCTTCAAATTAGCTTACATTTCTGCAAAAGCAAGCAGCAGAAGTATAAAAGCCTAAACTGTAGCTGCAACTGCCATGGTACTAGAAGGTAGGCTTCACACCAATTTAGAAATAAAACTGTTCCATAAAATTAATTCCTCTGACTGTTCAATAGAAGTGACAGCAAAGAAGGCCATCAGTAATGTACACATGCTATATATAACATGCCTTTGGCTTCTTCTCTCAATAGGTTTAAGTTATCATTGATAATGTCTCCCTTTGGACACTACAAATCTCTCTTTCTGGTTTTGGGATACGTAGAGGAAGAACAAGATGAGTGACTGTCTACTTCTGCTTAAAATCTAATGTTACGACAGTAATCTGCTATAAACACCTCCAAAGTACTAACTAAAAAACTCTCGCCTTTGCTTGTCTGTATTAACACTAGAATGCCCTCCAAAGTGCTAGCAGTTTGCATCTTAAAAGGAAATAAAAGACAACCCCCCACTTTTCCAGATTCCAAGTCACTTTGCCAGATACCTTCTATAACAGTTATAGAGCTATCCTATTGGCCTATTCAATAGCAGGAAATACCTGACCAATTTGAACCACATGGGTTTTGAATAAACAGTGGAACAGATGAAAATGAAAGAAGTGCCCCCAAAACTTGCGAATACTTTTCTACAGGACTCCATTACAATGAAGTAATGGAAAAACCCAGAATCACCAATGCAAAGTTGAGCTACTCTGCAGATTTAAACAAATAAAAAAAAATCTTTGGAAAATGAACACTGAATAAAAGACTTTGTTGTGCTTCAGAAAGAAGCCTCTCAAATTACCAGAAATCCTATTTAAAACCCATTAATGGAGCATGTACCTTGTAAGAGCTAGCACATTTTTCTTGCTGTGACCACTATCAGAAAGCAGGGAAAGCACTGGCTGTGTTCATTTTAGTAACCATGTCAGAACACGGTGTGGATTTACGGGGCCTCGGTGAGATTTTCAAAAGTGCCAAGTGTCTCAGGAACTCATACCCCGACGAAGGCCTCCGGACCTGAGCTCCAGAGCCAGTTAGCAATGGATTTCCAGCATTAGTTAGGCACTTGCAGATAGATGATTACATACAATTAGGCACCTGAAGATACAGATAGGTAAGATGCTCTTAAGACTCATACCTTTAAAAAACATTTTTGTTTTGTTTTTAAATCTCATCCTCAGCTCTCATTTAGGCACCCTGATAAATAGCCAGGCTCTAAAGCAGCCTTGCATGCTGCACACACACTGGGTGCTAACGTCTTATGGAAAATCCAGCCCAAGATCCGGTATGCACTTAACCTCCAAAGAAAGCACATTCCAAGCTCCAGCAGCATAAACATGAAACAGCTATGAAGGTCCCAGGCTCTCTGTCATTGCCCATTTTGTGACATGACAGTCTCGTTTAAAATTTTTCCTTCTGCACTTACAATTACTTTTCCAAGACCTAATTTCCCCCGTGCCCTCTGTTTCCATAAACAACAACAGTTATTTGTCATATTCCCATACCAAGCATGTCTGCGTCTTTCCTGACTGTGGCTCTGCCTAAGGCTTAAACCTATTTCAGGTGACCCAAGGATGCCAGACAACATTTCAGTTCCCACAACAAAATAAAATATATTAACCCCCACCCCCGCAACAAATCCCCAGCATATCTGTCTTTTTTTTTTTTTTTCTTCTTCTTCTCGGGGACAATGCAGGCTCTTTATTACATCTGCTATTACAACATGCCTATAACAATGTACTCTAACAAGCAGCCTAGGGTCAAATATGTCCCTTGATCAATTTACTAGAGGTCCCTGGTGCTGCTCTAGGTAGACTGTGTCTGGGGCAAAGAAAAACAAAACAAAAACCCCAAAACAACCTTTATTCTTTCTGATTGCTTGAAAAAATACGATCTCGCTGAGATATTTTCCACCCTTCTTAGTCTTGACAGGTCAGGTAAACAGGGAGCAGATAGGCTGGTTGACCCATGACTGAAACCATTAAGCATCCAATATTTACAAAGACACGTAAAAAGGAGCACTCTATTTGCCAAACAGCCTAGCTGCATGTTTATGATTCAGGGGTAAGGAAGAAGGAAAGAGGCAATGGAAGGAATCCCTTGGCCCACTAAAACAGGTACAAACTTGGGTAGAGTGAGAACAAAAAAAAAACATTCTGGATGAGCAGCTACTTTTTACCGGCCTTGTTTACACTAGATTTTAACAATGCAAGTCATTACTAAAACCTCAGCAGTTTGACTATTGACGGCATGAGTGCCAGGGCCTTGCCAGCAGTTTTAGCAACTGCGTCATCTCATCAGGTCAGTAAAACTCTAGTTGTTTATCTGAGTTGGCTCTACAGACTTGTATCTAGTACTAAGTGATAGCTGTATGTAGCAAAACTACCTGTTGTTGTACCTGATACAATCTGGCTTGTTTCAGAAATTACTTCAGGGAATTGTTTGCATTTGGGCAGCCAGGAAGGAGTTAATGCCACTGGTTAACACAGTTAAGTCAAGGCTCACTTATGCTCAATTGCAAGATTTATTTCAGTTGCTGTGATTTAATTTCAGCTCAACCATTTTAACCACATGCTCACAACAGCATTAGTGGGAGCTGCCCTCTGAAGCCCTTTGACTTGGAGTTAGACAATAACCCAGTGTGCCTCCAGCAATTTAAAGAAACCAGCATACTCTGGAGTGTCTGCTTCTTGGACTGATATTTGCCATGCATCAGTCCCCATGGCTCCTGACTAATACGAGACAATTCCTATGAGCATCTCCCTTTAAAAAAGGGCAGCTTCTGAAAGTGACCTAGAATAAAGCTGAATCAAGATCAAGTTGCGCCTTACTCATAAGCATGGCTTCATTGCTCCGGCTTCCTCCACACCCTGCACACTTGGCATGATTTGTAGGAGGGTTTTGGTACAGGCAGTCACACACCTACACATGGCAAGAACTGTAAAGCCTGATTCGAAAAGTCATTTTTCATCTGCATGGCAACTGGACATGCTTCTTTTTTCAACCACCCTGCCAACGCTACAGGTGCCAGCCCTTAATGGCTGCATGCTGCTGTAACTGCAACAACACGGCTAGGGACAGAAGTTACACATAAACTGGTTTAAGTCATCAGAAACAGAACAGAAGCTCAGTGCACATAAACCAGTTGCAAAATGGCTGAAACTGGTTTCTGATAAACCTGGTTAAATGTAGTACCAGACTTAACTGATTTGGGTCAAACCGGTTTATGAAATTTCTGTCCCAGACCCCTTCCTGGTTCAAGTTAAATCACAGTTCCCAGCATCCCAGCATGCTTTCTAGCCCTGGGCTGGGCTGTGCTGTCTGCTCCAGTAGAGAAAGGGAAAGGGGAGTGAGAGGGGCAGGGACTGCCCCCCACAGGCAAACCCCAGACGGGGTCTGGGGCCAGGGAGGGAAGGTTAAACTTCCCTTCCTCCAAGTACAGAGCTGTCCTGCCTTGCTAAAAGCTTACTGCTGGCTGCGACTGAACTACAAATCCCAGAGGCACCTGGAAGCAGGAAGGGGAAATGATGAGCAACCCTGCAGAGTCCTGCTGCTGTAATTCTGGACTGCAAATCCCAGAGACCACGTGGGCAGCAGGAACAGAAAGCGAAAACACAGCCCATGCTGGCTACGTGCCAGAGAGCCATGCTCTGGCCTGCGCCACTGCAGGTATGTGGCTGCATTTACTGAATCACAAGTGAATGTCTGTCCAGTTGTTTCTCAGTTTAATCTTTGCAGTTTAGACTAACCTGGAAATAATGAATCGATTCAGACTCAAACTTTTTGACTGTCTGTACTTAGTGTAAGGGTTTAATAAGGATTTGTTTGCCTTGGAGCTCCAGTCATGCACCACGACCTCCACAGTGCAACACAACAAAAAGCTGGTCCCTGACTTGGGAGTTTACAGTCTTGAAATTGGGATGGGCAGCACTAGTGCACTCACAACTTCTTACAGCTCCTTCTAGCCAACCTACTAAGTTTGCACTGGCACAGAGTCACTGATGAATGGCCAGCCACAGATGCATTCAGGGCAAATTGCCAGTTTAGACACAGCTCTGTTTACACGAGGAAGCTGGGAATCTGGCTTGCCAGGTACCATAGGACTGCAGCAGCAGTAGCACAATAAGCTGACATATCAGATCGCCAGCCCCTGAGCATGCAGGAAGCAGAGGCAGGTGGGAGATGTGGAGGTTATATAGCTTGTCGCACAGAAAGGAGAGTCTAAGGAACAGGGGCATGTGCTCAGAGCTCCCTTCTATTCTTTACAGAAGTGATTCTCAAATATTTCCTCCTGGAGATCATCTCTTCTTCCTCAACCTAGCCAACACTCCCTGCTAGGTGAATGAATAAGAGAAAAGTTGTAGCTAGTTTCTGATACCTTGGGTTGCAACTTCCAGGACAAGCACCCTCCTGGGAAAGTATGGGAGCATGGCCTCTTCTGAATCAATTACTCTCTAAAATCTGCTGGTTGGGGAACAAGCACCACACAGAAGGCAGGGTAGATATGTACCTTATAGACTAACCGAATGAAGACGTATATAGAGCACAAGCTTTCATGAACTCAAGTTCACTTCATCAAGTGCCAAGAACAAAAAACACCCCAGACAGCAAAACATACAACATGCATTACAATAAAATTACCAGGTGCAAAAACAAGAACCAAAGTGACAACAAAAGTTACTGCTCTACCATGGGGTCTTTCCCTAGGACCTTTTCCAGTGCGCTCAAGTTACAGCCTGCAAGCTGCAACATGCTGCGAGTCCTGCCTTCTCACCCTGCAGAAGAATCACTGCCTGCACTTCCCAGGCAGAGGACAACTGCAGTCAACTCCATTCTATGAAAATTAGGCACAGCCCCTAAATCGGTGAGCTGCTTACTGCAAATCATGGCTGGGCAAAGGCTGAACCTCACAAAACCAGTCTTATTGCTTAAACCACTTGGAAAAGACATTAATAAATATGCTCAGCATATATATAAAAATACAAAGAATCACAATCCACAAATCACTAAGTGGAATTTCATGTGACCATCTGGTACTCTCAGAGCCCAAGCATGCTTGTCATTGTACATTCATTCAACCAGTCTTACCCACCTCTGCAAGACAGACAGCAAAACAGCTCATGACGATGCCATGATGGTGACAATGGAGAGGCTGAAATTGAGACTCAAATTGTTATTCCCCTCAGCTAGGCAGTTATGCACAAGAAACACTGCTTGTAAACACTTCTTTGTCAAACACTCAATTATAAACTGTTTTATGAGCAAATGTGAATCAGTCGCAAGGAAATCAAGAGAGGATAATCGGAAAAACATAAAATGGCAGGCAGTCTTTAGACTATCATATCCCCCTGATCAGTGCCAAGGGCAATATTGTTATGTATGGACACATGATGAAAAACTGTGGTGATTTTTGTTTTAAAAGCAGGTTTCTGCTGATGTGAAACCACTTTCTGCTCCCTCCCATGGAAAAAAGAGGCTCTCAGTGTTAATTGTTGGGTGCTGTGTGGTAAATAGAGTCAAATGTGGTTTTTATTTTTGTCCTCACGTACTGGAAAGAAAAACAAAAGTATACAAATCAAGAGTAACCTTTAAAAAAAGAGGAGGTAAAGTGTGTAACTCACAGCTGACTGGATTCCTTAGGTTTTATTTCATCACCTCCATAGAAAGCTGTTTATGACCTGAATTTGCTTGCTACAAGTGAGCAAAAAGAAAAAAAAAAAATCCCATCCAAAAGAGCACATCCTGTTTTAAAACAGTAAGTCACTGCCACTGCCTTCACAAAAGCACATCTACCTGGCAGGGTGAACTGTCTCCGTCTGACATCTTGCAGACTGACAGATTTCAGCTCTAGACAGACACCTGGGATTGACAACGTAGAGCTAACAAATGTCATGGTAAATTTATAGGCAAATTGACTGACAGCCATTTGAAAGTTTCTAGGATCTATAGAAATACAAATGCATGAGTTTCAGCACCCCCACTTAAGGACTGAAATATTACAGAAGGCTATTCATTAGAGGATAGCAATTCTACCTTCTATGCACAGCTTCCAGGTTATACAGACCTGGATTCATTCACATTAGCTTGGCAGTTGAGGCTTCCCATTACAGGCAGATTTTTCTTGTCTTTCCTGCTCACATTGGGCCAGAAGAACAAAGATTAGAGAAAACTAAATAAGACTCATGCTAGCCTTCAGCATTCATCTGCACGGGCTGCAGATGAGTGGATGAGGGATGGATCTCCTCTGTTGCTCTTCCCCCTCTCCCCCATGCTGAATCCAGAGTACAGAGGCAGAAGAAAATGAAGTTGGAAGGGAGAGTTAAAGTTCTAGGACTGGCTTGCACTTCCCAGGCTGAGCACTAATGTCATTGGGAACTCTTAGCATCGAGCAGCTAACTTTCACACACTTGTTTTATTTGAACCTCTGCTAGTCAATGAGAAGCAAGTGAAAAGGTGATTCTACAAAAGCCCTTGCACATGAAAGCACTTCTAGGGAGGTCATGTTTCTTCAGCGCAGCATCTAGAGAAGGAAGCAGGCAAACAAACCATTAACAGCAATGGAGGTTCACATGCCTATTTCCCTGCACCGAGGACTTGAAATGTTATCCTTGGTGGAGTTTATTTATATGAATAAATTAATTTCAAAGGCTGACCTCAGAAGAACTATGAAAATCAATTTGGAATTTGCACAGCAACAAGGCTGGGTTCACATGATTGTTTCTTAGAGCACATTTCAGCTCTGGGTTACAAATATGCACATACAGGACTACCCCAAGGAGTCCCTCCACCAGCAAGTCTGCAACAGCTTTAAGCCTGTCATAAACTCCCTGCTGGTTTTACTTTAGCTTTTTAAACTTCCTCTATTAGATAAAACTGCAGAGGAAATGCCAAGGGTTTCATATGCTGACTTAGCCAAATAAATATTATACAGGCATTCCCTTTCTATCACTCTGACAACTACCAGTAACCTTGTTTGAAGGACCGAAGAAAAATGAGCACTTACTTTACCTAAGAGATGCCTTCAAATCAGAGATGTGCTTACTCAAGCTCTGCATATTCTCAGCAGTTCATGTAAACCATCAATCAGATAGAAGTATGAAAATTAGCTCCCTAAAGAATCAGTGCATGGAGAGAGACAGACAGGGAGGGGTGTTTGTCAGACTGCCTGAGGCTGTACCTTGTGAGGAGAATACTACTGAATGATGGAAAACAGAATATGCTTTGATATGCTTCCACAAGAAAATGCAACCGACCTGGACAAACGTCATTAAAAAGCTTTAAACAAGAACTGGCAACCACCAAAGCTCACTTCTGCCACAGCTCATAACACATGGATTCTGACATGTTCCGACACATTTCTTGCAGAATTTCATGGAAATTAGGATTACTGGACAGGAACAAACAAGTGCAATTCCTCTGCCTATTTGGAATAACAGCTCCAAGTGCTTTAGAAGGAAAGATAGTTAATGCTTTCTTAGTAGGCACTGATCTAGGGACATAACTTCAGTTTGTTCCCCAAGTTTAGATTAGAGAAGGACCGGCTGATTAACTTACTGTGATAGATGATATGTAGAAACCCCTCTCCTTCCTCAACTCTGCTTTTTGCACACCCTTTCACAGCATCTGATGAAATGAACTTAGGTTCATGAAAGCTTGTGCTCTAGATACATATTTTACTTAGTCTATAACAGTGCACATCTACCCAGTCTCCTGACTGACACAGCTAATTGGCCTCTCTACACACAGACACGTAGGCAGACAATAGTCTGTTGGTATTGATAATATTTGTTTCACAAACCAAAGAACCTAGGCCCACCTTGAATTGCAGGCTACTCACACATTTCAGTGCACCACAGATAGTTTAATTGAAGTCATCTAAATAAGGGAGACAGCAAAGTGAGTCGAGTGGAAATTTATATTTTACTCTTCCCGGCTGTCAGAACTAGGACGAAGACAGCTACGAAGCCACTGTGCGATTGCTCCTGAACCTTCCTGATGGTAACACCTGCAGCACACGGGAGTTTGGTTCTACTTGCACATGGATCAGGTAGCAACGCATCGCCGCCTAAATGTACCATAGGCCAACATTTAACTGCAAAGGCACTGGATTTGGTGCAATCATGGTGCTCCTTAGAGAACATACCCAAATTGACTAAGGAAAAAACCATTACACCCTTTTCCCCATCCTTTCAGTTTGTCACAATCACTAGGCAACATAAAAGTACTCCTCCTGTCCTCCTCTCCAAACATAAATAAAAGTCAGACCGACAGATTTGGAGGAAAAATGTTTTTAAAAAAGGCTGTGTATTGTGTTACCAATCAAATGAGAGAGAGAGAGAAAGAGAAGAGAGGGAGAAGCAGTTACAGCTTTCTGTAAATTACTTCATGTAATTAAATCCCCTTCTCTAAATTACAAACCATTTAGCTCCTCTTTTATAACAATGTAAGCAATGACCACCAACACCCTTTTTATGGAGTCTGATGCTGTAAAAGTTGTTAGCAATGAAATTTCCTTTATATCTCTTCATTTCAAAGAAGCCATTGTAATGAGATCCATTCACATCTACTTAGTGAGCACCACTTAAGAAAGAGCATTGTTTTGTTTCCCCTTGTTCTGCGCTCCAAGGCTAGAGCTATATTTAAGCAATCCTGACCTACTGTTTGAGGTCTTCATTGATCAGCTAATGACTAGACAAAGAACTTAAAGGTGATCCATAAAGGAGTTTAAAAAAAAAAAAAAAAAAAAGCTTGTGCCCTTTTTCATTCTTTACGATGTGGAAAAGAGACCTTTGTGGGGGGGTTTCTCTCTCTCTCCTTCAATTTTTTTTCTGCCTCATTTTAACTTTGGAAATGTCAGAAGTGACTTCCCAGGTGTTGTTGAAGCTGTCATCATGGGAGCCTCAGCAGAGAAGTTTTAGTCTGAAGAAGGGATGTTGGGATGAGGGGTGGTGAAGCTATAATAAAGATACACGGTACTCTTTCTTCAAGGAGTCCAGCTCATCAACTCGTGTGTACTCCTCCTTGTTAGTTAGCCCAGTTGTTATGCCCATACTCATCACTTTTGGAATTGCTGTGGGTGTGCAATTATCATCATTTTGCAAATGAAGAAACAAACACAGAAATTAAGGCCTTGTCTCCACTTGGAAATTTATTTTTTCTAGAAGCTGCTATTACTGATTGCAGTAGCATCATAGGTAGCAGTGAGAGCACCCAAGCAAACAAAGCACCACTGGATGCTGTGTTACACTACCGTGCTCCTGGAGCTGCTCTAGGAAGGGTGTGATTCAACGTTAAAAGTGTCATCAGCCATCTGGAGCCACGTCTATCTTGATGCTGTCATTAATGTTATTGCTAGTGGAGATGAACTGAGGACTGGAAAATTTTAGGGGAGAAAAAAAAAACAACCATACAGGCAAAGTTCACTGAACTCACTGAGATCAATGTTGACATTATTTTAAGAACAGGATGGGATTTTGAGCCAAAGGCAAAGCCCAGAATAGAACACAGGCCTTGTGATCCTCAGTTCTAGGCCTTCTTTATATATATTGAAGCAGTTGCACACACATGGCCCAAATACCAGGCAGGAATCAATTTAACTGGACTATATTAGGATAGATATGGAAGAAGAAATTGTCCAGAATACCTGCTACTCAGGGCAACCATAGCATACTTTAAACATTTTTTCCTAAACAGATTGTATAAAGCCTGCTTTCAATTTCTGCTTCAGACTGTATTCAGAAAATTTGAAACTTTTTTTTTTAAAGCTTCATAACAAACTTTATTCAAATTATATATCAATAAAGAAATGTTATGTTTTTGCTATTTTCTAATCTCAGAATCCTTGGATAATTGTACTTTCTCCTTAATTTCCCCTGAAGTTTGGCTATCACACTTTTTTCCCCTGCCTTGCCCTCAAGTGTAGTATTACACAGAGCTGTTAAAGCAACTGCTACATCCTGCTCAAGAGGTGGCTGCATTTCAGTGATGAATGAAGTTATTCCTTGCCCATCCCACAGTTACAACGCAAACTTCAATTGCTTAAGGTCTGTAAAGCATTTAGAGATGCACTGAACAAGTAAAATACCTTTCTCTAGCTCTTTTTCTACTGTACAATGGAGCTATTCTTCACCATGGCTTCCAAAATCTTTAAAATCCTTGGACAGGTCCTTTTAAAATAACATCACTTCTTTATAACTGCCAGGCTTGAATTGGAAAATAAACATACAATATTTATTTACAATGGATTTTTCCTCCTCCTGTTACCGCTGTGCTATGCCCACTGCTTCCCTGTACTTTGATGCAGAAAGCAGAATACCAAGTGCCTAAGCAAGACTTAAAGCAGATTTTTAAATTAGTTCCTGACAGTGCAAACAGATTGCTATTGATTGAAATGAGCCTGATTTTAGGCTTTGGATTAGCAAACCTAATGACTAAATACTGTATTGCCCATTTCGGTACTTTGTGCCGTTACTCCCCAGTGGTTTCTCAGGCAGCTGTGAATTCTCTGCACTTGCAGATTACTATGAGAGAATAAGAGAAGGCCATCTGTGTCTTCACAGTGTAACAGCTCTCAGCCTGAAATTAAGGACCTCCAGTGAAAATCCCTCCTGTAACAGGGCCCCCTGCTCTACATCCTCATTAATGGCTTTGAAGCTAATGCGAGCGCTCACATGGCTGAAGTTAAGCACGTGCTTAGAAGTGCTTTGCTGGGTCAGGGCCAGAGTACTCAGCACTGTGCAGGATCACACCCTAAGTGCTTTTTTCTTTTTCTTGGCATGCGCCAAAGGAAATCAAGGCTGCAAACTCAAACAACCACTTTGGGCACTTCCAGGCCGGCTAACTGAAGCATGAAGTCTTTCTATTGCTAATAACGAGTACCAAATTAATGGTCTAACTCTTGAAGCAATCATACATGCATATTAAAAAGGCCTCTACCAACTAGTTGTAGGCCCAAAGTTTAGATTTTTGTACTTTCAGTAAAGAAGTGGAGCCTGTTTTTAGAAAATTCAGCATGGACAGAGCCATGATCTCATGATTAAAAAATGAAAACAGTTTTACATTTTTTTTGTTATATTTAGATGTGCTGTGAGACCAAACAACAGGATCTGCTAACAGAAAAGCTGAAACCAGCTAGAAACAAAGTGCAATTGGCCAGTCTAATGTTACTGCTCAAAAGCACTGAAATGCAAACACTAGGGCTGTACGAAGCTGATTTGATTCGGAGGAGATTCAGCCCGATTTGGTGGCCGAACCTCTGAATCCAAATTGCATCGGGAGACACAACGGGTTCGAATTGAATTGGAAGCCTCCGAATTGATTTGGAGAGATTTGGGGCCAATTCGGCTATAGATTATACACGGTTCCCTTGCATAAAGCGAACCCACTTCATAGGTTCCCAAGGCGGTGGGGGATGGAGGGAGCGAGGCTGGGAATAGGGAAAGGGCCGGGGGGGTGTCATTCCCAGGACTGCACTGTGCTCTGCCTGGCCCCCCTGTGCCTGGGCTCCTCCTGGCCCCACTCACTCCAACTCCTGGGCTGTGCTGTGCCATGATGCAGGCAGCTGGTGTCAGCTGCTCCCAGGGCCGCTGCAGCAGGGCTGGGGGGAGTGGCAGCAAGTGGAGCACCGGGCAGTGCGGAACGTGGCGCAGCTTGTCCGCTCACCCTAGCCCCCACTGCAGCAGCCCTGACAGCAAATCGGCGCCAGCTGCAACGAGAACCGTCAGTGGGGCTGGGGCTGAGTTGGGCTCTTCCCAGGGGCGCGTGCCTCTGGATCTAGATGTGGCATGACAGCAGGCTGCTGCTGCACACTGATTCTTCCTGGGACTTGGGGCAGGCACACTAGGAACAGCCCAGCGTCACCACCACCACCACCTTGCAGCAGCAGCCTGCTGTCAACCTGTGCGCAGATCTGGGGGCACACACCCCCAGGAAGAGCCTGACAGCTCCCCAGCCCGCAGCCCTCCTGGGGGGCGCAGAGCAGCAAGAGACGTGCCCTGACCCCCCCAAGCCTGTACCCACTGACCGTTCTCATTGCAGCTGGTGCCAGTCACTCCCAGGGCCACTGCAGCGGGGGCTAGGGTGCGTGCGGACAAGCTGCACCATGCCCTGTGCCGCCTGGGGCTCTGCTTGCTACCACTCCTCCCAGCCCCTGCTGCAGCAGCCCTGGGAGCAGCCCACACCAGCTGCCTGTACCATGGCATGGCGCAGCCCAGGAGCTTGGGTGAGTAGGGACAGGCGGAGACCAGGCACAGGGGGGACAGGCAGAGCATGGTGCAACCCTGAGAATGGCACCCCTCCCCCTGTCCCTTTCCTAGTCCCAGCCTCACTCCCTTCCTCGCTGCCTAGGAACGTATCCCTATTTATTAGGGCTGTCTGAAGCTTCGGTAGCCAATTCGGCAGCTGAATCTCTACATCCAAATTGTCCGAATCAAATCACTGCCCTCAAATTGACCAAATCCAAATCAAATGCTTGCTACTTTGCACAAGCCTAGCAAACACATACATACAAAACCAAAAGCAGCATGCTAGACCAAGGCAACCCTAAAAACCCACATTAAAAGCATCAAAGGTGCAAAGTTAGTTAGCTACTTTGAATCCTTTTGCTTTTTATAATCTGAGATATATCTAGTAACAGAAGTAAGGTTATTTTACATCCACTCTGACCTTACAGTTCAGCCTCCATGCACAATGCTGGATAAAAGTAAATCATCTACACGTTATGGATCCACAACCTGTACAGTTTAGGGTTTCTTGGCTGCAAATTCTCTTAAGTGACTACTAAGCCTTTACTTAAGGATGCTGTAAAGTTAAACCTCTTCAGCTCCTGTGTTACAAGCAAACCCTCTGCCTCCAGCCTTCTGGAGGCTTTAAAAGAACAATAAAGGCACTTTTGTAAGGTTTTCTTGGAACTAAAGGGGGAGAAGAGGGTGGGAAGCCCATAACCCCTATTTTTAAAAATGAGGAGAGGGGTCAGGTATGAAAATAAGGCATAGTGTTGGCAAAATTTTCCCCTGGGAAACATGATAGGTAGGGCACTGGTAACATAACCTAGATATGAAAGACAGCCTATCTGTTCAGTTCTAGCCCGGGTCAGCAGTGACTGACAGTGGTTCCCTTCTTTTGATTGCCTGGTGGTATATGTATTAATACGCCAGGGATACTTAAGTGATGAGCTCCTCAGAAAGCCTAAAACCAATGCAAGTAAACAAACATATGAAATAAGTTGGGAGGTTTCCAACTAGCAAGAGCCATTCTGACCAAATGTATTAATTTTCAATCATGTTTAGTCATTTTGTAGAGACCAGACAGACAAGGACATAAAAATTTGCTCCACCTTCCCCTTCCCCCACAAGAAAAGGTCTGTTTAAGTCACAGTTCAAGTTACACTGTTAAATCATCACAGGCAGTTTGCACTTTCATGCCATACTGCATGTATTTTTGGGTGGACAGCTAGTCCAATCTAGTATACCATTCATTAAGGAAAAGTGCACATAAAAGTGTTTAAAAAAACCCTCTCTGTTCTAAACAGTTTATTTGTGGCTCAGCCTCATGTTGGGTGATTTGAATGGTGGGTATGGCAGGGAATGAAGAGGTGTAAAACAGTAATCTTTATGATGAATGACTACTTGCAGTCTGGTGCTGTAATTTTGTCATTATAGAAACATTTAAGTGGACTGTAAACATAGTCGGCACAGTATGATGGTCCCAACTTGACTGGCCCCCTGTTCCTGTGGCTAGACAGCTTTTAGCAGCATCAACTCTCTGGGCTTTGTTTTTTCCAGTATGATGCAGTCACACAAAAGATCAGCACAATTCCAGGCTGCATACCAGTGCCACTAGGTCATGAAAGCTGGAGAGAAATGTCTGCCTGGCTCAACAGCATCTGGATTAACAACGTTCAGTTGTGCACCTCTACCAGAAATGAACAAACTGGAAGGCTCTCAGAAAGCAAGTCAGAGAAGTAGAGGGATGGGTCAATAAAGAAAGAGCCAAATGTGTATAATGTAAGTAGAAAAAGCTCAACCACTGGAACTGCCAAAGGATGAAGAAGTCATTCAGGCAGGATACAGCAGAAAGAGCTACACTAAAAAGGAAGAAGATACAGAACTGCAATTTTCACCTAAAGCAAGAGGGATGTTTTTGAAAGTGCCATCTCATCTCCTAGAATAACAACTTCCCAACAGAAATGATGGAAGCCTTGATGACTGCCATACGCCTTTTGCTTTGTCTAATCCATTTTTTCAATAGCCTGCAGAGGAAGGGCCCATGCTGGCAGGTGGATGGGCTGTATGGCTTCAGAAATATTTTCCATTTCTGCCTTGCAATGGAGATTCCCCTTCCTGGCAGCCTTGGCTGCAGGTGGCCTTGGTTAGGAGTGAGAGACTGGTGCAATGAAAACTTCATGAAAGCGCTCCTTTGGTGAGCAGGCCTGCCTGCTGTCAGTATCCAGGAGATGGGTGCCACCATGAAGGATTCTTGCTATGTTAAAATTGTTTGACCTTTAAACGATGCCTCATTCCTCCAAATACCCCTGGTACTCCAGTGTGACTTCCTTGCCTCCACTGAGAGAGCAGCCATTGACACAGCTGTCTTAAGCCAGCATTATCCTCATCTCAAATGCAACAACACACTCTTCCCTTGTGGGAAGAAAAAAAATAGAACAAACCCACAGTCTGTAAAGTCTTTGGACGATTCTCCTTATTTTACATTAAAAAAATCCACAATACCCTGCATTCACCCTGTTTGGTTACTGCAACATGTAAGGGCTTTTATACCATTACCTACTGGGCTGGAGCAGTATGCTGGAAGAGGTAGATTATCCCTCCCTGCTCTCCCCAACCCTCTACCCTCAGGTGATGGAACCACCAAATAACCATAGACAAATAGGAATTTGGACATTTTCTTTGTCAAAAGGAGTGAAGTTTTAACTTAATTTCCTAAAGAAAGCAGACAACCTAGCACTCAAATCAGCTTACCACTTTGTACCTCTCTAAAAGGATTAGAAGAGTGCCATAATTATAATGTCCAATTTGATTTATGAGAGGAGGCTGCACAGAAAAGAAGACTATTCTGTAGGCACTGCAGAAAGAAAGGATGAGAGAGAGAGGCTTCAAGTAGACCAGCAGAAACTTCAAAACAACTTCTCTCTCTAGGCTATTAGTATTAAGCATTGAATATTTTCCAAATTAGGCAGGGGCATAATGCTAAATTTCTCCCAAACTGGGGAAGTTAACATTAAGTCCATTATTTCTAGAATGGGCTTGAACCAGAGTCTTGAACAATCCTAGCTCTGGGTCTGAATTTCATAGTTGTAAGAAACTGCACAAAAAAAGAAAGTAATGTTAAAAAAAAGGGAAAAATGATTACGCATAAATAATTTTTAAAAAGCTTTTGCTAATGGAGAAATAGTTTTATTTTATTTTTACACCTGAGCAAACCACAGATCACCTAATAGAGTCATTAGTAGTTAACAGCCAAGGAGAATGTAGATGAGTATCTGCAATAAACATTTATCGTCACTGTGTTAAATACCAGCATGAACCATAGTTAGAATACACTGAACCCTAAGCATGGCTTGCTCCAAAAAGCTAATTGTGATTTAATGGGTCATTCATTGGAGATTTTGATTTATTCTCTTTGTATAACCTCCCTGCCCTCTACAGAAACTTGTTACTTCTACCTTCAGAAAACAAGGAAGACACCATACAAACAAATAAATGAAGAAATACGATTGGTGTGGAGGCGATGCCACTGGAGCTGTGGGCAGGATCCTTGGCAGAGACTGGCCACGCAGGCCAAGTCCTTTGTGCCTTGCCCCTGTGGCCTGGGCCGGCTCTGCTATCCACCTGCCTTGCCCAGGGCTGACCTGGGCCACCTGTGGGTGCGGCTGAAGGCAGGCATGGAGGGGCCAGCCTGGGCCATGGGGTTAGGGCCCTTCCCAGCTGGCTGAGGCTCCATGACAGCCCAACCCAGCCTAGGAGTGGGAAGCCAGGAGCAATCTGGGTGCACAGCTCCTGTGGCCACAGCCCAAACCACAGCTGGCTGGGAAGAGCCCTGCCTCTGTGGCCCACCCTGAGCGAGCTCCTCCGCACCTGCCCTCAGCAGCTCCCGTGGGCTAGCCTGGCTCAGCCTCAGCCCCAGCCTCAGACAAGGCTATGCTCTGAGCAGCCAGCGGGGCAGAAAGCTGGGCAGACCCCAGCTGGGTCCCTGTGCCCATGGAGGAAAGGGGGGACAGAGAAGTGTAATCCCCCTTCCTGACCCCCTTCGCCTGAGGCGCTGCCCTGCCCATGCCTCCACCTTGGGGACAAAGCTAGCAAGAGCCTGCTTCCCCCTTCCCCCTCTAGGCATACCCTGGCTGGGGTCCCTGCAGGCCAGGGTGGGGGTTTAAATCCCTCCCCAATAATATTCAGTTTTTCCAGGGCCTGGCCATGTTCCCCCCCCCCCAGCCCCGCAGCTTCCCTCTAGCCTTGCGGCTGGCTGCCACAGGGAAGGGAGAGCTTACTCCAGCGTCCCCCAGCTTCTGGCCTGAGCCACTGCAGGCATGCGGCTGCATTTCCAGAATCAAAAGTGAACATCTATTCACTTGCAAATTGGTTCAATCTACGCAGTTTAAATTAACCTACAAAATTGAATCAATTCAGGCTCAGGCTTTTTGAATGTCTGTACTTAGCTTTAGGGTTGTAGCCATGTTGCTCTAAGGACATAGGCAAACAAGGTTTTTTGGGCAGATGTGATACCTTTTGTTAGATCAACTAAATAGTTGGAAAAAATTGTTCTTTACAAGCTTTCAGGCACCAACACCTTTCTTCAGGTGGAGATTTAACCTTCCCCCAGACACTTCTGCAACATAGACTCTCTCTCTATGCCTGAAGAAGGGTGTTTGTGCCTGGAAGTTTGCAAAGAACAATTTGTCCAACTATTTAGTTGGTCTAATAGAACATATCACATCTGCCCAAAGAACCTCGTCTGCATATGAAATCCCTCAGTGACGACAAGTGCTTAAAGACCCTGGTTTTACAGTTCATATAAAAGATGGCAATTCCATCAACGCATTGCTCTACAACACCACTGCAAGGCACTAATTCATTATAAACTCTGAGGAATGAGTGATATTAATTGGGTCACTAGCCTCCCTTCTTGTAGCATCTTAGATAAAGGCCAGCAGACTCCAGTAACAGAGGAGTCCTGCGTCCTTCTACTTTGACAAGTCTCCTTCCACCATTGTATGAGGCAGCATTTGCAAATCCTCTTTCATTGCTCATTTATTTCTGAGCTTGGAAAGAACAAGTGCAGCAGAGAAGCAAGCAAGTCGGTCATCTCAGTGATTTCCATTTGGCAACATGTAACAACCACTTGGGGAGGTGTATGCTTGTAGATACATGCACTGCTGTGCCATGTGGATTTCAAGCTGATGAATGAGCACCAACTCCCCAACAAACCTCCCTGCTGAGTAGGAGGATGTGATAAATAGCCTGCCAGCCCCTAATGCCTGTTCCTCTTCACCTCTTTCACTCTGAACAAACACACTGGTTCAGACAAGAGCTTTTGGGGCTGTTGCCTTCATGCTTGTAGCACTTCGGCTATGACAGCTAAACCTCCACTACCAGTGCTTATTGATGCTTTACAAAGCTTCGCTAGCACAAGGGAATGATATTAGCCACAGGAAGGAAAGTTTCAACCCTTCCCCCATCCCAGTTCTTTGTCTGAAAATACTCAAATGCTCCCCTAAACCTGATACTGTTGGTCAGGGTGCAAAGGATCTTGATTTGGGAGATGAATATTGGTATCTTGTTTGCAAACCACCCGGTACACCTTAACAACTATTTTCCCGGCTGCTACTTGGCTCAATGATTTTCACTAGCGCCTAGTGTATCTATATAGCACATGCTACACGGTAGGACTCACTGCACCCTATTGAAAATGCAGAACTGAAAAGTGGTTTTGTTCTTCTTAAACATAAAGTCTGCCTCCCTCCTGACCTTGCTTTTGCTTTCAATTTTAAGCAATGAAACATCCCAGCACTCCAAGCTGCCCATTTGACTAGGAGTCATGTAGAGGACCTAACAGTCCACAGTACATTTTGCCACAACATCTTTAACAGACTTTTTTAACAGTTCCAACCCAGCAGAAAAGGCAACATTTTAGTGTCTGATATGAAGACGCAGCCACTTCAAAGTAGATGCCTTTCTCTTACCTGTTTGGATATCAAGGGAAGTTTCTTCTTCACCCTCTCTTTGCCTCGTTCTGTCTCTCTCTCCGAGCTCCCGGCATCGTTGTTGTGACCGTTTTCACTTGGCTCAGCAGACACGCAGTTTTCAGATTCCCGAGGTTTCTTTCCTGGATGCCGCTCCCATTTCTCCTTTCGCTCCTGAGGCTTTAATGACATGTCCTTCTGTGGATAGGGAAGAACAGAGTAAAACCTTTAGGGTTTTTGGGGCAAGGACTCTCATTTTCTGTCTCTAGCATTATCCAAGATCCTAGTATAGTGGAGCTTTAACCTTCCTCCAGGCACTACTGCAATATACATATTAAATAATAATAATAAAAATGCACACATGGTACTTTCTTTTAAGGGAAAAGTTAAAATGAATAATTTAGGCAATACAAATAGTAAATTTACATTAGATTAGGATAAGCATTCTTCAGGCTATATGGCTGGTTAATTTAGGGGGATGACGGAACTCATTCTGACAACGGGTTCACCACTGAATAATTCAGAAGCCATGATTCATAAGCACCCAAACATATCTGCATCCCTGAAGCAAGTTCTTTAAGGCTTGTTATTAACCTCCAGCCTGGATTTGGGCGCACGGGCCCCGACTCACGAAACCACTTAACTATTGCCTTCGGCCCTGTCCTGAAGAGGTATGTTTAAATCAGTGGGATTTGAACAAGCAATAAACATTAAGGCACTTGTATAACTGTCTTCCTGAAATCAGGATCAGAATTAGTAAGTTAAAAGCACGGACATTCGAGATACTAGCATGGTCAGTAATAAAAAAAATTGACTGAAAAATATTGATGCCAGATAAAAGGTTATAGTACTATCCAAGGCACCTTAAAATGGGATAAAATTAAATGCTGGAGAAAATTATGTGAAACATATGGAAAAATGTAAAGGCAAAAAATAATATATACAAAAATACCTTGTTGTTGAGGCAATCTAATTCCAGCTAGAGGGCTGCCATGCCTTTTGTACAACTGCCCAAGTGTCAAGACTAAACTCTTTTCGGAATGCTTTCCAGACTCTACATCCCTATTAATTTTTCATGTGAGCTAACTGAATCAGATTAGGAGATGCATTAAAACTGATGCTAATCATGCCAAAACTTGTCAGCTTCAGCCAGATAAACTTCTCCTCTCCTTTTTAAAAATGCTCAGGCCATTCCTTCTGACTCATTCAGAATCACACCATCAATATTCATGCCCTGTGTGAATGGCATTCACAAGAGAACCCCATTCATTTTGACATACACACACCTTCACTGTAGTAAGAGTTGCATCAGCTAGCTGGGCTCTTGAAACCCAAGGTACTACAGCAAAGAAAGAGTTGGGAATTAGGACAAAAAGCCCTGCTGACTCCACACTATTTTTTTCTCTTTTAATTAACAGATTGGCCTCCTAAGTATGCAACACGCCGTTTCCATTTCAAAATCATTCCCTGCTTTACGTGTGCTTTCCTTTTGCAGCTAGGTGATGCCCTGACATTCTAGAGAAGCACATAAACACCTGAGCTTGAATCTGGCTCAGGGTGACAAAGGAAAAAAAACCCCTAATTTTCAATCCTTAGCTAAACCTGAAGACATTCATTACACATAGCCAGGTTAGAGCATGGTTTAAGAAAGGATTGTCTTAACAGCTGGCAGTGTCTCTAACATCTCACGACTAAAGAGCAAGCTGTCAAAAATTAGCAACATCTCCTAGAAGTGTAGAAGAAAATGGACTAGCCTGCTGTATCTGTAAATAGCGAGAGATTCCCAGAAAATAGTTGTATGGCATTATTCTCTGTAAATGGAAAAAACTGAGAAATTAATGTAGTTCGTGTGTATGGCGGGGGGAGCTGAGTTTGATGGTAACCCTGAAGCACGGTTAGAGTGGTTGGAGAGCCACTTAAAGAAGGTCACATCCTCCTCCTCGCTGGGATGTTGCAGAGACAGAAATCAACATTCTAAGCACTGACAATGAATTAGAAATTAGTGCCATGGAAATTACATTGCCCTGTTAATTAACTGAGGCTCAGCAAAATATTAGAAACAAAAACCTTTGAAAACTTGTCTGGTTCCAGCTTTTAGTGTGCATTTACAAGGGTATTTTCAAGTCACTAATGGTCCTAACTTTAAATGGGAGTGAGGCCCTTAACTACAATCAGTGCCTTTGGAAAAGCTCCCTTTTAATCTCACTAGCATATTTACTGCAAATTCCTATAGGGTTCTCAAATCTTTCCCACATGCTCAAGCTGGTGCCATGCAACAGTTCTGCTACAAAATCATGCAATATCTCTTGCTTGGAAATTCAGCTGTCTTCCCAGTTTTGTTTGGAGATTTGAGGTTTGTTTTATCTCAGAACTGGCAGTGAAATTAATTCAGGGAATGCAGTCGCAGCTGGATCAGAGCCAAGGAAATACATTTGCTTGTAGTGCCCCTTCTGCCCAAGAGTCTCAAAGCACTTCACAAACATTAATGAATTAAGACTCAACACCCTGTGATTTAGGCTATCATCTGTATTCCACACATACGGAAACTGAGCCCCAGACAGGTGGAGTTGCTTGCTCAAAGTCTCATGGCAAGTCTGTGGCAACTGCTAGGCACAGGCACTAAATATCTCAGTCCCACGTCCTAACAGGACCCCTCTCTTTCTCAAGGATATTTATACATAGTCCTGGGAAGAAATACTGACACAAAAAAATGATGGGAATCTCAGATCACAAGAGAGGAGCAGCTGGGGTTTGTAGTCAGGGGCTGGGGTGTGTGCCTGGTACCTACAGGGAAACATCCAGTCTGCAACCCCTGCCTTCATTCACATTCCCTACTCTATCTCCAAATTACCAGCCCAAAATGGAGCAAAGTCTTTTCTCCCCTACTGCAAAATTGTATGGCCTTCCCCCTGCAGGAAGAATCTCCCAACTCTAAGTGTCTCCATGGGTTAACAATCCACAGGGAAACCTGCTGTATGAGAAGATGCAAAAGCACTGATCTTTTATTCAAGCAAGAATGTGTGCACATGTGCTCCTGATGTTGTCACTTTGACCTTTTTCTGACAGCAAGCCTCTTAGGCTAGGGACAGAAATTACGCATGAACTGGTATAATTGGTCTCCAATTACTTCAACTCTGTAACACAACAGAAGTTCAGTGAACACAAAGAACTTTCAAAATGGCCAAAACCAGTTTAAGATAAACCTGGAGGGATGTAATATCAGACTTAACTGATTTAGGTTAAATCAGTTTATTAAACTTCTGTCCCAGATCCCCTCCAGATTCAAGTCAACTTACAGTCCCCCAGCATCCCAAGATGCTCTGCACCTCTCAAAACAAACCCCCTCTCGCAGGGATGGTTGGGTAGCATTGGCCCAAGGTGTCTGCTCCAGCTGAACTGGGAAGTATGCTCCAGCCCCCCCCCCCCGGTTTCTGGCCTGGGCCCCTGCAAGCATGTGGCTGCATTTCCCAAATGAAAAGTGAATGTCTGTTCACTGGGTTATCAATTCAATCTATGCAGCTCAGACTAACCTGCAAAGGTTGAATCAATTCAGCCTGGGGCTTTTTGACTATCTGTACTTAGCCTTAAGGTACCTCTATACCGTTGCAGCGTGGCCGCAACATACAGAAATGCTACCCCACTTCCAGTTCAGGAAGCAGCGTACAGCAGGTGTGGCACTGCAGTATGCGGCTGTCTGGCATTATGCTGGGGGTAGACTTAGCCTTACTTAAGCAGGCATCAGGGCTCCTGGGTGACTGCTCCTCCAAAGGGAATGCATCCCCATTTCCCCCTCTCCAGACAGGAGTCAGCCCAACCCATTTCTCTGGGTCCCAAGCCAGGGACTCTGCATTAAATGGCAAAAAAACATTTCTCTCCATCTCCTGCTGCTGCTTCTCTGCACGGCAGTCTCTCTCTCTTTTTTTCCACAGCTCCTATCAACCTGCACCTCTCCCCTGGAGCAGTCTGCAGCCTCCCTTCTGCCTGGGCTGCAGTCCGTTTCCACAGCTGTTTCTAATTGGCTGCCTGGTCACAGCTGAGGGAGGCAGTCAGGCCCTTTCAGCTGCAGCTGGGTAGGGAACAGAGCCTGCATCAGGCTGCCCATGCCTGGGTTGGGCTATGAAGACATCAATCCAGGCTATAGTTGAAGATATGACTGCAGCAGGGGCAAGCCTATAAGGATCTCTGTTGGATTTAATCTACTGGGTAATAGTCATGAAGATGCAGGGGCACAGACTTCAGTACGGACCAGCAAGTCAAGTGCGGACCCAAGATCCACAGCAGGTTTCTGTGACTCCTGCTGGGATCTGCACAGCCAGATATGTATGGCTATTACTGCCCGAACTAGGTGGTGCTGGTGTGTTCACACACACTCAGCAAATCACACCTCCACATACAGCAACAATATACCTTTTGCTGCTTGGAGCCTTTCTGCCTGTCTTTTGGGCCACGGGCTGTCTGCATAAAGGTTTGAGCTGCATTTGTAAATGATGCGGCAGAGAAATACTCACACATAGGCCTCAGGTTTGTGATCACGTCTCTTGCTCCACTTGGCCTGCAGCCAGGCATGCCTGCCTTGCTCAGGTATGGCTAAGAGACAGGAGAGAGGGCAGGTCTAGAGGGGGACTGAAATTTGGTGGCAGCAGTTGGGGAAAGGGGTAACATTTGATCTGGTGTTTTCACTCTTTGTAATCTTGAGAGCAATGCTTGGGGCATACTCCATTTCCCCCTGTGTAAGTCTAAACACAGACTGCCTCAGCATATGTGCTTTCATTTAGTGTATCCTTGTGACAATTAAATCATGAAAGCAGAAAATACGGCACCAGCAGATTTTTGCATAGTCACCTCCACGCACTCTGTTTGATCAGGAGAGAACAATCAGCCCTAGAGGATCTTGGCTTAAACTCACATCCCCAGCTTCCTACTGGCCAGTTATCGCTGCATGTTTGCTCAACCCAGGCTCAAATTCTCTCTTAATCCTTTGAGTTTACACAGCTCTTTAAGATTTCAGAGCCTGCAAGCAGGGGTGGGAATGAGGGCTGAAAATATGGTTTGCACTGAGAGGACTCTTGTGAAGTCTGTGACAGAGTGCAAAGCAGTACAATGGGAAGAAAAGCCTGAAACCTGCTGGTGAGATGCAGAGTAATGTGTGCTAAAGTGGCTTCACATTCTGGTCAACACTTACAATGATTTACTTTCGTGAGTGGCAAACCAGATGTCAAATGAAGTCTGTCCTGATTCCAAGGTAGGTGGGTGGTGGCTACAAGTCTAAAAAGCAAAGTTACTTACCATTATTGTTACCAGTTACTTTCTATGATTGTCTAAACCCTTCTCTCCCCTGTGCCTCAAGCCTCTAAGAGATGAGGCTAGCTAGTTTCTTAAATGGGAAGCGTTCCTATCCATCACTCTCCATCCATCCATCTCTATCACTAATTCTGTCACAGGACGGAGTTGCTACCGTGAAGTGTGTCATCTGAGAAATGCAGAAACCCTGGCTTCAGCTCTCAAACTTGAGGGGTCACTCAACAGAAATATGAAAACCGCTCTCTCATACATCCAAGTCTGTTTGTATCTCTATAGAGTGCTCTCACAACCCTGACCAGGGAGCCAAGGAACAACGTCAGGACCCAGGCTATGTGCAGTCTCCATTATTATTGCACAATTAGTAGACTGGCCCATTGGGCTCACTTTTGAACAGTCCTGGGAGAATTACTGGCCCGCAGAAATGGACTGAATCTGTTACTTTATGGCTCCCACTGGTGTAGTATTTAAGCACCGTATAACAGTACACACCTCCTCCGACTCATTATCGTTCTGACTCAGTATTTATGAATTTTCTAAAGTTAACAGCTCTTTACATTTGCCTAGGAGACACAGCCCCTCTAGTCCATTAATTTGCATAATAATGATATATAGGATGTGCCCCTGTTAATGGATGCTGGTAGAAATGGAAGGATATATTACTTAGCAGATTTTCACAAGGATCCGAAAACAAAGTGAACTTTGGGGGAGGCATTTCAAGAAAGGACCACTGGCAGAAAGAGCAGGAGAAGCTGTATCAAGAATGCAGGTGAGCATAAAAAGACCTGAAGCCAACAGACAGAGATGCTGAAGGGACTAACAAGTACAGAGCCTGGGGAGAAACATAAGGTGGAGGGGAGGAGGAGAGAAGTAAAGGAGAGACTTAAGCTAGCATGAGACCCATCAAGGCGCAGACAATGAGCTTAAATATAGTGTGGTGAAAACCCAAAACCCAAAAAGGGATTAAAGCAAGCAGCAACACGGTGAAAGCAGTAGGGGAGGAAGAGGATTTTGTAAGCCCTGCTCCATCTGTGCTGCAGGGGTAGAGAGAGCTCACGTAGGGAGGTCACCGAGGAGGATACAGTAAATCAAGGTCTGCCCCAGGCAGTGTTTTATGAACAGCAACAGCTCACCTGGCAGGAGGCCAGCTCAGCAAGCGGGACCCGGCTCCCTAAGGTTCAGAACCGTGTTGGGACAATTTGGGAAGCAGGCTGCTGGCATCTCAGCCAGGATGCTGCCATGTGCGGGAGGTGGAAGTTCTCGCTTCCCCTTTCATGTCACACACAGTTGTTTGTTTTACTTTCCCACCCTCTCTTCTCCCCTACTGGGAACTTGACTGAAAGCCGAACTCAAATTGCTCAGCCTTTCAGAAGGTAGCTCAAAATGTAAAGAGTAGCAGCCTGGGTTTGAAAAGGCTCTCTCTGACCCTAGATTTAGGCAATGAATTCAGTTTCAATTTAAATGATTGCAAGTGAAATTCTTGCTTGTTTAAACTACAGTCCTGCCTTATGAGATGACATATTCCAAACTGGTTCAGGTCTTACTTTTTTAAATGCACGACATTTACTCTGACCCTGTCAAATGTCTGGCTCAGGAATAAGATGGCTGCCTGATAAACAGACAACCTTGGAAAGGTTAAGATGTTTGAAGCTGCCAGTGCTTTGCAGGTTTACAATACATGCGTTACCTTAAAAATAAAAACAGACAAAAGCAAGGTACTCCACATAATCAAAACAGTCACATTTATTATCAGAGACTGGGTTCCTTTTCACCTGTGGGAAGCTGAAGAGCAAGCTGCAACGTTACCTACTAAATGACCAGACGTGTTTTCTAAAAATTAACCTTTTTGCTACTAACACATTGAAAAACAATGCAGCATCTCTGAAGGCTTTTAGGTAAATGCTTCCTTCATTAAAGGACACATTTGTAAGATACATAGCTAAAATGTATGATAGAAAGATTTAGTTTAATATGATTTATAATTGGCTTGAACCAACAGATATGATCAATGACTGGCTTAATTCAATTCATTATTCTACCAGATGCACAGCACTGCGATAGTCAAATACCTACATTTAATGCAACTTCCTTTTTTGCTTTCCTCCTTCTTGTCTGCCTGGGAACAAGCCCACAGCTCATGCTAACCAGGAGAACAATTCTAAAAGTAGAGTACAATGTAGAATATCAAATACCTCTCTAGCTACTGCACGTATTGTAAAAACTTAACAAGGGCCCTATAATTTATACTTGTGGGTGTGGGCATGTGGGATTTTGCCCATGTTTTGGCACAAATTGTCCAGGAATAATGCACTGCTGAAATGGATGAAAAGTCCACCCCTTCTACCATATTCTGTAGGCTCTACAGGAAGTCATTTCTTGTAGTATATGGTTCTGTTTGTTTTCTTCCTCCCGAGACTGTGAATTCCCTTGCAGGATTTCAGAGTCTGAGTGCCTTACTGCAGAGAATTGCATGTCTTCCCCGCTACCTACTGACAGGCATACTGTACAGCTATTAAAACTCCCACAGGTGCTTGCTGTCCATCAGAAAGGAAATGATCCCATTTTAAGCCATCAGTACTTCCTCTAGCGATGGCAGTAAATGCCCAACGAGTGCTCACAGAATTACTGTCAGCGGAAAGCGTGTCAGAGAGCAAGGGAGCTTAAATGATTGAAGGGAAGCTGGGGCACCATTTTCAGGTAGATGAAATGAAGCATATTGTGAGACCAACCTGCCCAGCTTTTACAGTGTATAAGAGAGTTGAAAGAAGCCTCCATTTACCAGGCACCACAAGGCTATCCTGCCTGGCTTTCACAACAGGTACAAATGTGTTTGGGTTGGAGATGCTTTAGACAGCAATACAAGATCAGCCTAGAAAGATACAACTGTCTGACCACCTACTTCAGTTCATTTCAGCCAGTTTAATATGAATTCTCAAGAGGGATGGGTTATTCTTCTTGTCAATGTATTCAGGAAAAACACCAGCGTAGCAGCCTTACAAGGTCAGTTCCCAAGGGAAGGACAGCAGCGGTGCAGGCCTCTCTCATGCTTCTCTGCAACTATGGCTCCAGCCTGTCATGCTGAGAATGCCATCAGCAGAAAGAAGGCTGTTCATTTGCCACAGTCCATTCATTTGTTGGCAAGGGTGGTAAGATGTGCCAATTTTGTGCATAGTTTTCTCTACTAAGAACTGGATGCAAGTCACCAACTCATGCCACCTAGGTTATTTTCTTGTACCCACACCCTAGATGCATGACACTACACATCCTGTTATCAACATCTCAACTAACATCCATGTCTCTCCTCTGTAATTCTGCGTGTCCACTCCCTACAGTATTACTTTGGGTTCTTCTGTGTCCTCCATTAAAGGAGCTCTCAGCATTGTACAGTTTTATAAGCTACAGAAGAAAGGCTGCAACTCTCAGGTGCGTTTTCAGTTTACAGCCAAGGGATTCAGGCCCCAAGATGTAAAACTGACACACAGCAAGTCAGACCGATAGCAGAACCCTAGAATCGCACTGTCCTATGCTTTGACAATATAAAGATATAGGGATTATTAAGAAGGGAATTGTAAACCAAACTGAAAGCATCATCCTGCCCCTTTATAAATCCACGGTGCATCCACATCTTGACCAGTGTGCCCAGTTCTGGTTCCCACACCTCAGAAAGGATATAGAAGAACTAGAGAAGGGACAAAGAAGAGCAACAAAGATGATTAGTGGTATAGAGGGGCCTCCATATGAGGAGAGACTAAAGAGGCCTATTCAGTTTAGAAGAGACTCTTGACAGGGGAACATGATATGGGTTTACAAAATACTAAATGGCAAAAAGAAAGTAAATAGTGATTTATTATTTACTATCTCTCACAATACAAGAACTAAGGTCACACAATGAAGCCAGCAGGTAGTAAGTTTAAAACCAACAAAAAGACATTCTTTTTCACACAGTGTGTAATTCAAGCAAGAAACTCGCTGCCACCAGATGTGGAAACTGACAATTTAGCCAGATTAAAAAAAAAGGGGTTGGACAAATTCTTGGATAAAAAGGTCATCAGTAGCTATTGAGCACAGGACTTAGGGATTCAGCCCCTGAATCAGAACTTCTGAGACCTTAAATACTGGAAGCTGCAAATGAGAAAAACTGGGAAAAACCAGATGGACCTATGGTGTGAGCCAGGAAATGGCAATTCTTATATCATTGATTTGCATTGATTTGCAAAAGTCATACATTTGACAGCTTGGGAGTCAGGAAGTCACTTAAGGCTCATCAACACAGAGGCACTCAGAAAAGTTAATATAAATGAACTCTGAACTCTTAACCATTTAGAAACTAGAACCCTAGCTGCAGTGCTCTCTGTGCTGGACTTAGCACAGGAAAAGTTGCAGCATTTATAGAATTAAAAAACACGAAATTCAATATTATTAAAAACAGAAAAAGTTTTCTGAAATAGTTTTTAAGTTCAGCTGCTATAAGACCAAGTCTGTATACTAAAAAAAAAAGTACTAAGCAATTCGTTCTCTAGCAATTTTTTTCTTGGCTGGGAAACAGGAAAAACTTTAGGATTGGTCCAGTGACAAGAAATATGTAATCCATCTGCAAAAAGCAGCTGTCCAAGGCACTTTGCTCTTCCATCCACCCTAAACCTCAGGGAATTCAAGGCTTCTGCTTCAATAGAGAAACAAGAGTCAGGGTGCTAACAAGTGTCATAGCATTTAGTGAGAACTGGTATAACTGTTATCCTTTTACTACCCAATGATCTCCCTTCCGAAGCAGTGCAAAATAAGGAATGGAAGGTAAGACAATCAGAATGTCTCCTGCATAGGAATTCATGATGGGATAAATATCACCCTGGAATAACTTCCAAATTGTGCTTTACTGAAGACCAAACTCTGCAGCTCTAAACTGATACCATCTCTGTGAAGCCTAATAGGCATTTTGCTTAGTACTGTCGGTATTGGGCAGATACATCTCCACTCCTTCTCTCCTTAAAACTTCAAGATGATGCCCTTATTCTCAAGGACTGTGGTCCTGTCCAGGGCACACTATTGAGTAAGGGTCTTCCATAACAGTGGTCTAAAACCATCACCTTTTCAACCAGTGTGAGAGTTTTCCCAAATTGAGCCTCTTGCAGTGGGATAGAGGTGGGTGCAATAAATATGCAACTAGCTGGGAAGAATAAATAATATTTTCCCCAGTGCTACCCAAAGAGCCATATACCCTGAAAGACAGTGCCAGGCATCCTCATAGTCATGTCAGTAGTCATTCATTCATATCCCAAACAATGCTGGTAACAGGAGAAATATGCCAGTATAGTCAGTTATTTTAATGTATTTTATGTTATAATACATCTTCACTCGGAAAGCAAAGGTCATTAATAGATTTTCACATGTTTACAGACAGCAGCAATTTCAAGCTCTGTAATTTTGAAATTGCATGTCAGTCTCCCAACTTCCAGCTGTTATCTCAACATTAGGTAATGAGCACAAAGCAAAGGTTATACCATCAGTTGAACCAGCTTATGTACTGCATCCAGAAAGACAAATCATTTATTAAATTCTAATTACCCGTATATTATTTCTACATCTTATATTAGAACACCAGAGCAAATCCTTGGTTTATGAAGAGACTGGCAGCCAGAAAGAGCAGCAGTGAAGGTATTCTTGCTAATGTGGCAAAACAGCGTGTAGTTAGGTTTCCTCCTCATCTTCTCAAATCACTACTGATTTACGACGGTATCTCAAAAACATAACCACATCTTGTTACCACCACACCAGCTGGTGCACATATAGCTTTCGGCCCCAATTGTGTTTAAGTACTTTACAGATGCCTAGCATATAGACATTAATGTCTACTTAAAATAATTGTCTTTGATCAGAGAATTAAAGTATTTGGGGACTATCCAATGTGCCATCTGAACATGTTCCAGTTCAAATGTTTCAGACAGAATTGATGCAATGCTAAGGATTCTCACTGAAGCCTATGGGTTTCTTCAGAAAAGAGCGTGAAGCTCTCAGTTAAGTTTTCACAGGATGCTAGGTGAGTTTCTACAGATTTCCACAGATTTTAAGGTGGGATGAAACCTTTGTGACCATCTCCTTTGACTCTCCTGTGTGATATAAGCTAAGAAACATCATCTGGTGTGGGTTTGGTTAGGGAAGATTTGGAATGCATTCCAGCCAAAGTGTAGCACTCAAACACTGTTGTCCCTTTTTATTCCCAGATTCCCTTTTTCATCCCTAGTCCTGGGTGGTGCCGAAAGCCAAAAATACCAGTTTATTCTGTTTCGACTCCAACTCTCAATGTACAGGTGTTGGAAAAGCCCAGCCCCAAACACTGGCTTTGAAGTAGGATGGACCAGCACCATCCTTCTATATAAGTGATGTCTCCTGCAGTGACAACAGTCTCATCCTTGCAACGTAATGCCTCCCTAATCTCTACTATTTCCTTTGCCAGCAATGAATTTCACATGGGGAAATCCCATGCTTTGGCATTAAGCAATTCCAGCTGTGATTTTCAAACATGCCCAAAACAGCGAGGCCCCCAAATACCATCGAATATCAAAAGGAAGCTCTTTGGTTTCCTTCCATTCCCTGGTCCTCTCCTTTCGGGATACATGTGAAAAGGAACAAGCACAGATCAAGTGTGAAGCTATGGGGATGACAGACTTCTACAGGACTGACAAATGACACCCGCCAACCCTACCCTAGCTGCTTGGGCCTGTCTGTTTATAGTACCTGACAGTGAGAACTAATCAATCAGTATTTTCATTCATGTTCTTGATGGGACTTAAATGAGTGCCCTCAGTCAGTTAGCTTCACCAGTCACTAAGGAAAGAGCAACAGACAAACACCCCAGCAGGACTGGAGACAATTAAGACTCTGGAGTAAACAACAATGACAGAGGGGGAAAGAAAGGAAAGCTCTAGAGGGAGGAACATGTGCAGAATCAAAATGATGTGATTCACTATCCAAGCATGTAAAATAAGGCCTCGGGCAGGCGTAGCTGACAGGACAATAACTGATTGTGGAGAAAGACATCAGTGGAGCAGGTGCAATCAATCACTCCTTCCTGCAGTCCCTCCAAATCTAGAGTGAACGGTGCAATTCTTCTTCTGCTCTGCTGCCCACTTTCCACAACAGAGGAGGGGGGTGAAGGGGGAGGGAAGGACTGTTTGGGCACGGAGCACTGAACAGGGGCAATTTAATGCTTTCTTCACCCCTACCACCTCCTCCTGCACTACTTAGCATAATTATTTCCTCTCTCCACATTGTTTTCAGACCCATCAGAAGGGTTAGCTTTGCTGCTCCACACTCACAACCCCACCACCAAAAAACTGACTGCTACGTTTGTTTAAACCATTTTCATTGCGTTGTGCCAGTAACTCCTTAACAGAGAGAGGCAGGAGTTAGAACATGGAGCTCTCCAGCCCCAGCAAGGCAAACTCTCCCAAGACAATGGAGGAAGCAAGTGCCTTGGGAGGATATCAGGTATCCACGTTGTAGCCGTACGGGTCTAGAGGCAAAAGGACTCGGAATTTGTGGTAGTTTTTGCAGACATTTTTTGTAAAAATCTAGTTGGCCTAATAAAAGATATCACCTCTGCCATGACTTTTGATTCCTTTGGGAGCATATCATGTTTCATTTGCTGGAATGGATATGTAACCCATGGGTGGCGACTATAACGGCTCAGTGAGAAGAAAAGCAGGTCAGGCAGAGAAACTGGAGGCCAGACTCCACCAAGGATGTGATTCTCTTCTAAGTAGCAGCACCACAGCTGACTGTACCAGATGAATGCTTACTCATGCCAATAACTACTACTAGCAAAACCAGGTGTAATATAAAGCCACCTAGTAACTGCGGATGCTATACGAACATGAGCACGAGAGAATAAGTAATTTGTGGATGCTAATCCTCATTCTGACACGGATTAGTTGTATGACCACATACAAGATATACAGCTCCAGTGTGTCCGCGTTAAGCACGACAGCTCTGCTGTGTTGTGATGCAAGGATGAGGAGCGCTATGAAGTGCTGTTTAGTAACTGAGTTCTTACCCTGCCCCGATTATGATGCTCATTTATAAGCTTTTTTTTGCCTATCCTTTAACATGGCACTTCATAATCCAGGCAAAGCAGGGCAATACCATCACCCCGTGTACAGCCGATGCCTAAATTTGCCTCCCCCACCAGGTGGCGGAGGAGGTGCAGTGTAAGTGGCACAGCAAGAGTCCTCTTTCCAATCTCCATCTCAGGAGCCTGTTGCTAAGCAACTAAGTGACTCATGTATCTGCTATGTATTCCCTTCTCCACCAGCCCAGAGAACAGGTTCCAGTATATTTCCAGACACGGCTCCTCCAAAGGGCAGCACTTGTGTTTCGTGGGTCTTCCTAATCAATTTAACGTACAGATTATCCCCTGCCAAACAGCTCCAGGAGCTGCATGGAGGGAAAGATAGTAAATAAAAAACGATATTGAGAATAAAAATTCTTATAAACAAATAGAAGGGGAGAAAGGCAACACATTCCTACATCCAGCCAAGAATACAAAGGAAAAAAAAAAAGCTTATCTTGGAAAAAGAGAAGTTTCCAGGTGCTTGAAAGGACAGAAGGAAAGAGGGTGATTTATCAAGTGGAAGCCAGCCCCATCCCCTCAAGCGCAAATACCACCCTCTGTGATGAAGCACAAAATAAAGGTCTTTTCTAACAGTGCTGGCTCCGACTGCCAGTGAAAAGGCTTTAAAACCCATCAAGGCCAACTTAAACATCAATCCACCCTTCACAGGCAGCCAATTTGGAGAATGCAGGGCCAAGTTAATAAACCTGTGTCTAAAGGCATTTCTCTCTCCATCTTACTCGCTAATAGATTTCCCATCCACACATTAATCTGTTATTCATATAGATGAAGAGCTTTGTGGCTTTTCAATTTTGTTAGGAAAAGCTTTCTTCCAGCCAAAAAGGAAAAAAAAAAGGCTGGGAGCGAAGGGGAGGGAAGGCAGGGGAAAGACCTTCCATAATTAATAAGTAATAATACTACACCTAGCTCTCACGTGTGTTGCATCAGCAAAGCTCAAAGTGCTTAGAAAGGAGATCTCCATGTGACTGATGGGGAACCTGTAGCACCAAAAGGTGAAGTGACCCTTTGCCCAAGGATAACCCAAGGCTATTGACAGAACTAGGAACAAAATCCATATTTCTTGAGCACCAGCTTCATGTTCTTTCTAACAGAGGATACTGGCTAGGTCAGGTAGGTACTCTCTTTCCTGATCACAGAAAAAAAGCATTTAATATCTTGCTGGAGACATAAGGTTTTCTAAAGTTTCTGCCAAATAGAACACAGGGCCTCAGCTGCAAAGAGAGCAGGTGAAGTTTGTCTAATTTCATCTTCACATGATTTGCAGAATCCCAGCCCAAATCACCATCGTGATAGTGAAGACCACAGGATCAATCTATAAATTCAAACTGGTCATTACTAAGACAGCAAGAACTGGCAGCTCTTACTGGCTTCTGTGTTCTCACACATATCCTGGCCTTCCTAACATGCTGCTTTGGATGTCACTCTAATCCTGCACCATCTGGCCAGCGTGTGGGGTGCACACAGAGGAGGGAATGGCACGCTGGGTGACAGCTAAATGACATATCAACACAGCAACATGGACCCAGTGCCAGAGTGCAAAGTTGAACAGGTACTTGGGAAACATGAAGCCAGTTAAGTACTCCAGGGGTGAATCTTCTTGCATATGTGATCTCTATGTAAACATTTGCTTTGTTTGTAGAAACCATTAGTAATGCTTCAAAGATATATGACCCGTTCTTCTGAAGCGCAGATTCAAAGTGTGTGGGGTATCACATTGCCTTCCCCAACCCAAGAGCTAAGTCTTGATCTCAAAAGCATAGGTTTTTCTACCTCTGCTTTTGTATTTGCTCTTCCATGTCCCACCTCAGGCATCACAGCACAGTCGAAACCAATATGTTACTTTGGGACTCGCATCATTCTCTGCTCCCTTACAGAGATCCTTAAAACTTCACTTCTCTACTGCTGCAGAGATCATTCCTTCCTTCATTCCAGCTATTTCTAAAATAACTTTTTCAAGCAATCTACTGAGGAGGGAAGCAAGGGTGCACTGACAGCAGCATGACAGGCAATCTCTGCCTCAAGGAACAGAAGTTCTCCAATTCTCTGCTCACCTATAGTGGTTTCATGTTGCAGTAACTCCACTGACAAACAGCATCACCTCTGAAGGGAGGCAGAAAAGGAAAATAAAAACCAAGAATTTTGCTTCTGCCACCCCAGGAAGTGGGAATTCCCCAAACAACACAGCACCTGGCAAGGGATCCAACATATAAGAGCCTACTCAGCCAAAAGAAAGAAAAAAAACAACAGAAAAAACCCCAACCAACCTTGCGCCAGCTAGATCCACACACCAGCTCTGTGCAGGGTGCAAAACCACTCTGCAGAACAAGGAATTTTGTTTATGCCTTTGCAGGTGCAAAGTAGCACACTAGGAAGGCCAAAGCTGACCGGAAAATGTCCCCAAGATTAAAAAAAATTCCTGCAACCCAGTATCCCTGTAAGAGCCTTTAAAAATATGTTAAAGTAGTTTCTGGGCTAGCCCAGGTCTTCCTTTGGATGTTGGGCTCACAATCCAAGTTTTCTTTTATTTAAAATGTTTCTTTATCCATGTAATGCTGCTGTGTGGAAGATGCAAGCAAAAAAAACACAGGGAAAAAATCAGGGGAACAGTGAAAAAGGTATCACACAAGGTGTAGTCGAATGTGCAATGTTGAACTGAAAGAGAGGTAGGTCACTTTCTCACCCCTCTCCGATCCCTGTACAGCAGTCATGCTGGTGCCCAGAGTCAGCCAACATGCTGATGTTACCCTGCACACCTCATCCAGCTATGGGGCAACTATGGGGCTCCCCATGGGCCTGAAAATATGGCAGAGGAAGAGTGATGGCACATTAAATGCTGACTCTGGGAGCAATTAATGCTGCTACCATTCCCCTGACACCAAATTTCTGGACCCATGGGGAGCCCCACAGGCTGGATGTCAGGGCACCACAGGCCAGATCCAGTCCATGGACTGGAGAGTGAGCACCACTGAGTTACAACGATCAGAGGAGTTACTGACAAGTTGACTGTCTTTTCACAATGCGCTCAGAGGGGAAAACATCCTCTCAAGGGCCACAAACCCCAAGTTATCAATCAAGGCACTTATTTAAAAACGCGGGCCACATATCAAGCTAGTCTCCCGGCTTTCTTCTCTGCAGAGGCAGCCAACAGCGTTATACTGTGTTCTCTCTCTGATTTTACTTCCTAGCTGGCTTTATGATGCATTACCTGCAATGTTTTCTTTTAAAACCACAGAATATTTTCTTCCAACTCATAAATTCTTAACTCAGCAAAGCAGAAGGAGACTTTCTCCAGCGCAAAGCAAGAACAGGGACAAAGAGGTTCAAATTAATGAGAAGCCTTGACAATGAAGGAGAACAGAAAATACAGGAGCTGTGGAAGATTAAAATGTCATCTCTGTTTAGAGCTAACTATCTTTCTGCCATCTCTGTACATCTTATGAAATTTATTGAGCTTTCCACAGCAGATGCTGTTATGAGGCTCTTTTACCCTGATCCTCAACTCCTTTATGAACTCATCATGAAAATCTCATTTACAATATGTTTGAACTTTTGAAGTTCCTCTGCTACCAAAAAGTAACTTTCTATAGAGGATTAGTGATGTTTTCTTTCAATTATGTAGCGACTAGAAGAGGCATGTTACAAAGGCAAACAAAAACAACCAGGGATTAGTTTGGGCATTTTTAAACTGCTCAGGTGTACAAAGTAAAATAAGACCTTTACAGTGCTATAGTTATTTTTAAATAAGCAAGGGTAGCTAACACTTGTGGCTGCATCAAACCAATAACCAGCTCTTAAAATAGGGTATCTGTGGTCTAATCAACAGATTGCAGTAGGAGTGAGGTATCAGGAGGCCTGGGGTCCATTCCCAAGCCAGGCCTTGCTCAGTTAGCTTTTTCAGTGTTTTTGCTTCAGCATCTTTAAGATAGGATAGTACTTAAGTGCCTTTGGAGAGTGCCTTATTATGAGCACTTAATAAAATCCTAGCATTTAGATACTGTTTTCCATCCAGACAGATCCGAGTACTTAACAAAGCAGCTTAGTATCCTTTTCCCTAATGTGCAGGTAAAGACGCCGGAGGTGAATGCCTTACCTGAGAATATATCCACAGCACAGAAGCCACTCCCTTCAGCACCCCACAGCAAAGTATTCCCGTTGGAGAATATCATGCCACTTCTAGTAGCTTTGCCTTGCACAGAATCCTAGAAAATGAGGGTTGGAAGGGACCTCAGGGGGTCATCTAGTCCAACCCCCTGCTCAAAGCAGGACCAGTCCCAACTAGATCATCCCAGTCAAGGCTCTGTCTAGCCAGGTCTTAAAAACCTGCAAGGATGGCGCTTCCACCACTTCCCTGGTTAACCTGTTTCAGTGTTTTCTACCCTCCTAGTGAGAAAGTTTCTCTTAATATCTAACCTAAACTTCCCTTGCTGCAACTTCAGACCATTGCTCCTTGTTCTGTGCAGGCCTTTGCATTTCTCTTTACTGAACCGCATGAGATTTCTTTTGGTCCAATCCTCCAATTTGTGGAGGTCTCTCTGAATCTTAGCTCTATCCCCCAGTCTATCTATTACTCCCCACAGCTTGATGTCGTCTACAAACTTGCTGAGGGTGCACTCCATCCCATCTTCCAGATCACTGATGAAGATATTGAACAAAACTGGCCCCGGCACTGACCCCGGGGCGCTCCACTCGATACTGGCTGCCAACCAGACCTCGAGCCATTGATTACTACCCTCTGAGCCCAACAATCCAGCCGGTTGTTTATCCACCTTACAGCCCATTCTTCCCTACTCAGCTCCCATACCTACTTATTCCTTATCTAATCTGACTTCATGGTACTTTATGGTATCGCAAGTTTGACATATGAAAGAAAAACAGGTCACACAAGCAAGAAAGCGGACAATTAGCAAAGTAATCTTAATCTAAGCCCTTGCCTACCTTGTGACAGTTCTGCCAGCAGAACTGCCTTGGCCAGGAGTGGGGAAAGATCATAGAAAATCCCCAGTGTGGAAGCAGATCTGCAAGCAGACAGCAGCTTCTGCCAGCAGAGTTCCTCTTGTGCTGGGAAGCTGATGTAGCACAGGCAGCAAAAAAACCTTCTATTGGTGGATCTCAGTTCATGCCAAAGGAATCATCCTAATGCAACAGCCTCGAACTACAGAAACAATAGTCCTTGCAATACAGACCTCGCCTTAGCTGACTGGCAAGGATGTGACAGAGGAGGGAGGCAGTGTAGTGGTGGGAGGCAGGAGGCCAGGGTTCCAGTTCCAGCTGTTCCACTGACCTTGGGCAAGTCTCATTGCCTCTTTTCCTTCCTTCCCACGTCCAGTTACATTGTAAAATCTTTGGACTATCTTGGCACCCGCCTGCAAAACACACAGCACAATGAAGTGCTGGTCCATGTGTGGGACTCTTCAGTGTTACCACAGCAGAAAGAATAAGACAGAATCTCTGAACCTTATTTATATCATGTTACATAATGGAACAACCAAGAGATGCACAGGAAGCTACCTTTTATAGATTTAGGAAGGGGGATGTGCTTGCATATAGTTTCCTTCAAAGTTAAAGAGTAACGCATGATGTAATCAGAGAGAAAGTGTGGAGGAACTTGACAATCTGGTTTGAATTGATCTTTGTCAAATTAACTTTCCATCCACCAGCATAGGTTTCTCCATTCTTGCTGCTGGTAGCCAATCTCCAACTGAAAAGCAGTGCCTGCCCTCAATTTTTGTACAACTACATTGGTAGAAAATCTGCATGGAGCCAAACATCTGTTCAACCTGCTCGAGCAGCATATACCAATTCCTTCCATCTGGCCAGTCAAACTACTCCCCACCCCCTTCAATTCATCAAACCTTATCAAACGTCGATTTTCCACAAAGCTAAAACTATGAAATTGGCTATATGTAATCTTAAGCCTTCGGTAACAATGAGATGCTAACTCCCAGGCTCTCTTTTCTTTTAAATGAGTACATTCAGGCTGCTTACACAAAAGTTACAATTTCCGTGCGATTGGGCCCCTGAAAGTGCTGTGCAGCCATGTCGTAACACATGTGCACGGCTGCAGAGTGCTTTTAAAATGGCTGATCACATGAAAAATTAACTCTCCTCAAATGAGGTATTAGATGAAGGCTCTCTAAAGCAAAACACCTCAGGGAACTGTGTTCCCTCTTCTTTCATGCTTTGTGGGGCTGCACTGGTGCTCCTGCCAGGGAGCAAGGGCTCCCCAGCCCAGCTTTGCCCTGCCCCCAGGGCCATCAGTGGGGAGGGGGAAAAAGGGAGGAGGAGGGAGCAGCTTGCAGCTGCCAGCTTGGCTTTGCCTGGCTGGAGCTGGAGGGGGCAACGGATGGAGTGGGCTGGAACGCAGCCCCCTCACCTTGCAGGCCTCTCCTGCAGCTGGGGTACTGGGGGGAGCCAAGCTGGGCCCATGAGGTAAAGGGGCTCTGTTCCATCCCACCCTGCCTCCAGCTCCAGCCAGGCAAAGCCGATCTGACAGCTGCTGCTGTGGCTATCAATAGGCCTGGGTGAGGGCTGGGGAAAGGGAGCGCCCCCTCACCTTGGGGAGTTGGCCTGGCTCCCCTCAGTATCCCAGCCAGGGTAGATGGGGGGGGGGGAGTCTGCGAAGTGAGGGGGCTCCATTCTACCCCCCCCCTCCAGCCCCAGCCAGGCAAAGTCCAGCCAGCAGCTGCCTGCTGCTCCCTCCTTCTCCCTTCCCACTGACAGCCCCAGAATTGGGGCAGGGCTGGCAAGAAGGGTGGTTTGAGAGCCTCCTCAAAGGCTGCTGGAGTGCCCCCACTTGCTGGCCAGGGCTGGTGCAGGCAGGCTTGAGCCCCCCTGACCCCACAGTCAAATGTCTACTGGGTTGGGAGGAAGAGGAAGGGCAGGCTCCAACTCATGGCACTTTGTATCAAATGCCATGAAGCACCATGAGTTTGAGCAGGGCCCCTAAGCATCTGTAGGTACTCTCAGTTTCTCCTGAGAGACTCACTGCTCTCCCAAGAGAAAACACAAGTATACAGAAGTTCAGGCTTTCTTACCCAGAGTAAAAAATGGCCGCTCCAGGACAAAAATAACCTGGGAACAACCTGGTTTAAATCACTCCCAGGAGAGTTTCTCCTGGGACAGTGAATGTCTCTACAAGCTGACAACAAAGGGGAGGAAGGAGGATCAAGGCAGGTATAGGCCAGTCAGTCTCACCTCCATCCTTGGCAAAGTCTTTGAAAAGATTATCAAGGCTCATATATGTGAGAGCCCAGCAGGAAAAATTATGCTGAGGGGAAACCAGCACAGGTTCGTGGCAGGCAGATCGTGCCTGACCAACCTAGTATCTTTTTTATGACCAGGTTACAAAACACCTGGACGCAGGAGTAGGAGTAGATATCATTTACTTAGACTTCAGGAAGGCCTTCGATACAGTATCCCACCCAATACTGGTGAGCAAATTAAGAGGCTGTGACTTGGATGATTACACAGTCCGGTGGGTGACAAATTGGCTAGAGGGTCGTACCCAGAGAGTGGTGGTGGATGGGTCGGTATCGACCTGAAAGGGTGTGGGCAGTGGGGTCCTGCAGGGCTCCGTCCTTGGACCAATACTCTTCAATGTCTTCATCAGTGACTTAGACGAGGCAGTGAAGTGTACTCTGTTCAAGTTTGAGGATGATACAAAACTGTGGGGAGAAGTGGACACACCGGAGGGCAGGGAACAACTACTGGCAGACCTGGACAGGTTGGACAAATGGGCAGAAAACAACAGAATGTGATTTAACAAGGAGAAATGTAAAGTGCTGCACCTAGGGAAGAAAAATGTCCAGCACACCTACTGCCTAGGAAATGACCTGCTTAGTAGCACGGAAGCGGAAAGGGATCTCGGAGTCCTAGTGGACTCCAAGATGAACATGAGTCATCAGTGTGATGAAGTCATCAGAAAAGCTAACTGCACTTTATCGTGCATCAGCAGGTGCATGACAAACATCCCATTTGAAGTGTGGCACTGGTCAGACCGCAGTTGGAGCACTGCGTCCAGTTTTAGGTGCCACACTTCAAGAGGGATGTAGATAACCTGGAGAGGGTCCAGAGAAAGGCCACTCATATGGTCAAGGGCTTGCAGGCCAAGCCCTACGAGGAGAGACTAGGGCACCTGGACCACTTCAGCCTCCACAAGAGAAGGTTGAGAGATGACCTTGTGGCTGCCTATAAATTCATCAGAGGGGGCGCAGAAAGGAATTGGTGAGATTCTACTCACCAAGGTGCTCCTGGGGGCCACAAGAAATAATGGCCATAAGCTAGCAGAGAGCAGAGTTAGATTGGACATTAGGAAGAACTTCTTCACAGTTCGAGTGGCCAGGGTCTGGAACGGGGTCCCAAGGGAGGTGGTGCTCTCCCCTACCCTGGGGGTCTTCAAGAGGAGGTTAGATAGGCACCTGGCTGGGGTCATCTGAACCCAGCACTCTTTCCTGCCTATGCAGGGGGTCAGACTCGATGATCTATTGAGGTCCCTTCCGACCCTAACATCTATGAATCTATGAATTTATGAATTCAGGCAGTCTGGGTTAGCCAATCAGGGCTGTCCTATGCACTGTTGACATCTTGTCAGGAAGATTAAGGGAGTCTGCAGGACATACCAAGATGGTGTGTGCAGGCCCCTGCCACAGCTGCACAGTGTCAGCACTGCAGGCTCTCCACTCTTCAGGGTCTCAGCATTTGAATGTCTGTACATGTGGATCTAATTATCTGAATGTGAGTACACAGTCTTAGTCTACAAGGTGCCACTCTGCTCTGCCTTCTTCTCTTAAAGCATATGGAGCAGAATCACCAGGTCCTGAAGGCAATTTGCAGTCCTTTGAAAAGACACTGCTGCTCTTTGATATACCCTCCCAAACTGGTTTCCTTGTCCTTTCCCATTTATTGGATTAGTAACATTTTGAAGGGTTGGAAGGCACAGTATTTAACATTTTATAGAAACATCTGCTGACAAGGCTGCTGAACATGTTTTCAGGAGAGGGGAGGAATGTTTATTTAGACGTGCTGCTGAAGTTTCCTGTTGAATTTTGATCCTGAGGCTTATGTAGTCTTTCCAAACAATTTAGCGTATGCAGTGGAAGCACCAGTCTAAAAAAATAGCATGGTTGAGTGTAATTGAGTTTGAAACTTCCTGCATGTCACAGCAATACTGTTATCTAGGCTCCTCCCCAGGCCTCAGGCAAGATGATGAAGCTGACAACTGTCTAGCAAAATCCTGCTAATGTACTCCCTATGAGCCAACATTTGAAAGGCACAAGGAAAACTAGGCAGGTTGGTCTGGTGGTTAGGGTGCTATCCTGGAAGCTTGGTAGAGCAAATTCCTGCTTGGCTACTGATTTCCTGTGCAAACGTTGACCAGTCACTTTGGGTCTGTCTCCAGCATAGACACTGCTGCAAGGACAGCTTGTGTAGAGACACCTGAGCTAGCTTTTAAGCTAGCTAGTGCAAGGGCTTATAGCAGTGTTGCTTTGACAGTCTCTCTTTCAATGAGCTGCAAAACCTGCCTAAGGAACCGGTTAAATACTGGACTAGATGGATTAAAGCTACATTGGATAGGTCTATAGGAGCAACAGTGTAGACTGTCTCCTTTCCCTATCTGCAAAATAAGACCGAAAACACTAGCTCCCATGAGGGACCTGTGGGAATCGGTGCATTAAACTGTACAGTACTCAGACACTCTGATAAAGGGGACTAGTTTAGACCTTAACACAGAAATTAATAGCATATACCCAAAAGAAAGCCCATTATCTATTTTTCTATTAACACTGCACAACAGGAAGCAATCTGGACTTTACCTAGAAGAAAGGAAAAGAATGCAAGATTCCTTTGTGTGCTTTTGACATATGATCCCCTAGTAGTATAGGATAATACTTTCAGCCGCAGACTATGAATTTCTACATGAAGGAGGGATTAACATAGTTTGTTGGTTACAGAGATTAACGATGGAAGGAAAAAATTAACCAAGTATTAAACCTAGCTGCACGAAATGAGAGGATTTATTTAGAGCAGTGCTGTTAATTAACTAGTCAACAAGAAACTGTAGGCATGCGGAAGGAATCAGTTACTTTGGCAGCAAGATTTTGGATTTCTTCTCTGCAAAATTCCCCTTTGCAAAAGAATATAAACCTTATGGGAACCAGAAGAATATCTTTTTCATTATCTGGACTTTGGCATGCACAAAGTGGAGGCCACACAAATCAAACAAAATTAAACAGGCAGTAGAGAATCCTCACCATTGGCTTTGCTTATTGTTTTGAGCTGCATGCAGTAAACCACTGCATTAGTTACCAACTATAAAATAGCTCTTTGCTAAAGCGCGCTTGTGCGCATGCGTGCGTGCAGTTTTCCACAATGCAATTTTAGAAGTGCTCACACCTAGACTAACCTTGGAGTTGCTTTTCACAACAACAAAAAGGGCTGTCCCCGGTCCACATGCAGGGAAAACTGCATGTGTCCACTTTTGCAGACTAGCTCACCTCGAGTAAGACAGTGTCACTGGAAAGCTTAACTCCACCTGAACTATGAAAATTTCACAGCTTACTCATGGCATAAAAATATGCCCCACTCCCACTCAAAAATGGTCTTGTGTACAAGACACAACCCAAGAACTTTCCCAGGTTTCATCACTTGTACTGAAATGAGACTATTGTCCAGAAATCAAACCTGGCTGTGAATATGCTGCCCTAAGGTCTTGTCTATACACTGAACTTACAGTGAGCGTGTGTGACTGGCAGCCTTTTTCCATTTGATCCAAGTTATGTGCATTTTCCTTCAGATTTTCTTATATAACTAGGCTGTCTGTGCAACAGGCTACTTTAATTGCAATGGCAAGCAGAATGTGAAGACAACCTACTATACAATGAAATGTTTACTCCTTTCAACAGCTTTTTGTAACACAAACCCTAGGACTATTCTTAACAATTCTAGAACTGTGTCTGGTAAAATAAACTGCTCAGTATAAATGAAATCACTACTGATAGTTTTTATCTATAAACCCACAGCCACTTTGAAAGAAAAGCTATATTCTTTAGATTATTCGTTACGAGTCTAAGTTTTAATTCCTGCAAAACTCCTAGTAGTGTGTCTCAGCAATGAAGTTACATGAGGCTGGTGAAGCAAGACCCAAAGTTTTCACATGTTCCTTGATCCATGTTATCATCCAAGTCCAGATCCAGTCTATGATGAGTGGTTAAGTGAATGCTGAGAAGACTGAAGTGCTCTGTCAGTAAATGTACAGATGTGCACTTCCAACTACTTAGTTTCCCAACTGGAATTTTATTTTTGTTAGTGGCAGGAAATCTGAGTTAGCAACTCATTCACTAACTCACCCTTAAAATTCCTCTGGTTAATCAAACAGCAAGAACAGAAAAGCAGGATGGTCTAAACATGTTGCGACCACTTCAGCTTTGCGTGCAAAGGCAGATGTTAATCCAAAGGCACTGATAAAAGGACAGGCACAGAATTCCAGTTCAGGCTCTCTCAGGTGGAAGGAATTAAACAAGCAAGCACTAATGGGAACGGACCGCAAAACCAGCTAACACATGTTTAAAGGTGTTAAAATTTGCCCACGCTTGCTTTTTATTGCAAGTGCCTTAGTGAAGGCATTGCTCGCCAATTCATTTTTAAAAACATTTTCCTGATATGGAGACAGCCAAAAATGGTGCAAGTAATCCAATGAAACAAATCTGAGGCCCAAGTCTGGAAACAAACCACTGGGCTATGCTTCATCCGTCTGTTGATGAATTCTCTGTCAGAGTACTCTGGTGAAAGCAGCCACTGCGGACACAGGATACGCCCATTCTTTTTTTTTTTTTTAATATGTATATATCTGCAGAGCAGCTCCTTCATCAAGGCTGACAGTTGGCTGTGCCTCCCCTGAGAACTGTTACAGGTCAGAGAGCACATGGAAATGTTCCCAGTTATTGAGAGAAAATCCTTTCAAATACAGCTGGGATGGCTCCTAAAAAACAACCAGCCACTAACAGAAATGGAGCTTCAGGCTTCAAAAGATCTGCCAAACACAAAAGCAGGCAGCACCAATGGATGAACCCAGGTTCAGAAATTATGTTCATGTTGGCAGCTTAAAAACCAAACATGTTTGCCTGCCTGCCTTGAGTTGGCAATAGCCTCTGGCTCTCCAAAGCACCATGGTGAGGGCAGACCAGCCAGCCCCCAAAAAAAGCCAAGCAAACAACTCCATATATTAGTTTATGCTGTGCCAGGAAGTAAATATTCAAACGAGCAGCCCCAACCTGGCCAAAATGGATCTGGGGCTTGCAAACATGTCCCTGACCAACGAACAGCTGCTCCGTGATCCATGCCGACTTTAACCCCTTTGCCATCTGTTGCTTTAGCTTCTTGCCTCCAAGACATCTGCACGCTGGAGGAGGCAGGACTCCCAAACTGAGTTGCAGGGGAGAAACCAGGGCTAAGGATGGAGCACAGTGGAGAGAGCACTTCAGGAAAAGTGCTGCAAAGATGAGGAAGGGAAAGGAAGAAGGATGAACTGATGGCAGGAAAGGAATGGTTGAGAATCAAGGCTTTATTTTCAGAGCACCTGAATAATGCCAGGGTATTTGCAGGAATCAGATGAAGGGAAAACGCTATCACGTACCAGCCTGAACAAAGCCAGGCTCTTGTGGCTGGGCTTGTCTGAGAAACCGTCCTGTCACTTTGCATGCTTATTGGTTTGGAGTAATTTCTGGTAGACACAATTTGCGTGGCTTCTTCTGGGATTGTTTCCAATGAGATTGAACCAAGGGGAAGGAAGGATCATTCAGTTTCAAGGGTCCCTCTGATCGTGCAAGAACTTCTAATAGTAAATCGAGGTGTAAATTACCTGGCAATTGCATATTTATTTAGGAGAAATGTGCACGGCCTCTTCAAAGTGTTCTCCCTTGCTCCTGGTATCGTGCCCTCACCTTCAGGAAAGGTCAGTGGCTGGCTCAGACTGATTTAGAAACAGAGGAAGAAAGAGATCCCTTTGTGCTAGAACAGAGGTGCTCTCATGCTGCAAAACTTGTGAGCTGAAGAACAGAAAGACGATAGTGCATATAAAACCAGATTATACACTGTTACGGTCTCAGCGTAAGAGACTGCACTTTCTAGGGCAGACCACACAGAAAATCTTTGCTAACAATAGCATGCATTTGATTTTTTTTTTTTTTTTAATTGCTAGTGAATTTAGTTCTCATGAAAGGGGAAAGCCTTTTTGCAGGTAGAAAACCTTCCCCAAGTAGCCCTGATAGCGCCCCCTCATTAATCCAGTCACAGCCTTTCTTGAGCAAGGGCTGCCAAATGAGCCACACATTATTTTGAGATGTGGACAAAGAGTCCACTAAGCATCAGTCTAAAACCAGATTCATTTCCTCTTAGGACTTAAGCCAAGACTTGAATCAAGGTCTCTAGAGGCAAAAGGCTAATGCATTATAAATCACCGTGAGCACTCTACTCTCCCATTGCTTGCATATTTTTATGCTGAATTCTACAGGCAAACATATGGATTTGAATTAAATAAACATGCTATGCTTAAAAAATAAAGGGGTGCAGTACTATGGACTGCACTTCAAGAGCCAGTGGCAAGTGGCTTCTGCAAAGGCCTAGGAACTAGGACTCCTGGGTTCTATCTGCAGCTGTCACCGATTTTTTGTGACTTTAGAAATCACTTTCCCACACATGCCTCAGTTTACCCATATATAAAAAACCCACATGGGAGTTGTCTTACTTAACTCCTTGCAAAATGCCTGGAAATCCCCGAATGAAAATTACTTGAAAAGACATCAGCATTATTTCTACTACTGGAGCAGGCTATTAATGAAGTTATCGATAAGTGGCTCTGCACATTACGTTTTCTTCATTTTTTTTTTTTATTTGGCAGGCTATAAAAAGTATTTCCCTTGATTCTGAGGAAAACGGAGAGCTCTTTCATGACGTGCGTCTGGATGCTAAATCTTTGAACAGACTGTCAAAGATTTAGCATTACAGGCAGATTTCAGATTTTAAATGTCAGGGTACAGAGCCTTATTTTTAATAAAAATCTTTCACTTCTGGTAGGAAAATTGGAGCAGGACAGGTTAAGCAACCTGTCCAAGACTGCACAGCAAAGACGAGCCAAGTACAGACCTCAGTTCTACAGATTCCCATCTCTGTGCGTCATCCTTTGGACCACAATGCTCCCGTGTAGCTGGGTCTTCTCAAAGGAGTGCCACTCGCTCAGGAGGAGTTTGCAGGCATGCTTTCCCTTATTAGCAGAACGACATTCAGTAGTTTGTTAGTCCAGTTGTAAGCACCAGATAAGCAGCCGGAGATAAAGAGGAGGGATCAAAAGGAAAACAAAAAGATTTCAGCCTTGAGACTGACCCTTCCCAGGGCACACAGCAGCAGGGAGGCGCGTGTTTTATGAAACACTGTGGTAAGGGAAAAATTGGACAGAGGAGCAGGCCAAAGTTCTCTGCACGATTTCAGCATTCGCGGAGCTGTCAGTAATGAGGGCTTTGCTGTCACTTACCCACTCATTCACTCCCTCCCGTCAGACACTGATAGGGCGCCTGTCACAGCCCTGGCAAAGCCCAAGTCAGAGATGACAAATCACAGGGAATGTGTGTCAACACAATCAACTGGCCTGAAGACAGACAGCTGGTGCTCAAATTCCACCGCAGACAATATCGCTTGTGAGATCATTCCAAGGTATTTTCAGCAGCAGCAACTTCTCAACAACAGTGCTGCCTGCTAAAAATAGCCTGCTGAAGACTTGGTCCAGCATTAGTAACACTGCTAGCTAAATCTGAGTCACGACCCGCTCTGGGTGACGAAACTGAAAAAAAATACACCAAAAAAACAAATGATAAATCAAGCAAACATAGGGTCTGTGAATAAATTGCGGGCTTGTAGTTTAGGAGGGACAGAAAGCTGCCCTTGCTGGCAATTTTTAAGTCACTTGTAAGATCAAAAATAACTACACTACATGGATTTCAGGTGCTCAGATATTATATTATGGTGAGAGGTATCATGTAGGAACAGAGAAAGACAGGCTCTCACAAGGGTTGAGGGAAAACGGTGGAGCGAGAGAATTCACCCTGGATAAATCTTAAACAGTTCTTTTCAATCGACACAAATAAAAAGGACGGGTCCCTCAAGGTGCTCTGTGTGCCACCCCCTCCTACGTGACCCTAAAGGGAATTGAAGATACTGAGCAGGTCACATAATGATAATCTGAGACAGAGGTGCTTCTCCCTTAGGTTTGAATCTGCTCTTTAAGAGCAATTTGAGGAGGAGAGATTCTTGGGTACAGAGTTATCCTTCGGTGATGCCCGATATTCAGAGCTGCCGAGCTGCCCTGGCTCTCAGTGTGGGAAACAGAAGTCATGGGCACTCACATCTTTTACAAGGCAGCCAGCAAATCCAATCTTCAAATAAAGATTTCCAGTAATGGTCAATCCACCACAATTCCTGCAACTATTAATTACCCTCGCTATCAAAATTTGTGCCTTATCTCTAGTCTAAATTTGTCCAGCTTCAGCATTCAGCCACTAGATCTTCTTATGCTTCTGTTTGCCAAACTGAATAGCTGTCTCTTATCAAATTCTGTTCCCTACCAAGGAGATAAACTGTGATCTAGTCAAACTTTAACCATCTTTGATTTAAAAAAAAATCCCTGAATCCTTCACTGTGAGGCCTGTTTTCCAGTCCTTTAATCATGCTCACGGCTCCTTCCTGAACCTCTCCAGCTTTTAAGCATCCTTCTTGAATTGTGGACATCGGAACTGGGCAAAACATTTCAGAGGCAACATAACCACTTAACACGAACTTGTCCGTCCCCTCGTTCAACACTGCAGGACTGCATCCTGCCTTTGGGACACGGGACTGCACTAAGAGCTTATGCCCAAATGATTAGCTTTCTTGACACCCAACTCATTTTCAAAGGCACTACTTCACAGGATAGAGGGCTCTATCCTGCACGTATAACGTGCATTCTTTATTCCTAGATGTATGACCTTACATGTTATTGTATTGGGCACAATGCATTTCAATTTAGCAAGCAGTCCAGATCAGAGTCTCAGCGACCTGCCTTCTTCATTACTTACAGCTCCCTGAATATTCATGCCGTCTGCAAACTTTACCAGCAGTGATTTCATGTTTCCTTCCAGATCACCGATGAAGAATGTTAAATAGTCCTGGGTCAAGAGCAGATCCCTGCAGGACCCCATTAAAAACACACCCTCTCCATAAGACCTCTCAGTTAGCAAGGTTTTAATCCATTTAACGTGCTACAGCTATTAAAAGCAACATTAACTAAATAATAAGCTGGGAGAGTTGCGCTGAGATCCACCGAGCTTCTGAACGTGCTGCACCAAACATCAACTGCCACAGCCGAGTGCAGCAAAGGTGCTGGAAGAAACATGCTCCCTGGCAACCAGGTTCTTAATGTAGAGACTTGAATAAAACCCAAATCAGAGCTGTGCCTCTGAGACGTACAGCATCTGGAGCTCTTCCTTTGCTCAGTGGGGTATCCTAAATCTTCATGTGATGGAATTAGATTCCTCTGCATTAAAGATACTTTAAATGAAAGCAGAGCAATACATACTGAAAGGGTACTATAGCATAGTTAAAATAACATGCAAGGCATGCACCATTACTAACGCAGCCTTAATTCAGCCTTCTTTTGAACTGATCCTGCTCTACTGTGCAGCTTGAAGTTTCATCCTACCTACCACATGTTGCTACATAAGACAAAACTATCAGCTATTTCATGTTAAGAAGAAAGCAGGAGGTATTAAGAGACTGCTGCTGAATAACAGCCTGAATAATTATCTTTACTCAAAGGATTCTATTACATCTAAGAAGCAGGGCTGCACACATTTCAGTGCCTGCTCTCTTTCTGGCTATTGAGCTGTTTGTTGGCCTTACATTCAACGGCTGGGTTACCTGCAGGCCATCACTTCATCCCTGGTTTCAAAACCTCCACCTGACAGACAGTTAGTTAGTCACAGAGGGGCAAACCCCTAATGCTAACAGGCCATTCTGCCCTGTTACAACCTCCTACTCACCAGTCACAGCCATCACCAGGCTCTCACTGTCCCAGCCAGAGAGAGATCCCTGAAGGTCTATCTTATTTAAGAAAGGTGATACAAGAAGTGTATTGAACTGGCATCATCTACAATAGCTTGATCACTTCAGGGTACCTCCACTGTCAAAGAGAATCAAAATCTCTGGGTCTTAGGCTCATCACTGCTCCTAGACTCCCAACAACTGCTTCTGTCATTCTTAGCTGAGCAAGAAAATGATAAGGGCCCACTGGGCAGAATTAAGTGCCAAGATTTCCTAGCTAAATTAGTAGAAATGTTGGGCAAGGAGATGCCCATTCATCTTTCAGAATGTCACCAGATGGACACCTATTCCTAGTCAGCGATCAAAATTTCACAGCCTCCAGTTCCAGCAAACTTTACACTCAAGGAAGTGCTGTAGTTGGGAATAAATCATTTGGAGCTTGGGTTTAAGCTTGGGTCTCACCCCACTGCAGGCTTTGGAAATAGTGACTAACATCCTACCATTCACTCAGTGTACTGGCAGCCACTGCAGAGAACCATTTAGTAGTGGGGTATGTCTTTGCCACACTGTTTCTCTAACAGAGAAATTAAGACCTTTCATTACTGCTCTGGAGATGTGAACTCAAGTCTTATTCTAGACTCCTGCTAAGGGCCATCTACTGTTGCCCTAACAGCAAGTAGATGTGCAGGCTGTCAAAAGTGGCAAGATGTGGTACCACATCACTCCTCTATTTACCGTTGGCTACAGAGACTGGCATGATTAACCATCATAGCTCAGGGGAAGGTGCCAGCTTTCTACGTGAGCCAGATTTTCAGAAAGGCTTTCAATATTCACCTCAAGTATAGCCCACAAACACCAGCCTCACTTGGACGTAACTTGGAAGTGTTAATGACCAAGGAGAGTGCCACATCACACAGGTCTCAGAGGCATGCATGTTAGCTTTGTTATTCTTATTTGGAAAGATGAGTGATCTAATCTGAGCCACCCATGGCAAGAGATCCGATTACTTGAGAAATTTATGCTAGAATGACAACCTATTACAGCCTGGATTGTTCTAAGGAAATGTTTGTCTGAAATTTGGTACATGAAATCATGGTACTAGCAAATGACTGCATCGACAGCACCAGGGGAACAAGACACAATGCAACCATGGAGCAGGAGGGCTGTGACTGATGGGCTTTGGCAGCAGTTCAAAATGGAACCAGGGGAAAAATAAATTCAGGCTGGGAGGAAATCAACAGCCTTGCTGAGGAAGGGTCCTCCGCTGACCTGGCATGCATAGAAATATAAGAAGCCCCCCATGCTCAGACCCCACGCACACAAGTATCAACTTCATACTGACATACCTGAAAGGACACATGCAGAAAGCAGCCCTTTCAGAGCTCTGATTTGCTCTTCCGTAGCATGATGAGCTGCAAGACAGATCACACTCAGACTCCTCTGGCAGGAGCATGGGGGACCTACATGAAATGTGTGTGCTGTTTAGGCAGTATCAAGTGAACCTACAGTGTACACTGCCATCACCATCAGGTGTGTTGTGAAGTCTTCAAGAAAGAGCCGATTTCCTTTGGCCTTGGTTAGCACAATCTACAATAACCCAGTCCCCTGACCCTGCCAAGCACTGGTGGAAACTTCTGAGCATTTTCCACGAGGCACTGACCTTGAGAGAAACCTCGATGTTTTCTCTGGGATTGACACAGCCCGCTCTCTCGTGGTGTGTTTGTATCTCCTGCTGACTGTCCCCATTGGGACAATGCATCTGAGCACCCAGGAGACCCTGAGCACCCAGGAGACCACTCAACAAACTCGCACAATTCAGGCATGTTGTTTTCCAGTGGCACTTGTGTCAGATCCAAGTGACAGGCCTGTTACCCTGCTTGATGGGAGTAAACAGGCACGCGGATTTCTTGAAATAAGTCTACCATATGCCAAGTGGGAAGTTTCTTGTTTTTTCCTTTGCTTCAGCGATGTTTCCCAAAAACATATTAGTTACACATCAGCCCAGTACAAAACTCTTGCTGAAACTCTGGTGACCTGGTTTCCTTTTCTGAAAAAAGGAACATTTAAAAAAAACGACGACTATCATGGAGGCTATGCAGCTGAGCTGTTTTGATACCTGCTATTGTGTTCAACTATTTCAGTAAAAAGCCTATCTAGTAAATGTTAACAGGTTAGATACAGCCTCCAGGGTACATAATTGACTGCTGTCAGTCAACAAACCAGACCTATCAATCACTTATCTTACTGGCAAGCACAACGCTTTCACACAGACACTTTTACACAGATAATAAGCACAACTTCACTTCTACACAGAGGTGGTCCAAACCCATTCTCGGAACTGCAAAGAAATACAAATCCATCTTCACCATCTCATTTTGAAAGGATTTTCCTTCCATTCACATCTTCAGTAGATTCCCCACCCCCGCGCCAACTGCCACTTATTTTCAAAGCCTCTGGGTCAAAATGCTTTTTCATCTGAAATATTTCAATTCTATTTCTTCTGGTAACGTGTGTATAGTAATATGATTATGCAACACGGTGACGGTACTTTCAGGATTATATATATACGATGTGAAAACTCCAGGAATTACAAGAAACATGAATGGCAAAGGAAAGGGCTTACCTACGCCTAGGGTAACACGTTGATGGTCTACAGATATTTGATACACGCTGAAGGAGATGTGTTCCTAAATCTGTTCAGCACTTTAAAAAAATCTCCCTCAAACCCAACAAGGCCAGAACCTTCAGTCATTCACTTACCTAAGGTCCCAACCCCACACGTCCTTATAGTCATCGGTTCCTTTTGCTCATAAATATTTAGTTAGTGGTAGCCAAGTAGGTAAGTGAACCTTCCACCCTGCTTATAGCTGTTCTTTCTTTAATCCTTAATCCCTTTGCACTATCTTTCTTGTCTCTTAACCTGCGGAGGACTCTGACTGTTTGCATTTAATTCTTCTTACACATGCCCTGGAGCATAAATGGCTTGTCAGGTTAAGGATAAAGCAAACACGTACTTCCATCAGTAGGGTAACCAGCCGTTCTGATATCAGAAAAGACACCCAAGGCAGACCTGGGTAATGGAAGAATGAATGAATAAGTGATTTCACAGAATTTCCCTCTCCAGAAAATACACTGATTTTTCTAGGACAAGCTTTCTTTGGAAATGTGCCTTCTGTTCACATTCCCTCACTCCGAAGATATCCCCTGCCCTGCTTCTAACCAAGCAAATACAGCAATTGCAGGGATAATGTGGTCAAAGTAATGGGGCAGAATGATTGTGTTAGTGGCAGGCTGAACAGAGTGGAAGTGGGGAGAAGGGGGAAAGGTATAAGTTCCAAGAAGAGGTTTATAGTAGACAGACGAGAAGGACTTGAACACTGATTTATCTGTGGACAGAAAGATTAAAACGGGAATTTTGCTAAAGGAGAAACAAAAGAAATTGGTCATTGACAGGATAAATGGAAAATGAAATGAGGTATCAAAGACCACAAGCACAGTCCTGAACTGCCTCTTCTACTGGCTAAGCCTTGGACATATTTTGCACCAGTGCACAAAATGGGAATGGAAGAAATAATTTTCCTCCATAAAAAACCACCCTTCTCTTACTGCTAAGCCACTTCTACACAACGATCAATGACTCTGCCAATTTTTTTTCTCATCCCAAGCCAGCACACTTCCACTGAAAACATTCACTTTTCATGTGCAACTCCAGTTACTTCACAGTCTCTTATGTAGGAAGCTAAGGATTATCACCCCTGGGCCTACAAATCAGTCTATGTAGGCAAACCCCCTGCACCTGTTTGGAGTCATCAGCCCAGGGTCCCTGCACAGGGACCCTAGGCAGATATAGACCATGCAGAGGAAGTTAATGATCAGAACCTAAAATTGCCCTATAAAAAAGGCATAAAACCCAAAGATCATGCTGGGTTCCACCAAAATGATTCAGCACTGTGTTGTACATGCACTCCAGGGCTCTCATTGTGTGCGTCTAGGCAGTCATCTGCCACCAACACCTTTCAAAGACGTGCGAAGGAAATCAAACATTTTGATGGTGTTACTTCTTAATGGCTTTGACTACCAGTGTAAGTAAAACGAATGATTATTTCCTTTGTCAGCAGATCTGATAAAAGCTTCACCATAAAAATCAAGTAATTCGCTCAACCTCAAATTCCCGGATCCTTGATGTTGGCAGGCAGGGGCAGGATTCATCTCAAGCTTTTCCCTATGTACCCTTCCTAAGACCTGTTCTTGCTGAGGAATTCTACTATTCCTGACTGCATACATAGGCAGCTGCATCATGCAACATGTGAGGTACCTAACTGCAGGGGTAAGATTAACCGATGTAGGCAGAGGTCATTACAACTGGTTTCAAAGCATTGTTTGTACAGTTCTACCACCCTCCAGGGACCCTCCTCCAAAAGCACATCTCTGAAAGGCAAATTCGACTTTGGCATCATTTGGAAAATATTGTTCCTTCTTTTAAATTCCTTCTTAAATTACATCTTTTGCAACCATGAAGAACACAAACAAAAATTGTAGGAAATACGTGAGCTCAAATGAGAATAGGTGAAACCCTTTTGCAGAGATCAAGTCAGCACCTCCAGCAAGTATTTAATTTGCAAGGAAAATGCCTGCCTTCATGCTTGCCAAGATAATGCCTCCATATTCAAACTCTGAACAGTTAAACAGAGATTTGGAACAAATGCACATTGTTGATACTTTAAGGTAATTAACATTGTTTGTCTCAGCATCATTAAAACTGGCTTTTGCCTGTAAGCGATGTTTATGATTACAATACACATGCTATTGATTATCTGAATGAAAAACTAAGAAAAACCTTATAGAGGCAATGTTTGCATAAATGTCAAACAGGAATGGAGTCATTTCAGACCAAGTTGAGCTAGCCATTCAGCCAGGATCAGACTAGCCTTCCAAGAGAATTTAGAAGACAGCTACAGTCTTTTTATCCCATTTAGACGTCCATTGTATTTTTCATCTTTTCAAGGAGAAGGCCACCTTTTACAGTTTCCAAAACATATTGCTTCATTTTAGTGGGGAAAAACCTACTCTGTCTCAGTTTACTTTTTCTCCCATGGGGAAATCATGACAGGGGCAAACTATTGAGAAATAAATGGAGATTTGTCTGTCTTCCTTTGATTCTTTTTCTATCAGAAAAAGATGGTCAAGGAGAAAACTGTCCTGAATATTTCGCTTGTGCAACTGATCATATGAGCATAACGGTACGTGTGTGATCCTATGCTTTTAGTTGTAGGTGCCTCCTTAAAAGGACTTGGGAAAATCTAATTTATATACGTGGGTATCCCACACACAAATGTCTTCTTGGAAACACTGGCCCTGAATATATAAATGCTTGCAAATGCCTCCATGTAGCATAAGATGTTGCTTTGGACTTCACTGAAGGCTTAAACTGGCATCCACCTGACAGCAGCAAATACATATCAACTGATAGGTGGTACAGACAGAGATAAGCAGAGATTTCAATAGGACTCTGCAAACTGTCAAATGCCAAACACAGGGGTGTGCAGATGGAGCATGGGCCCCTGCTGCTGGCACAGCAATGCTGAACTCAGATTCACTTTCTCTGTATCCAGGTTTTTTTTGTTGCCCTTTGGATCACTTTCCGGTGACAAGTTGGATGAGAGGTGCACTTAGCCACCTCTCATCTTAAATCATTTAGCTCCAGTCCTGTAGCTTTAAAATCACCAGGGGCTTAGTCAATAAGACTAAGTCCTCTATGATTACTATAACAGCCCCCAGGACATCCTAAATGACATAACAACAACTCCACAACAACAACAACAGACAAAAGTTATGAAGTATTCTGCACTGACCACCCAAATCTTGGCTGCTTCCATGACTAACACTGCAATGTTATTGCAAAGAACTCGTAAGATTTTTATTACTGGCATTTTAAGAAGCTAGCCCTGATGCGACCAACCCTGGATTGTGGAAGTCACTAAGTGAATCAGGCAGAAGCAGCAGATTGATTTCTTAAAGAAGAAAAAAATGCCTGTATAAAAAAATATTTTGAAAAACAATAAGGAAGGGAAAAGGAAGTCTGCAAGACAGTATAATGGGTATTCAGCAGGGATATTTTTATAGTTATTTATTTATTCACCTCTCAAAAAAGGGAAGTGCCCATTCAAACACAACAGCTGCCTAAATGAATAAGCCAAACCACCCTCCTTGCCCCTTATGCCTCAGCTTGCCAGAAACTCCTTTAAGAGCCTGCCAGGTCTAAACCTGCCCTTTCACACAGCCACATTCACACTTGTATAGTTTTCTGTAGTGAAAAGGAGATACTTTTCCAAACCTACCTTAGCCAGCCCCTCTGAAGACCCTCTGAGTGACATTTTAGTATAATATTGGGCTATCTTTAGCTCCACTTAGCTGCAAATTCCCAGCACAAACTGCTTGCTGCTTTAACAGCTCTCCCAAACCAGTCCTGCTCTTATTAAAATTTCCAAAGCTGAGAGCACAAAGGTCCCAGGACACCATCTGCCCAATGGAGCAGCCAGTCTTTATGTGCTCAAACATCACACTTTCCACTCCATGTCTCCACCAGCTGCTTGCATTTATATGCAGGTCACATTGGCACAGACTAGAAAGCATCACAAACCCGTACAAATTGCTAACACGGGAATTTAGGTCCTTGAAAGTAGTGCACTGTAGCCAAGGGGCAGTCTATCATTTTCCCATTAAATCCTTAAATAATAATAATAATAATAAAAAAGGAGCGTCTTTCTTTTTGTGTGCAAGTTACTGCTGCCTGGGATAACTTTGCTACAGTTCATCATTTTTTTTAACAGGTTGACAAATCTATTAAGTGGCCATAAAATGCATGAGTTTAGCTGTCTGAAGCAGCACCAATCTTCTTGTCAGTCCACCTGCCACCCTGGATTCAAGGCCTGAGCAAGGGGGTGGGGAAGGGGAAAGCTGGGAGGTAGAAGCTATTTCCTTTTAGAATAGTTTCTAATTGCTGATCAGAGTGGAGTGCAGGCAGCCACAGAGAAACATACGCTTGAACCCCAGCCAAAAAAGCAGACCTCCTCCAGGAGGGTAAGAGGACAAGCCTCTTAAGTGGGAGAAGCAAGCTGAAAACTGGGAGTGGAGTCTGTTTTGCTAAATTTCCCTGTACCAAGGCACCAGGTAAGCTCCAGAAAGTTTAATTCAGAACAGCTAGGGCCATCACATGGGCAATTAAGTCACATCGACCCTCTAAGATACCTGCTTGATTCTATTTCAACACTTGCAAGAACTGTTTTCTTTCTAATTCAGCAAGAACTGATAAATTAAACACTAATGTTAAAGGAATAACAGTCTTAAAGAAATACACTCCTAGTACCTGAGAGAGAGTCAGGCAGTACTTGGAGCGGGAAGGCAAAGGGCCGTACCAGCTACCAAGGGTCCCGACACTGTCTGTTGGATGTCTGAAACGGAGACTGCCTAGACGGTAATTGTGGTGTATATGTCAAAATCAGAAGCGCCATACAAAAGCAAGGAAAAGAAGCTTTGCCTTGGATGTACCCGTCACTAAATTCAGCTTCTTCCAGTGATAGAGAATCCGAAAGGATAGTATTTTCTTCATCAGAAGACTGATATGCTAGGGCAGCAGATAATAGTCTAAGTCCAGAGCTGAAAAATACTGCTAGGTGATAGCATTCATCCTGTTGCCACTGACAGAAATTGCTGTGAGCACTCAGCTTTGGAGAGCTGTATGCAGCCAGCAAACGAATGAGTCTTAAAATACCAGTTCCCACAACAAAACAGCTGTCAGATAAAAAGGAAGCAGCCTTAGCTATTTTGAGGCCGTGGCAACCCCAATTCCTTTCCTAGATGGTGGGGGGTGGCAGCTTTGAGGGATATACACCCAGCAGACACAGCTATGTCTTGTCCCAAATCACACTGATGGAAAAATCTGCCATCTTACTGTTTCCTGCTTTTGCCCCTCTTTCATAAATAGCTTGCAGTAATTTAACAGCTCATGTCAGTTGATAGCTTAGAGGCCACTTTCAGTAGCCACCAATACCAGCACCAGATCTCCCCTGAAGTTCAAGTAAACAAGAAGCTCAAAACATCTGGCTGCTAGACATTCAACCAGCAGGTGCACCTGGCTTTATTCCCTAGCACAGTGGTTCTCAACCTTTTTTCTGACCCAGTGCCCTTCACTCCCGACCTGCTGCCCCCTACCCCCAGACCTCCAGTGTGTGGGGGGAGCCCCAAGCAGCCCCTTGCAGGCTGGAAGTTTCCCTTGCGAGCTGGCAGAAGCCAGAGTTTCCCATGTTTTTCTGCTTTAAAGGAGAACCCAATTTTTAAGTCTCTTGATCCATTTTTAAAGTTTGTTTGCGACCCTTTCATATAATCTTACAACCCACTTTTGGGTTGCAGCCCATGGGCTGAGAAAAGCTGCCCTAGCACACACCAGCTCTCTCAGGCTGGAGTGTTCCCATGCCCAAAGCGGATGGTCTCAAACCATTTCTTCAATGCACTTTTTTTTTTTGCATACGTAACATAGCTGTATTGTGGAGGTACTTAAGGGCCCCTAATTCGGCGGTTCAACCATACACAACAGGCTTGCCAGTTTACAGTCAGCCATAATGAACTGTGGAAAGAAACTGCTACATCCCATACTGTTTTGTGCATTTCCCTTCTCTCTCAGCTGCTCACCCTCACCTTGTATCAGTCCCACATGTGCTCCTTCTTTGAAGCTTTGCTGTTTCTGCTTCAGCAATTTCCTCTCCCAGATAAGCCTTGCAATCCAGCTCTTACAACACACACACAAAGGCAGGATATCGGCAGCCTCAAAGACTTATTTTACACTGCATTTTATATCTACAAGCGGTGTCCTGAAGGTGGCCAGAAGGACATAGCCAAAGTTCTTTGTTGCAAGGATCATTACCAGTAAACGCCGACTCCCACTGGAGCTATGGACGTTTGGCACCTCTGAAAATGTGAGGCCCAAAATCACTGGTTTTCAACTTGTGGTTTGTGGATCCTGGGGGTCTACAGACTATGTCTAAGGGGTCTGTGAAAGATGACTATGATCAACCAAAAGTACGTGAATACCCACACTTAACAGTTCAAAGGGATCCGCACCTCCATTTGAAATTTCCAACAGGGTCCACACCTTCATTCAATATTTTTAGGGGCCCATAAATTAAAATAGGTCAAAAACCACTGCCCTAGACCAATGGTGTACAAACTTTTTGCCCTGCGGGCCAGACGGGCAGTGCCAGGTCTCCCCACAGGCAGGATCCAGCTGTGGGGGGTTATACAGCCTGAGCCTGGTCTGTCTGCCTGGGGTGGGGGCAGCGTGGTCCCAACCCAGATGTGTGGGAGGTGGGGGCCATGGAGCAGAACAGCCCCTATCCAGACAGGTGTGCGTTGGGAGGCAGAGCAGCCCTCATCTGGACACAAGTTGAGGGAGGGAGTAGCCCAGTCCTGATCCCAATTCGGAAGTGTGGAGCAGGGGAGGGGCAGGGTGGCCCTGGCCCAGACACCTGGAGAAGATGGGGGCAGAGCAGCTCTGATGCAGATGAGCGCAAGGTGGGGAGGGGAGCAGCCCAGCTCCAATTTGGACACGCATCATGGGGGGGGACGACATTTCCCAACCTAATCTGCATGTTTGGATGGGGGCAGCAGCCAAGCCCAACCTGGATACAAGGAGGGCAAACCTGGCCCTGACTCTGATGCCCAGGTGAGGCTGGATCTGGCTGCACGGAGCTTCCACCACTCCGTAGGCAGTTATGCTACTGGGTTCCAGCTAAGTGTCAAGGGGACTAGGGTAGCACCCTAGACACCTACTTTGGGGGGGAATGGAGCACAAAATAGCAGCTTCCTCTGTCCCATGTGCTGCCATTGCCCAGGGCACAGAGCTGTGCTGTTAGGCCTCTACCAGAGCCTGTAGGCAACTGTGTCTGAAGGCAAGTAGGCAAATCAAGCTTGACAGAGAGGAAGGGTTTACTGAGAATAATTTAGCAAAGAAAGGGGCCACCTATAGCAAATAGGAGGGATTCCACTTGGATAACGAAGTGCACTCCGATTTCACAAACCAGAGTGATCTTGTTTATGACGTGGTTTTATTAACCACAAGCAAGTTATGTAGCCAGTACTGTCTGGCCACTGCAAGAAGTACTGGTCATCATCTACATTTCAAGACCACACCAGAAGCAGGCAAATCTCAAGAGACAAAGATCCTGTTTTCATGTAAACATCCTCAGAAATAACAAGCAAAAGAAGAAAAGTGCAAAAAAGATGTTATTTCTAGTAGCAAAGCTTTCCACAAAAGGCCAGCAGCTCTTTTAAGGAAAGCACAAATACATTTCTTCTTGGTTTTGATGAACATACACACATACAGAGCAAGACTGAGCCTGGCACTGGTATTCTTCCAACCAAAGCTGACCAGACAGGAACCCTAAAATTAAGTCTTTATAAAGTGACATTTCCCAACCCTGCCAACTTTCACTACTTCTCAAATGACAGGAGCTTTGACAAACAAAATGCTATTATGCTTCTCTAGCAGGCATAGGTGTTGCCAAGAACAGACAGTAGCATACTTCTTAGATCCAAAGTGTTTGGGTCCCTCTCAGTTTAGTGAGGACCCAAAGAAAATGGAGACAGATTGTGGGGATAGGAAGAGTCAATTCACCATTTCCATCTTTTTTAGATCCCAGGGGTGTAAAATCTATCCATATAGGCACAGAACCTCATTGATTTCAATGGAAGAACCAGCTGCGTGCATTCTATAGCAAGAATGAAGCCAATCTAATTTCTACCAGAAAACAATTTATTTTGTGTACACACAATTTTTTTTTTTAAAGAAAACAATAACAATTTCATATCACTTTCAGCCTACAAAGCTAATGTGCATGTTCAACTGCTGAATAATCCATGGATTTAAGTGTCCCTAAATACACAGTGAAAAGATGGATTACCCATTAGGATAAAATAATACACACAAGTCCCTAAATACATATGTACACTGTAATACACATGCTAAATAGTCTCAGTGTGTGAATTTAAATGAAAATATGCACGTTAAAAAGTTTCAAAAGACATATTTACAAAGAAGCCATTACCAGACTGTAAATAATACATCACTTAAAATAAACTCTGTGGACTCCCATGAATGGTTTTTTTTGGTCAACATTTAAAGAATAAAGGAAATTAACAAATACGTAAAGTACAAACAGCATTAGAGATTCATTTTTAATCCACAAAAGACCAAATTAAAAAAAAAATCTGTTACTTCTCAGCCCAGCCTATAATTCTAGTATTGCCGTACCTTCTGTCTGGATCCTGGAAGGAAAAAAGACTGAAGAGCTCTCTTAGACCTTGAAACAGTGCCCTAGTGGAAGCCCCACTGCAGAGTGAATGACTACGTGCACACACTCTGTAAAGCACAGCCCCGTACTGAGAAAATGTGACGGCTGGATTACTTTTGTGACTGCCAGGATCCTGCAAAACACTCATGTGCAACAGAAGGGGCTTAAAGGGGTTCTCTCACATTTCTAGTCTGTGATTTTCTAAGATACCCAAGGTTTGGTATACTGGTCTACAGCTTGACACAGCTACTGTACTCTTTTGTTTTAACCAGTATAGCTATGTCGAGCATGTGTGCAACTTATCCTCAGTATAGTTATACTGATATAACTAGCAACTTACTCAAATTGTGATTTCACGGAAATTGCAAAATCCGGCATTGCCCATGCAATTAGGCTTGTGAAATCTATGGGGGCAAGAAAGAAAAAAAAACCTACTAAAAATAAAATGCTAGCTTCCCAGAGAAAGCCAGCGGTCCTCATTTCGATCTTCCCCCTGACCTTGCCTCCCACATCAGCCATCCATCTCTTGGCCACCTTTCTTTCACAAGTGCAGGGCCAGGATCGGATTTCCCCCTCCTCCTGATCCTCCCCACAAATCTGCCTGCTTCCACCCCACAGGGACAGGAGATATACTGGATGGTAGGAAGTGATGGAAGGAAAGAGGCAAGAGAGTTTGAACATAATTTGGCCCAACCTCCATGTACACATGAAACTCCCACTGACTTCAGAGGGACTTTAGCACAATGAAAGACTGCAAAAACTGGCCCTGCAATCCCCAGCCAGCTTCTAACAAAAGCTACACACTCATCCTGGAGTCAAAAAGTCACTTTTTTGGATGGGTGCCTGTGCTGAAAGACAGCACTTGGAGTTTGTTACTGCTTTGCCTGGCTCTCAAAGCCTCTCCCAGTTGCCTCTTTTAACATGTCTTTTTCCAAAGGTGACTTGAGGTGCTGTAAAGGAAAGGAGCTGTAACTCCAAACAGTTTCCAAATAAAAGCTTCATATTCACGGCAGACTCAAAGCACCATCCCCTGGGGGGGAAGAGGTGGCTTAGTTTTACTAGCAAAAGGGGAATAGTAAAGTTACACAACACAAACTCTTGTCTAAATCTTCTTCCCAGGTTTGCCTACTCATTTTCAACACTTGTCAGCCCCACGCCCTGCTTCCCCCTCCCAGAGAGCTGCTCCAACCTCCCAAGCATTCAGGGTGGGATCTAAAGGAGCTGCACCTAACCTGAGTCAGCACAAATTCAACTGCAACACCTGAGTACAGGGAGGAGCAACAGGATAATCTGGCACTTCACATACCATACCTGCTTGCACAACATGTTTCCTCCCTGAACAGAATAAGGATATTCGGGATTAGTTCATTTTAGGTTAGTTAAGAATTTACAGTACAAAGTGTCTGCTGCCGTAACTTCTCCTCCAGAGCAGTCCTTGCGCATTTAGAAATTTCCATAGTTTTACCAGATATTGGGTTCAATATTTTATTTTTAGGAGGAGTTATTCAATAATAATAGTAGTAGTAACAACAACAACATATTAAGCTTCATTCCCCATATGGTAGACACCTTGGGCTGTCATATTTCTATTTTTTTTTCCAAATTAAAACATAAATCAAATCATCGAGAGTATCTGGACTACAGAGATGTGGGGAGAGGTTCAAGCATGCACTCTGCTCCTGAAGTTGTCTTCCATGCAGTGAGTCCAATCCAAGTTATAATTATGATGATGTATACTACACTAACACCTAACAACCCTGTCCAGGAATCTGGACCCCAATTGTGCTTGGTGCTTTGTGGTTAAAGCAATAAAAGAGTGTCTCTGACCCAGAGCAACCAGAAATAATACATCAGACAAGATGCAGAAGGGATGAAACAGACAGCATGGGTACAGAGACATGCTAAAAGAGACTGTAAATGAAGAGTCCAAGTCAAAGTTTGTCATTTGCTCAGTCTTTACCTATGTCTCTATTACAGAGCTTTTCTGTTAAGCATTCTCTGTTCAACTCTTAGTTCAAACCAAAGCTCACAGGATTTCTATCTAGGCTTGATCTGGCCAAACCTGCCAGACTTTGGAGATAGCCCCATACTTTGAAACTTCATTATTAGTCGTATGAAAAACTGCCCATTAGGCAAATTCTGCAAGATAGGGAGAAAAGGAACAAAAGAAACTTCAGGGGATAGAGAGAGGGAAGAGATATTTTTAAGACCTCTTTAACCTGGAATGCAGATATATGAGCAATGGGGAGCTGCAGTTTTAGATAAAAAAAGCTACTCCTCCAGCCATAGTCCTGGACAGGTTGGCCAGAAATATTCTTCTACGTGTGACTCTTCTGCATTTATAATATCTCTGAGTCCAACCAGAGTGGGATGAAGAAATTAAGTGTTCCACTCAGCATTTTTTTCAGTGGAGATCAGCCTTTTTTTAAGGAATTTTTCTAGACCTAGTTTCAGAGATATATGTGGAATTCATAAGCTCTTTATTGAGAAATACAGAAACGTCTTCCTTGTAATACCTGGTGCGTCCACTGCAGTTGTAAGAAACAGCTGCTTATGTAGCTTAAGAAGATTTTTAGAAGCACAGCGAGGTTCCTGCAGAAAAACTGAATTTGGGATTGTCGGCCAATGGCAGGGTTCGCATTAACATGGAACTTTTTCATGGGGGAAAGAACAGCTATTGAATGATCACAGTTCCAACCTACATCGCTAGAACGGAGGTTTTCCTTATCCTCTCAGGAGTGAGAAAATTCTCAGTATTTATCCATGTGCAATTACAGTGACCTATTACCAAGGTTTTTGTACGTGGAGACAAAACCTATTGCTTACTACAAATTCTAACGCAACATCTGCCATGCAAATCATGTTTACCGCAGAATGCACATCACTCCCACGATGGCACCTGAAAATGCAAGAAAAAAAGTCCACGTGCAAAGCCCTATAATGATATTTGCTGCAGACAGCCTGAATTTGAATCCAGCTTTCTTTCTCTAATCTGCTACTCCTTAAAAGTAATAAAAAAGCTTAATTTAACCAAAAAAAAAAAAAATTTGGATAAATGAACCGAAAAAACAGTTAATGATATTTCTAAATCCCTGGTTAATGGAGCTTACTAGATGGGGTTGTGGTTCCCCTCCTCCCGCTGTTGTTTTTTTTTTATGTGGGCTGCTGAGCAGGGAGGACTTCTGCTTTGCTTTTATGCCAACCAGCATGCACACTTATTTTACAATTACAAATCATCTTTCAGATAGTTAAGAATCCTATAGCAATCAAATTACTCCTCAAGTCCAATTGGGAATGCACAGCTCTTTTTTCTAAAGAGCACTGGTCCAGCAACGCAAGAGGGTCAGGAGAACAATCGCATGGCTAAAAATAATAGGGGATGCCATCTGGCCACTTCTGAAATTGGGTAGGCCAGTGGTTTTCATCAGAAGATGCCTCCAGCCTGCAGTACTCAGGCTAAGACAAAGTCTCTGCTGCAGTTGTGTCAGATGCACCTTGCAACCAGGAAATCACAAAAGGAGGCATGAGTCACTGAATTTTCTCACTTTTACTGTTGTTGCAAATCTGAAAATCCATTTTCACAGCAAGAGCTGATCAGTTTGTTGAAAAAAAATTAAAGCAACATCTTCCGTATGGATATAGTGAGTTTCTAGCACACTGGCAAACTTCTGATGAAACGGCATTTGTACCCTTCATAAAAGAGGAATGGAATAGTTCCTCTTTTAAAAAGTAAAACACAAAACAGCTTTGCTGCCAGATATGGGAAAAGCCTTATGCCATATTCAGTTATCAGTCCTGGGAACCAGAAGTTAAGTTCTCATTTTTGCCTGCTTAAAACAAAGATTTTCCCCAACTGTTTCTCTCTTGGGTAGAAGGGTACATGAACAAGTGACTTAACTCAGGCTTCCTCTTGTGCTGTGCTTGTTACTCTCCAGAGAAGTGTATTTTCTTAAGCAAAGCAGTCCGACTGAAAGGCTTTAGAAGAACACAATTTCTTTTGTTTTATTGCTCCATTAATTTTATTTATGTTTCAAGATATTGCTTTTATCAATTTGTACGTGTGTGAAAGAGAGACTGACAATAAGGAGGAAGAAACGGCTGTAATTGAAAATGAGGCTTCGGACAAAATAGAGGAGGATGTCAGAGCCGTATAAAACAAATCGGGCTTGTATTAATGCTGTGCAGTTCTGATAGGCAGCAATTACAAGTAATATATACACTCTAAACATCAGCAGTCTACTGCAACCATGTTTAAGAGAACACTGCTGCAGATGCAAGTCACTATTTACGAGGGAAAATTCATTTTTTGGCTGTATACTTTCGCATTTTTTCTATTCTACCTTTCTCGAAACTCCTCTGCATCCAGCATTGGCCAATGTAATTAATTAATCAGTATTCTCTCTCCAAATATCCTTTTTTCTAGCTTTCTTATGCTTTCAATAAGATGTAAATAGTATTCAAACAGAAAATAAAAACAAAACAAAAACAATCCCCACCTTCTCATTCCCTAGTGAGAGGAAAGAAACTGTTGAGTAACTGGGCAGTCATGATGTGAAAGCAAAGGCCTCTGATTCTGCCAAACTTAACGGGGTGCAGCAGAGCGACAAAACAAAGCAGTCCTTGCCCCAAGAAGCTTAACACATTGATTGCAGTGAAACGAGTACCCCCCCTCCTCGTCGGTCTTGTGCGACTGTTTGCTGGATCAGAGCCTTACACTGTTTTAAATCAGGCTGTATCAACACAAGGAACACTGCTTTGAGAGGACCTGCATACAAGATACCCAGGGAATGCCTTTCATTGGTATTCTTAGGTAATGCCATGTTTTGCTTTGTTTTTTAAATTCTCCCTAGATTGGGAATAACTTGCAGAGATTAGCCATCTAAACCAGTAAATCTCTAGCTAAATGGTAATGAGAATCTGCAAACAGGATCAAGTCAAAAACTGAACAGCAGTTTAGATAGATGTATAGGCTGACAAGACACACCAGTATTGCATGCATGTGCGAGTTGTGTGTCAGTGTTAGAGAGATGTACTTAGGCGCTATGTATGGCGCAATGACATTAACCATTGTCAGATGTTCAAATTCTGTGATAATGGGGACAGATGTAAGCAAGTAAGATACTTTTCTAAGGATGTTATAAACCAGGGAAGCAAAAGGAGAAATCTCTCTCCCCATCCAATTCCTAGCTCATGGTGACTTCCCCCAGATTTTCCCCTGAAGTTTTATTTTTTGATCATTTAGCTCTGCCTCTATTAAGTTCTTCTTCTAAGTAATTTTAATGAGTAAAACACCTTGCTGATGACCTAATGTTAATTAAAAACCCTAGAACAGAACAGACACTTCTGTCAGATGAATCAGTACCTTTGTCAGATAAATTCAGTAGTTCTTGGCTGACACTGAAGATTGCTGCCATAGGATTAATTTTTACCTGATGCAGTAGGCAAGCTGGCTCTAAATGACACTGCTCTAAGCATGCACCAAACAGATCAAGACCAGCCCCCCCAGAAAAAAAAACAACTGCCTATAAGAAATTAATGATCATGAGACCCCGCACAAGGCCTCTTCTAATGACAAGGTATGACTGCACAGGTTAATGAAAACCAAAACAGCAATTTAACATGCTAACCTCTGAGCAAATTGAGTTCAACTCATCAAGAGCCCTCCAAAAGGTACTTTGAACCAAGAGAAAAGAGTAGAATCATTTGTGCTAGGTGGCAGCTAAATAGTGCCTTTTAATGGCATTTACGATATGGAACTATTCTAAGAAAATGAAAGGATCAGTTAGGGCTTTTCCCCCCCAAAATATTTCTAGGACATATCCAAGGGTACAATTTTTACCCTGGTATTAGAGCTTGATTCCAATTAAAAAGGCAAGGACCAGAGCAGAGTATTTTCTTTAGGACAGAAGGCACTCAAATTTTAACAAGAAGCATCTACGATCTATCCCAGATTCACTGGATTTGAGCATGGTCACTACTCAACAAGGCACGTGACAGCTTCCTAGAAAACACTTTTCTCAATGAAAAGCTATTCCCCTCTCTAGATCTAACACTGAATTTCCAACCTGAGCAAGGAAGAATGATCCATATCCAAGGTCTGCTATTTTATGGCCTCTAACAAATTTTTTCCTACAGTGACATGACACTGGCACTCTGGTGCATTTGTCTAAGGAAGGAGAGATCAACATACAAACGCATGCCATTTTTGATTTTATATGGAGGTTTTGCACATTTTATTTTGTGTTTATTTTATGTTACAAGTGCTTGATCAATCCACAGGAAAACCTAGCCCCATAACTCTCCCTAAAGCTGAAGGCAGGGAAAGCGGACATTCACCTTCATTTAAACCACAATAAAGTTACTGCAATTCTTGGATATTTATTTTAGCTGCTGAACAAGGCACGGAAGCATTATGGTTATATGGACAGATAGGTGCACTCCTCATACACACATGAAAAAAAATCATTTTCAAAAATTTTCTCTGAGCCACAAACGTGGTAGGTTGCTTTAAACTGTCATATTAGCATGCTGTGGAGAATGCCATGCAAATCCTTCAATATACTCAGAACTAGGCCATGCAGCAATTTTTTTGTAAACAAAGGGCTAGATATATCATAATTTATAATTACATGGTAACAACAGTGTATGACGCATCCTAATTCGTCAACTAGTGTGACGTCAAGTGACATGGCTTGGAACATGTCCAACATTGTTCAACAGGTCCAAGACTCAATAGATGCAACATTTTAACATTACAACAACCTAATAAACGTACGGCTCATCATCATTTGGAAAGATCTTTAAATAATACCAAATTCTGTAGTATATTATCTTAATTGGTATCAAATATTGCAGACTACACGCGAGTCTTTGAGCAAGATGTACAAAGCAGGTTTTTCTCCCAGTGAAGAGCTGTGACATAGCAAGGAAGGGCTGGCAACCCATGAATGCTTACTTTGGCATTGCTAAAAATACCACTGACTCGTGTAGCATTTGGTAACAATCTCAGTGGACTTTTAAAAATGACCTAACACAGGAGACACCTTTTGGCTTAAGTAGCATAGCAACAGGGGTGTTGACTTTGCTAGCTGCCTTAGTGGTTTGGCTGCTCAGACTTGGCCCGAAAAGTTGAGAGTTCAAGGCTGGGTTTGTGCCCAGACCCTCCCCCTTAGACAGCGACCTGCAACCATGCTTTCCTTCAGACTGTTCTCACTGTTGCTAGGTATCTGTCTCACTGAAAGACAGGGGCGTTCTCACCTAAAAGAATATAAAAAAATAGAACTATGGGAAACTACTATAACAAGAAAAAAAGCAGAAAAAAAATACACCAATGTGAAAAATAGGAATAATACGATACAAGTCCCCAAGTCAAGAAAACATCAGTAGACACTTATTTATTAGCAGCCAGATTTAAGCCGAACACATTTCAGTCACATTTCCGAAAAGCCACAATGATAGCTTTTTGCCACTACAGACCAGGTCTGGTCTCACTACATTTCACATCTCTAGTGATAACAATTAGTTTCTTTATTGAAAAAATGTATCAATCACTGAGCTTCATTTGGAGTGTGAACTATTATAATTCTTTTCAGTGTTCTGATGCCACACATTTAGCCCCTAAAGTTTTCTTGATGTTAACAAGAGACATCTAGGAAAGGATGGACCACAAAAAGCACAGAAAGCATTAAGTATGCTTGTACGCCCTGACTAAGTTTCAATATATCTAGGTCGGATTTTCAAAAAGGGGCCAAAGAGACATGGATGCTGAATGTCATAGGCTGAAGCATTTTAACTCTTTCAGACCCCTTTGAAAAATATAGCCTCTGGTTTATTTTGTTCGTTTTTGGGCTAAAATAATTGCTCCCTATATTCTGTTTACTTTTTGGGCTAAAACAATTGCTTCTATACTCTAAAAAGTGTCTATCATCCTCCCATAAGAAATGCCACAGTGAAGCTAATGCTTACTTGGCACTGTGAACCAAGGGTGGGGAGGGGAGAGAGAGAAAGAAAATCAAGTAATCTGAGAAAAGATCCTATGGATGTATGTCTACAGTTAACAAACGACTTGGATCTTTTGTGAAAGCATACCTTGCAGTTAAGGGATTCCATAATTAGAGCATAATTACTCAGCCGTATAATGTGTCAAATTATGGAGAATGATTATTTGTTAAACCCCAGATAAAGACGAGAGTGAATAAATCTGGAGTCAAAGATAAAGCCAATTAAATGAAAGCCCTTCCCTTTAGCATTCTGCTAACACTTCTGAGACCGCCTCTGTATTCTGGAACTAGTTTACGTGCACAATTGCTGCAATAAAACTTTTACACTATATGCACAGTGTTAGCCCCAGTAGTAAATAATATAAATACAAAAAAAACTACTGTAAAGAGAGACAGCTGTTACCTACAAAACCATCAGTATACTTGTTATTATAGGGCCTATAGTTGGGTAGTCTGAAATGAGTATGGCAGGGGTCATACGAAGAGTATAACACACATTTCAGATTAACTTTTCAGCGCTCTGGAATTTTACTTCTTACTGTTATATTATATTAGCTAGTGCCTTTTAAAATAAAATATCCTTGTGAAAAAATCTACTAATGGCTTTACCACAGAAGCTCAGGATAATTTGCAGGGACTCTAGACTCTATCTGTTCCCAGAGGATTGAAAAAAAAAAATTACACCTGCTTATTTGGTGCAAGTCCTAAAACCCACTGGTCTGGGGTCCTGATCCCGTTGTTTAATCTCAGTAGGCAGACTGCTGTGTATCCACAGAGCCCCAGTGGAGTTAGCCCGCACAGACCATGACAATGAAGAGGGAGAGAGAGCAAGACTCAAATATTTGTGCTATGAATCCAGAAGCACTTAATGAAGTTGAATATATAACTGTTGAATATATAAATGGAACAAGGAGATTTTTAGCTATGAAAGGGAGGGAGGCAGAGAGAGGATTTTAGATTAGCATACAGAAGCAACCCCCATATTCTCGATCTGACGAGGAAAATAAAAAAAAGAAATCTGCACGCTTCTCAGAATCAAAGGATGTGAGTCAAAACCAAATGGGGCAAAAGGCCAGAGAGGATGTGGAAGTACAAGGGACTAAACAGAAACTCAGCCACAGCATAGCTCCAACAGCAGTCCCTGCAGTCACTTAATCACAAGTAATCCTGCCGTAAAAGCTGCTTTCCTCTGGAGCCTATGTGAACCTCACAGTTAACACGCACCATAAAGGATGCAATTTGTTTAATGAATTCAGCCAGTCCTAAATGATACCATGTGTAGTCTAGAGGGGGGAATTAGAGCTCTCCAGTTGCTATTCAGTGTGGAAAACAGAAGGTTATGTTCAGTACCATATACATCCCCCTGACTGAAGGCAGACGCGATTGGCTTTCCATCTGCTAGGACTGCCCACAAAGGCAATAATGCTCGCTGGAATGATGACACGTAGGAAGATGCAGCAAAACAGAGAGCAATAAAGTAAATAGGCTAAAAATATAGTCATAAAGGAAGTGCTGGTCTCCAAAATTTGCAAGGTGAGGACCTCTCTCCATGGCACACACCATCTAATCTTATCCTCAAGCCTTACACAAATGTCCCATCCAACGTTCTCTCTCTCAGGATAATTTGCAAATTCCAATACAGAGAAACAAATACATCCTGGGCTGCTAAATGCCGACCAGTACGGATCTCATTGGGCTTCATCATGAATGCATTACCTTGGAAAGACCGTTTATGTCCGAGTTGTGCTCAACAAACTGGTTTTGCTCAACAACGTGCAGTGCTTTGGTGACTCACGAGGCACTGAACCAAAGGCAGACCAACACATTTCAGTGGCTGAGGCCCAATCAGGACAGGAATTGCAGATCTTGTCTTTTCCCTCCATTTATTTTGCAGTGGTTTCATTATCTTCTGGATGTACTTTAGCTACATGCAATCCATGTACAATTTTAAGAGTGACCTATAAAATAGCCTCATTACTCGTTCAGTGTTGGGAAAAATCAATTAAAAAGAATTGGGCAAACTGTAGAGAAAACCAACCTGGTAATAAATAACAGGTCTCCCATCTTAAGTGGTAATAATTAGGTTTTCCTTCACAAGTAACTAAGGCATAAGAAATCATCTTCCTTTTCTACAGAAATGTTATAATATTGATTTTTTTTATTATTAAGGAAAGCACATTTTCCAACTCAGATCCGAAAGGCAAATTATGAAATGTTACTACGCTCAGTTACCGTTTTATGGGTCCTGTTCGGTGTTATATAATATCAATGCTAGTTAGGCAGAAGCAAATTTACATAAAGATATCTCTAGGCAAGTAGTCAACTGCTTGTGGCAATATATAGAACAAGGATCTAGTTCCAGTTGGCCGATGACTGGTGCGACTTCGCCAACATACCCGTACTCGTCTCCAAACCAGCCACCGGGACAATAAAACTGACCCGCCATTTTCAAGTTCTGAGAGAGCTCTAGAAGAAAACCCCTGACATAAAACGCAACATGAATATCTTGGGATGGTATAAAATTCTACTAACTCCAGAGCTCTCACCTTTAGAGAAGGTGAGGGCTTTCTTAAGAAGTACTATCACAATTCATTAAAGAAAAGAAAAGCAAAGCATATATTCACATTAGAACCAATTAAAAAACCCACCACACAGGGAATCAAAAGAAATCTAAAGCTCTATTAATACAGCATTTAGCATATTAACAGTAGTAGGAACCTCTGGTGAGAGACATTATAAGCAACTAAATCAAAATTGACACTGTGCCACAAATGCCTAAACCAACTGGAGACAAGACACTGAAAGCCAAGTGTACCACTCTATCTAACTCACAAAAGGACTCTCATACCCAGGGGATACATTTCCAGCCTCAAATTCCCCTGTGCAAAATGGAGTTTATTTTCTACCTAAGAGGACTTTTACAATCTTGGATTTCTCCTCAGTCTCAAGAAGAAAACTTGCAAAGAAAGAAACTTTTTTGCTACTTTTTAGTTGATCTAATAAAAGATACCGCCTCTGAACCAAGAGTCTTGCGTTTCTCTTTTTCTCAGACCAACACGGCTACAAAATATATCCCACTCTATCCATAGCACCGCAGGATGAATGACAAATCATTTGATTTAGTTTTCCTTCTCCTTCCACTCACTTGCAATTTGTATTGCAACAGTAAGGGCCTGATTCAAAATCTGTTGAAGTGAACAGCTTTTGAGCAGGCATGCTAAGAGGAGAAGAAAATGGCTTGGCATCCTAAGGACAGCGGAGACCCCGTATCACAAAGTTCCCCAAGCAAGATGGCAAATGTCATTAGAGGACTAGAGCTCCAGAACTCTTGCATCTGAAACTCAAGCTACCTAGATATTTCTTGGCTGCTATTTTTTTTTTGTGCATCTTGGAACACAAGTTGCTGCGAGAGCTGTTAGATGTTAGACAAAACTGCCTTCCTTAGGTCCCAAAAGCTTGTCTAACATCTCCCAACAAAAAGTTGAGACATCCCAACAAAAAATTGGTCTACTAAAACATATCATCCAACAAACAGTTCTTCTTGCTTTATTATATATCGTGGCCACTCAGCCCTTCAGAGCTGTAGGTGAGACAGAACCCACATGCATTCACTCCAGAAGCACAGGGTACCGCCACCAGACGTAGACCACCACTAATAACCTGTTAGAAGGATGGGGCTGGTGGTTCAACACAAAGCCATTTTGTGAGTGCTTCTGATACCTGCAGATACACTGTTGTTTATACAATTGCTAGGATGCCTTTTGTTTTTTTTAACGTGTTCAGCGCATTGCAATATCACTTTGCTATTCTCAGTTTTAATAGTGTGCATCACAACGATCCTTAAAGGAGATGCAGCAAAGAAACAAATCAAAGAGCCTTTTATTATATCTGTACATCAGAAATGCAGAGTCACGCTGCATTAGGACAAGTGAAAATCGTGGAAGTGTGACTTCTCTACTTGACAATAAGCACATGTACTATAAACTAAATGGCTGCAGAGATTCACAGGGCATTTAGATATTTTACTTACTGGGAGAATCATGGTCCTATGAGCTAAGACAGTTAACTATCTGTTATAAAACTTGTACCAAAATATACTATCAAATGCAACAGAGCTAAGCACACATTCCAAGCCTAATTTATAGCAGCTAATTGCTAATTAAGGTTATTTTTGAAGCACTGCTGTTTGCACTGCAACAAATTTAAAGTTGTGGAGAAAACAGGATTTAAAAGGTCTGAGTGAACTCTAAAACATTTTTATCTAGACATTTTTTTCAGCTAACCATCACAATATGAGAAACACAACAAAAGGTAGGATGCTCTTAAAAATAGTCACACTCAATTTTTTAGAGAAACAGCTCTTAACGTGAAAAAAAGAGTAGATTGCAATAATTCAGACAAATCTCTGTGGCATCAATGGTAGAAACATAGTTAAATTTCCATGCTCTGCACCAGAAAACTGAGCCTTGCCATGATAGTGGAAACCATCCATTTTCATAATCCAGGGCAAACCTGTAATGCACTAGCTACTGAGACTAGCCATGGGACATCAATGGCAGTCCACAGATTATTAGCCTCCAATACAGCTGGCAATCTCCTCCTCAACCACTTCCATCATATGACCCTTTATAAGGGGAGGAAGAATTCAAGTACTTTGTGTGCGCAGGTCCCACAGGTGCTACGCCCCTATTTATACCATACTCCTCATCATTTTCTTTTAAAACTTTTTCTGCAGGGATGCAAGTTCCATCCTTGTAGATAAAACTCCTATTTGTAATGCTGATATTTTTTTTTCTTCCAGTAGAATTACAGCCAGCATTTTGCCACTCTGCTAAGTCTCCATCTCATTTTCACCTCACACAAGGTAGGTATCCCATTTGAAACTTGGCTTCAGGAATCCAAGACGGAGGCATCTTCCTAGAACTGGTTCTAAAGTTAGGACCTCTCTTGAGGTTGGCAGCTTTGATAAAACAGGAAAAAATAGCTAGAAACCCCCAAAGAACTGAGTTACAGGCTGACCGTCTGATATACTGTACAGCCTATGAAGCTATAATTTGAAAACTACAAGAATAGATAACATGGAAAACCAAGAGTGACTAAAAAAATGTGGTGAGTAAAGATAACTGAATCTGATGAGCTAGCGTATTTTTCACAAAAACAACAACAAAGTAACCAGAATCTAATCAATTTGTTAGATATCAGCGGTGGGACTAAAGTACCAAAAAACTCTGATTCGGTGCTCCATAACCCGTTCTAGTAGCTCCTTAACTCCAGATTAGATATTCAGGAAGAGAAAGGGAGACAGCAGTAAAGAAAAAGGACTAGTCTGATTTCCAAGATCAGATTTACCTAGAAGAGTCAATACTTTAACAGGTCTAAATCACTGTCAATGTCTTGTGAGACAGAGTCCTCTAAAACTGAGTATGGGTTCGAACAGGCAGTGCCTAAAATATTCCCTGAAAACTCTTCAAATTGGCTATGGGAGGATGGCATTGGTGCTGGAGACTTAGGATCCTTCCTGTATCACTACCTAAACTTACGCAGCAAAAAATGAAGGCCTCTAAACTGCTGCAGGTTCACTATGTAGCAAAGGATGACACTTAATTTTTTCAATTTACATCAGGCACCTGTCATAAATCCCTAGGTACCTTTGCATACAAATGCACAAACATACAACATAACATCTATTGGGACACTGCAGCAATGCTGAAAATATTCCCTTTACAAAGGAGAATAAAGAAACCTTCCTCAATTAACTCACCCCTCGGGAAAGACCTTGGATAGGCTGAGGGATGCCCTCAACATCAGCAAATATGGAATCCAAATAGGGCACATTTTTTGTAGCTGTGGGCTCAAGAACCTTAGTTAAATCAAGAAAACAAGACCTCTGATGTGGATAGTCTCAAACCATTATGAGCTTTATAGTTCAAAACCAACTCGATGAATCCTACTTGAAAACAAGAGAGAAACCACTACAACCTATGGAGAACCATGCTTAGGCAACACTAACGTACAGCCGCTGAATCTAGTATAGCCTTTACCATCACACACAAACACAGTCCAAGCAGAGCAGCTTTGCTACAACTACAGCATGAAACCCAGAGAAGAAGGGATCACTGAACGGAGTTCCCCTCCATCTGCTCCACTAAAGGATAGTCTTCTAGGTAAGTGGCAATGAAAAAAAGAGCAGTTCCTTTCCACATTCAACTAAATCACACCAATTCCAATCCTTAGGGAACTGCGAGCCAACCTTTTACAAAAGGGGCCAATATCATCTCTGCCACTTTCCAGTGTCAGCATGCACACTCCTTTGTCCCTGTGTATATTTTCTTTGGGGCAGGACCCTTGTCTTTGTATGCACTGGTACAGTGCATGGATGGATGGATGATGGATTCTGATCCTGTTTAAGCTCTCTGGGCACTACTGGAATATAAATACTTAACAATAATCAGAGAGCAATTACTTCTGATTGCATTAAGGCGACAAACCCCCATGCTGTGCACGTGCAGTATTTTTAATATCTCTTTTTAATAAGCATCTTGGCCGCAGTGTGAACCCATCCCTACTGAATGTGTGTGTGTGTACACATTTGGACTGAAAAAATATTAAATTATTAGAAAGCCATAATAAATAACAGAACGCCTGCAGCTTGTGCGCAAAGGTTTGCGGAAGCGAAGAGCAGAAATACATAACAAATCTCCTCCATCCACCCAAGCAGTGAATCCGCTGATGCCTAATTATTAAACCAGCAATGTCAGGCACTACACCCTGACTGGTGGGGGAACAGAAAGGAACACTTTCCCCTATTCAGAATGCAGTTTTTGCCCCTCAGGACACAGTGAGGACGTACACATATAAAGCCCTGGTTCATCAAGAAGTGAATAGGCCCTTTTGTTCTAGTCTATTACAGCGATAAAGATTCTGGCCACTCTTTCCCTGCTGCCACCACTCTCTGCTACAAAAGAAAGATAGATTTTAAAGCCCGCAGGAAAGTTAAATACAGGAATAGATCAGGATTCAAAACATGGCCTGAAACCTGAGCAGCCAGCCAGCCTGCACCAGAAAAATAACTCACACAGTCCCCTTTTCAGGCCCTTACAACACCCACTTTTGAAAAGTTTTATTCAGGCAGCTGACATCCAGCGTTTGCCTTCCACTGCAGATGTGCAGCCTTCTCACACAATAGGCGCCCTGCAGCCCTGGCTTTGCTCCAGCTCCCACTGTGTGACAGCAACAAAAGGCTAAGCTGGAAGCCCTCAGCTACACCACAGCTCTAAATGATTTAGCGACCACGGCATCCAGATCTTGGCAGCAGCTGCTGTTTTAAAGGGACACAGTCTTCTCCATTTACCAACTAGTCCTGGCTCTGAAAACCCTGCTTATAATTAAGAGGGCCTCCACAATTCTTAAACTATTTAGAGGTTAGGGGTTGGAGAGGAGGAAGGAAACAGGGGGGCAAAGGATGGTCATCGTGGTACCTCTCAAGATTTCCCCTCATGGGATCGTAATGCTTTTCATGCCCTTCCATTATAGCCATTCAAGGACTCTCAAGGGCTTTTATTTTCTTGCAAATGTTACCAATTAACCTTGGTGTCATCCTGGACGGAGTTCAGTATTGTCTTAATTGTACAGATGAAGAAACTGAGGCAAGAGAGTTGTCCTTGCTCACTTGTGGCTAAGCTGACAGAGCTCAGATCTCCTCCATTCCTGGCCTGTGCTTCCTTTCTCTCAGTACTGCTCGGAAAAGTGACCACTTAATAGTTGGGGTTTGGTTTTTTTTAAACTACACTGAACTGTACCCAGAACCACCACTTTCATCACAGGGGGGTGCTCTGCAATACAGTCAAAGTGCAAAAGGTTCTTACTGAGACCTCAGTGTATTTCCAGCCTGCTGCAACAGCAGCATGGAAGGGAGGTATTTATCAGATGATGTTGGTGTGCTTGGTGCTGTACATGTGTCAAGGTTGGTGTGCTTGCTGCTGGACATGAGCAAAACATACACCTCATGCTGCAGAACCAGGGGAGGGCAAGATGAGGTGCCTTGCCTCTTGCAGCTAGCAAGTCTTAATTCATATGTATTTGGTGAAAGGCTTAGCAGGTCCCCAGATTTACTGTGTGGTTTGCTCGTCCCTGCACAAAGCGAGGAAGAATCTTGTACTGATTAACATCTCCCCATGCAGTACAGTAGAGAATTCATTCATAAGATTTATTTTTAACCAAAGCTCTCCTCAAACCCAACAGCTTCCTCTGGGTTTCAGGACAGCTGAGCTTTAATTTCAAGATTTATCATGTATTTCAGTGAACTAATAAATCAAAGCAATATAATGTTTTCTGCCAGAAAAAGTAAAGACAAAGACCGTCTTGCCTGGGGGTTCAAAGTTCTCCCTTCCCTACACTCCACCCCCCTCCCCACTGCTGGTTTCTCAAGTACCAGAAGTCACCATCTGCGATGGTGTTTAGGAGCAGTCAGCTTCCAACTCTTTCCTTGGACTTGACAAGGTGCCCCCCTCACCCCCACTCTGGTATTTCTCACCTTCTAAGACTGTCTGAAACTTTCAGCAGGGTAAGTATTGTCTGTAGCCACCTGCAGGCAAATAAGGGGTGGCCCACTGACCAAGCAATGGAAAAGCCAGTCTAGCGTTTCACTGGCAAAGGAAAAAAAGAAAGAAAGAAAAAAACCCAGTAGCTGGCTGTGCTGTGCATCACCAATAAGCTAGCGCAGGAAATAAATGCGCCCATTCGAGTCAACAACAGATTTATGCAAACGGTAGCTACAGTGCAGCAAATACTCTTAAAATAATTTCCGTCAACAGAACACTAATTAAGATGGATAAACATTTGTTTCGTTAATCTTCCTCCTCCTCCTCCTCCCTCAAGTAATTTAGCTGCCCACAGGGAAAAATCTGTACAAGAAAAAAAATGGCAAAAATAAAAACCCCAAAGAAACATGGATAGAAAAGGGCACATGGTGCTGTGCACTTTGTGATGCAGGCAGGTGAGACAGGTTGGCAAGGGCTGTGCCACAGGAGAAACTATCGTTTTATGTTTCTCGGAGGAGTCTGAAAGCAATTTGAAAAGGACATTTTAAAACCATCTTTTGCTACTTGTAGTCAAATGGTCATTAGGAAAAAAAGCACTGTAATCAAAGCTTCCACTAACTGCTGAGAAACACTATTAATCCAGTACACAGCCCTGCTCCGTGCATCCGCTCTGCAGCTGGCACCAGCAAACAAGACAAAGCCATACTTAGTGGGCCTGATTCTGCTACCCTATTCCTGCACTTGAAGCAGTGATGGAGAAAAGTGCTGTTCTTTAAGCCAACTACAGATTCCTCCCCCATGCTGAGGCCTCCACAGGCCCAGTCCTCTTCATGTAAATTAAAAACAGCCACAACCTTCTCTGGGCTCAGGGTAATGACTGCTGTCATGCAATGCCCTCTTACCATGCCCCTGGTCATGGGCTGACACAGCCTTACTACTGGTTTGGAGCCAGATGAGCAGGTTCCTTGTACAGGAAATGTGTCACAGAGTATTTCTGTGTACTTTAAGATGCCACGTTGGTGAAAAGGAGCCTTTCAACATAACTGAGAATCAAGTCTAGTGAGAGGCAAGTACCATTCGTTAGACCTGGCACCACAAAACATTTCCCAGTGGCAAGTTCCCCATTCCCCAACTGAAGGCACACCACCTTACACAAGAACACAGCTGCTGTCCGCTCAACCCAAGGCATGCATATGCTTGCTGTGGGATCTTTTTGCCTTTACATGAAGACCCAAAGGTCAGAAAAAACTAGACCAGCTGAGTTCAGGCAAGCTCAAGCACCAAGCTGGAGACCAGAGATTGATGGATGTTCACTTGCACAACAAAAGCAACAGGATTTTAAACTCTGGAAGTGTGGGAAGAGACTACCTGGTATGCCTGGTTTAGTAGCATCTCCTTGAGTAGTTTTATGCTGTGCCAATTAACCTGGTTAAAAAAAAGACCTTTGCTAAACTTGAGGGACAGCAGATGACACAGAAGTGCATCTGTGTGCAAGTGAAGAACACAGAGTCCTACAAGCTGTTACAGAGCAACAGGGAATTCCTTGAAAGTGAGTGTGTCCGCATGTGTGTGCACGCATGCCTGTGAGAGACATGCATACACTATCTTTACCTTTTCAGTAGGAACAGAAACCCTCTAACATGTGCCACCAGCCAAAGTCACTCAGAGCAGCCCACAGAGAGGATCTCAGGCAGTCATTCAAGCAGACAGGGTCTCTGCCAGGGAATGCTGTCAGCCCATTCAGGTTGGGGATGTTCGCTGCCTATTGAAAGCCAAAGTCATGGAACTCGAAGTGGGCAGATGCCACGGGGAATGGAACAGCAGCGATCAGTGGGATTAGAGTATAACGTGGGGAAACAATGCTGGTTTATCTGGGATGATTCTGCATAACATAACATTCTCTCCTCCAATTTACTGACTGCCTATGGGGCGGATTTTGTCTCAAGTGTAGAACCACGTTTTCCAAGGCACTGGGTGGGAGGGACACAGGGAAGTAAGTGGCAGCATCCATTAACATGATACCATGTTTGAACAGGAGATGCCGCGAATTAAAAACATGGAAGTCTGCTCACTAGCCTGTACTCTGCAGTCACGAAAGGGAAAGATTGGTCTTGCAGTACTTGGGGCACCAGGACTCCTGGGTTCTATTTCTGCGTCTGCCACTGACTCACTCCATGACCGTAGGGAAGTCACTTAACCACTCTCTGAATCAGCTATCTGTTTTGCAAATAAAGAAACAATGTTGCCCCAACCTGTGCTCTGGTGGGGAAGAAAGGCTGAAAGGCATACTTAATGCCTATAAAACTTTTAGAAGTCCTTGGATGGAGGGCACCATCCCTGCTACTGCTGTCCCAAATGCTATATTTATGTGATCCTGAACGGTTGCACAAACTTTTGACAACTTCAACCTGATCCAAAACGAATGCACGAGGAGCAGATCTTCCCTTGGCTGGCCACCCAATCCTTAAGAGCTGAAAAGATTAAGGATTCCACATTGTTGAACTACAGTGGACAAATTTTGTTTGTTTTTTTAAAAGAAATTCTGTTTCTATAAATATTACAAAGCTTTCTGCCTTTTGGAGGCTGCTCCGTTCCCAGTGCTGCTGACATTAAGGTGACATTTAGGAGGCCTTCGCGTTGCCTCGCTGCCTTTCATATGCTGGTTTTGTTCAAGGGATCAGAGAGACATAAGACGACACAAGAGCTGCTTATTCAAACTCTGCTCACTCGCTGACCTGCTGCTCACGCGGGAGCTAGGAGCACAAAGGGGCTCTCCATGTCAAGTGTGCTGGCTGCTGCTGGCTCCACCACTGTGGAATGCATAGAAATGCAAGGGATGTTAACCCTGAGGTCCCACCACCAAAAGGGGCAGGAGGGAGCTGGGCTGCTGTAGGCAGACATGAGTGAGTGGGTTTCAGGTGCTGCTGCTTGACTTTCTTCCCACCCTTCACACCATGCATAGACTTTCTCCAGTCAGTTTCTACATTAGGTCCCCTTTCCTTCTCAAGCAAGCATTCTTCCTCCCCTCCCTCCCTGCTATTTCATCCCTCCCTCATACCGTCTCTGGAGACTGTGCCAAGCAGGCGTGCAGTATGAATGGCACTGAACTGGCACGCTCCCCAGCTGCTGACATCACCTCCGCTAATGCCCTCAGCCTCCACCGAGCTAGGCTCCAAATCCTGCTTCTGAAACTCTGATCTTCTAATTTCAGCCTGATCTCAGCCTGTTGCCTCTGCGTTGGCTTGAGCTTAATCTGTATTTATTCCTTTATTAAGAGGTAGGGCAGGAGTGCAGCAGGTGACTGCTTGCAAAAATATGAGCAGACTTCCTAGGTCAGGTTAAAAGAAACACCACCACTGTGTTCTACAGTTATTTTTCCCTTTGCCTCTTGATTAACACTGGGGGTCTTGATATCTTGCGTACTGATGAAAATTTGCTTCTTATTTATTCAAGCATGTTTCAGAAGCTCTCAGATAAAAGAGTAATGGGAGTCATGTAATTACCTCAACAAAAAGGTGCCTTATAGACTTGCTTTTCAAACTTCTTTTAGTTAAAACTGCAAGAGGATGAAACTTCATTAGCTAACTAGGGAGTTTAGTTTTTATTTCATTTGTGGTGAGCTGCTGTGGGAATTTCTTCTTTCCTTTTCAACTAAATTGTGTAGGATTAAGGATCTTTCTTTCCAACCTCATGAAATTTGATAATAAAGAAATACTGACAAGTTACCTTCTGGTTATGTTGGCAAAGCATCGAGAAAAATCCCAAGGCCCTGAATTTTGCACAGTTTGATGCATTTGCTTAACTTTAGACAAGGAAATAATTTCATTAAACTTGTGATTTACTACAGGATTGGGATTTTAAGCATATGCATAATGAGTATTCCTTTTAATTGTATTCTTCCCTGCTAAGTGCAGTACCCTCTGTGTCTCTTACTCTAGGTTTTTTGTTTGTTTGTTTGTTTTAAATTAAACCTTTGAAACAGTCATTTTGTCTTTAGTGACCACACTGGAATTAATTTTCCTATTGTAACCAGGTAGGAAAAAACAACTATATTTATTTTAGAACAGCGTGACTCGCACAAACGTATGAAAAGGTATGTTTCAACTCTTTAGAAGACCACCTTTTTTGGTGCCATCTAATACATTTAATTCATCAGTTGACAGGTCCTAAAAGATTGAGGTGTACAAGGACAAGAATATTGCTGCAAATGTACATCTTTCTTCCACAGAAATAGCAGACTGGACCAAAAAACTGCCTGTCATGTTTTCTAATCCTGGAAAGTACAGAGTACAATAACTGTAGTTATTTAACCTTTCATCAAAAAACTGTGAATATCCAATAATAATAAGTACAATCTATAAAGGCTTCAAGTCAATACACTCCTTTTATAAGCAGATTTGTAAGGTAATAAATTTTCTGTGACTTAACGATCAGCTTTGGCTATGAAAGCCAATGTTGTAATTCCCAATTGATTGTAGATGTTAATCTTGCAAGACTCTTGTTCTTATGCTGTGATTTATTAGCTGAATTAATGACAGATTGCATTGCTTAAAGTGGGCTGCTGTTTTATACAATAACCCAGGAAGCTCTGTCCAACTGAGTCACGGCAAGGAGGGGAGGAGTGTTAGTGTGCAAGGTGAAACTGCTTAAAATACCTGAGCTAATTTGTCATATCGCCTTTGAAATGCGGCACTAATTGCTTAACAATTAACCCTAGGACTGAACACCAGGAGTGCCGAGTGGCAGTAACAATTCAGGTTCTCTGCAGTGCTTAAGAATCACCTCCAGTCCACGTGTAAGCCATCCACTTAAGAGTGCTTGCCTTCCTGTGAAAAGTAGTATAACATTTCCCTCATCTGACTCTGAGTTAGAGACCTAGTGAATGATTTTCCAATGCTTACATGAGTATGTGCATGTCTGTGCACAGCTGGGAAGGAAAGGAAGTTGCAGAAGCAACTAGAGTCCTAGAGGCCTTCTCACTGTAGACACAAAAATCAGAGATTGGCACTGTGCGCCGATTAAAAACAGTGGCAGACGGCCTCCAAAGTTCTGCATTTTAGTCTCTCCCTCTTCAGTGGTGTGTCTGAAGCAGAAAAGAACCTGCCACAAATAAACTTCTAGCAAGAAGTCATAAGGCAGAGCGAAAACAATGATAGTCCTTTGGTTACAAAGAAGGTTCGTGAATGCTATAATAAACCAGACCTTTTTCTGTCAACAGTGACGTCAAGAAACAATACTGAGTTGAATCAGGAGCTGTGAATTTGCAGAAAAATCAATCCACAGGGCAAGCACTCTGTCACAAACAAGGTCTTTTTACTTTGGTGTGGGAGGCCGTGTTTCTTCCCATCGATGACTTTCCTTATCACTTTGCTTTTTAAAAACTTGTCTCCGATGGGACCCTTCTGTTTTGCAATAAATGTAAGCTTGCTTGACAAGTGCACCTTTGATTGGAGGCGTTTCCCATGCCACAGCCAGAAGTGCTAAGTGCTACCATTCCCCAAAGAGCCACTGCTTAGAGCTTCCTTGTTCCATTTACAGGTCCAGAAGGTCTTTCCTCCTCCCTGCCCCCATTTAGCATATGCTGCATCCTGCCAGTGCTCTAAAAGGGGAAGCTTCCTTTAAAAAAAAAGAAAGGAAGGGGAATGAGCTTTGCCCAACTGCTTCAGAACAGGTGTCATTCATGCACAGTCACTTCTGAAGAGTTGTAGAGTCCCTGGGATCACTGCTGTGATCGGTTATTAAAAACTGGCCCTAGCCATCTGGTGATGGTCAGGCTCCACAATGTGGCAATCAATTACAGCTGTTATCTTGTCCTGGCTCTGACAGATGTTCCTCTCTTTCATTGTACAGTAATTACCAGTTGGCTGCCAACAGGCTTCACACTTTAATTGTGGTGCTAATTTGAGACAAAGAAGGAGAAAAGAACAGGGAGAGACAGACAGACAGGGAAAGGTGAGAGTATGTCTTTACAAATGATGGGAGGAACAAGGCAGGAGGAGAAGCATCATTCAGACACTATCCAAACCCAAAATGGCCCCTCATCCCCTTTTTAATGGGAGGGCACAGGGAAAGGGGACAGGGGAAGGATTCCACAAGGAATATTACTTTGCTAAAAACACTTTTCTTGTTAACCTCTGTGGTAGGGTATAGCAACTCCATGCTGCCTTGTGAGCCGGCACCAGCCATTTCACAGACATGTAAGAGTAACATGAAACAATACACATGTTCTTTGTAGGAGAGGAGAGGAGAGGCAAGGCAAGAGGACCCAACTAAGCTCTACATACCTTCTTAATTATATGGGGAGGTGCATTATGGCAACATAAAAGACAATGCACATTCTTGTCCTCATAGCAGAAGGCAAGCCGATGGATGGTATCAAGGGAGGGAAGAGACAGACTAGCTACAGATGACTAGCTGCAATCTGGTCTTTACAAAGCCTCCACTGGAAGAGGTTGCCAGTAACACTAGAATTACCATACAAGGGTCCATCCGATCCAGTGCTCATCTCAGCACATCAAATACTTCACGCAAAGAAATCCTACAAGAAGTCCACTAGGTTCACTGGAGAAGTTTCATCCTTACCTTCTTAGTTAGAGACAGACTTAGGCCCTGAAGGATGAGGTTTAGGCTCAGGGGTGGGCAAAATGCAGCCCGGAGGCCAGATGCGACCCGCCAGACCATTCTATCCGGCCTGCGGAGCCCCTAAAAAATTTAGAAAATTAATATTTATCTGCCCTTGGCTACCTATCGCGTGGCCCTCAATGGCTTGCCAAAACTCAGTAAGCGGCCCTCTGCCCAAAGTAATTGCCCGCCCCGATTTAGATCCTGTAAAGAAGAAATCTGGCAGGGATTTTTCTTTTCCTCTCAGATTGGTTTATCTACCAAGGAAGATCTTTATGACATTTATATATCAATATCTATCTATCTATAGATATATATAGATGACTTTAAATCTATATGTATATCTATAAAGATTTTGCTATAGATTTAGAGCTATGTGTTCCCTTCAGGTTTCGTACAGAAAACTGCCTCAACCTCATAGGAAGTAGTGTTCACAAACAACAGTATGATGTGATGGAGCATCCAATACGCTAACTTGTTTATCTGAAGCAAGACATGCTGTCCTGCACAGAGATGCATACCCCAACTTGCTTTATCTGCTCTAGAATTTGTTCTCGTTAATAAGACACCCTCCCACAGGTGTGAAGTAATCAAAGATTGCCATTAAGTAGACTCCAGAATACATGCATTAACTTCCAAAATCTGGAAGTGTAAAAAGATCAGCATGTTTCAATACCCAGGACACCTTTGCAACAAATTGAAATGAAGTCTTCTTGCCAGCTGCCTGGGTTCACTTTGTTTCAATCTAATTCACATTCTTCACCTAAATATTAATTACATATTTAATAATACGTGCACTTAGGTGGAAGTGTTTATGTTTAAAGCCCTTCGTAAAAAAAGGAACTACTAAAGACTCAATGCTACAAGATAAGCAAGTATTACTTCTACTTCTCTGAGGCCGAGAAGCTGCCTAACTCGGACAAGGCGAAAGTGGGAATCTAGATCTTAGGCAAATACTAGAACAAACATTTCTAGGATGATCAAACCAACCAAAAGTGTTTTCCAATCATTTTCAATATTACAACTTTTTAAAGTCACTTACTAAGATTTCTAGTATTTATTTTTTTTAAACTAAGACCCAAAGTGTTTGATAATTTCATAGTTTAACACAGCTTTCATTAGGAAAACTTCTGAAATAAGTGATATGAAACAAAACAAGATGCTTTCACAGTTGTTTAATACAGTCAGCCAGATCCTGCTGGTAATGGCTGCGGAAGTTAGCTTTCTGGAATTGCCACACAGCAGATGACTAGGATTTGTGGGGAAACCCTATCAAGTCTTTTATTTTTATATACATGCATCTTGGCAAATGTAGAAAGTGGGTGTACATTTGCAAAAGCCAGTATGTGGTTGCACCAACCACTGGTCTCATCTGCAGGCTTGAAATAGCATGTCTAAAAAATCCCAGAGCCAAGAGAACTGCTTTTGGAGAAGGAACCCAGGAATATAAGGCTGTAAATGTCTGCAGGACAGCCAGCAGTATGTCATACAATAACAGTATGCTGACAAAAACCTTAAGGGGCCTTGCTGCCTAACCGAGAAAAATGTGATAATTACCATATTTACCCAAATACAAGATGACCCTGAATGTAAGATGACTTGCCAGTAATTAGATTCTACACAAGGAAAAATTATAAATTATAATTTTCCATGTATGGAACCCAATTATTAGACGATCATCTAAAATCTGTGTCCCCCCTCACTACTCAATGTGGTGTAGGGGGAGAGGTGATGAGGAGGGCAGTAACAGGACTGCCGTGGGAGACAGACAGTGGTGGGAGCAGTAGAAGGGAAACATGGCAAGTGGAGGGCAGTAAATGGGGGTGATGAGGGGCAGGCGGTAGGGAGCAGGCAGTGTGGAGGGGGTGGAGCAGGCAGCGAGACGCAGGCAGCCTGCCCCCAACTTACCTCCAATTGTGCCTCCCCCCCACCAAAAAAAAAACCAAGCCTCAGGCTACCCGGACTCCCCCTTCCCTTTTCCCCACTCCTCCTCTCTATGACACTTCTGCCACCCAGAGCCCTCCAGTCCCTGCCCCCTCACTTCCTCCCATCTTTCCCCCCCTGCCTGCCCCTCCACCCCCTGCCTGACCTTTGCTCTAAACCAGCAGGCTCTGCCAGAGCCTGAGCTGGCTCTACGCTGCCGCTACTGAGCTGGGCTGGAGCTACACTTTGTGCCCCAGGCAGCAGCGGGGATGGAGCTTGTTGGCGAGGAGCAAAGGTAAGTAGTGCAGCAGAGAGGGAGAAAGAGGGAGAAACAGCACAGGGAGCAGTGGGGACAGGACTGGGGGCTGCAGGTGAGGATGGCAGTGTGTACAGGCGAGGGCAAGTGGCAGCTGTGGCTCCAGCTCCAGTTCCAGCTGCAATCCCAACCCCAAGCCACAGCAGCTGCCTGCCCCCCTGGCCCCCACTCCAAGCTCATGGGGGGCTTTTTTCCTCCCCATGAGAGGGGAACCCCATCGTCTAATTGAGTAAATACAGTACCAAACAAAACCTGAAGAAACTCAGTGCATCTTCTGTAACTGTCTTTAGCTCCATCCCCTGGTCAGGGTGACTGACTTGACTCAATGATTTTCGGCTGTCCTTCAAGAACAACTAAGAATGGCCTGTTCTTTTAATTTGTTTTTGTGTGCTGGCACGTCTTCCCTTCACAGACCCCCAGTGACTCTCATATTTACAAATGTTCCCCACCATCAAACTTCTGGACCATATTTCCCTTGCTGGCTTGCCAAAGAGGGATGCACACAGCATTTTTATAAATCTACTCTCTGTAACTGAGCAGAGAGATAATCTGAGCATGATCCCACAAAGCTTTTCCCTGAATTCCTTTAACTTTGCTGCTTCCAGCCAAGCCATAATTGTATAGTGTCCCACCCCGCCACCATATGTCCCTGTCAAAACCAGTCACAACCACAACGGCAATAGATTTGGGGCCGTGACCACTCTCCAGTTTACAAGCTGGACACCAGTGGCTCCCCCTTGTCAAACTCCACCTAGTGAATGAATCTCTGGCGTCAAAAGGTGCTGACCTCTGACCTGCACCTCCATCAGTGAGCACTTGTTAAGTGTAAAACAATCCCTCCAACTGTCGCCAAAGCCAAACAGTTCATTACGATGTCGACTGATTGATTACATTTCCTTAAATTATACCAGAAGAGAAGCAAATTCCCGTTCTGCATGGGGAGCAAGATCTCCGCCTGGTTCCCAGCAGTGGCACAGAAGTGAAACTAGTATTAGATAATACCAGATAACAATTATGTCCAAAACCCTGGGTCTGCAAGAGTCTCAGACGCAAACGTTTCTGAAATCTGAGTGCAAATCAGAATTTTCCAGCAAAGCCTGAGCAGGAATTGAAGATGCTGTGATCTTCCCAGTGAAATGGGCAGAGAGGAGATGACAGAAAGGAAAGGGAAGCTGGGAACTGCACATGTCGCAGGGGTGTGCGCGCCCATGCACCTGCCACTGAAAGGTAGTAAGTGCCAAAAGGAATCATGATCCGTCTCCTCTCTCCACCTCCTTGTCAATCGTTTCTTCTACCAAATATCCTGCAATGTAGGTCTCCCCTGCTGTGCTGCCACTCTTTGGCAGGCGAGTCTGTTCTTATATAGGCAGCCTCTTCTGTCTGTGACTGACAGCATCCCCACACTGCAACAGCTGCGGCTGCAGCTTTGTGTAGACCCACTTGAGCTAGCTGTAAACTCAGTGGCGGCCTTAGGGGAGGGCAAACTGGGCAACTGCCCAGGGCCCCACATTTTAGGGGGCCCTAAACTTTTGCAACAGATATCTGACTTGCTTATAGGTCACAAAAATAAGCCTCTTAGGGGCCTCAAATCATTCTCTTGCCTAGGGCCCCAACAACCCTAAGGCCACCACTGTTGAACTAGCTGTCTTGGGTATCAGTAACAGTGTACAGCTGCAATATGGGGCTGTGCACAGGCTGCCTGTGGTAAAACCTGTCATGACTGCCACCTGAGGCTACTGTTTGCACCCAGAAGTACAACCTGGGACTCCTTTGTGGACAGGTCTACAGGAAATGTAGAGAGCCTCTGCTTCAATGCGTTTCTGGCTGGTAGTCTGTCACAGCTATTATACCTCCATGGGGGCCAAACCCTTCTTTGAAGTCTATAACACCTTTCCCTGGACACTTACCAAATAGCATTTTCAGTCTAGAATCCCTTATTCAGCATTAACATGATTCATCTCCATGATCTTTCCAACTCCCCTCTAAGCCCATGTTCAGTATGCTAATCAGAGCAACACTAATTGTGCTACCAGTTGGACCTTTTTGTCTAGAGTCAGAGACAGGTTTGGAAAAAAATTACAGTAGCCTGACCAGAGGAGAAGAACTTTCTATTAACTCTTTTTTGGTGCCTGCCGCATCACAGTGAGCAGCAATAATGACGGGTTTGGGGATTCCCCCCTCCCCAATCATTAGTAATTATCTCACACATCTTTGCCAACAGCATTTCACAAAACAAGACTTTGAGACAAACGGCATTGGCTTTTGAACCATATCCCCAGCAAGAATAACCTTCAATTCTAATTAAAGGCTCCTTCACTCACACCACAGAAAGTCTATTACAGCTGCTTTGTCACACAGCATTATCATTTCCACTTACTTAGCACATCACTCAACAGCCTCTGAAAGAAAGCAAGGCCTCTGGCCTAGCCCTCTCCTGGGCTGACTGGGCCTTGGATGCTGAAAGTAATTAAGGCTTAGGCAACATAGACGGTTTTTTGGGGGGGAGGGAGAAAGTAGAGGGGAGGAGGGGGGCGTGGGGAGGAATGAAGCCCAGCCCAGCTGCCAAAACTTTAATTCCTTCTCACAGGATCAGAGCTGAAATGTTTGAAATAATTCCTTAGCAAAACAAAAGAGACTGTTGAAAAGAATAACATTATGACAGCTGTTGGGAAAGTCACCGATGGGCGAAAACTTCGGTCACACTGCAGATCCTGTTCCCTCCACTGGCTGCAGGAAGGAAGTCATTTTTATATCCTGAACAATACTGTGTTTTTATTTATTTCTTTCCTTTCTTCCAAAGCTGCCCAGGTTTGTTATGCTCAGTGCCTTCTCAAGTCCTTGGCTTTAAAAGCACTTTTCACCAGTGGATACTGAAGGGGAAGAATGACTTGGTGGTTTAAGGCACTATCCTGGCATTTAGGGAACCTGTGTTTAGTTGCCTCCCTTGCCACAAATTTCCTGCCTAACCTTGGGCAATAACATTAGTCTCTCTGCACTTCAGGTCCTTATCTGTAAAATCCTAACCTTGTAGAGCTTCTAAGCATAAATATATTATGCTTGTGAAATGCTCAGATGTCAGAGCAGGGGGAACCAGTTAAGCACCTTAGATAAATACTAATGATCAAAGCTGCATTCCATGGAGATTTGTTTTAAAGTGCCAGGGGTTCCCTGGCACCCCACTCCTCTTCAAGCTCAAATGTTTTGCCAATGATAAGCTTCAGACGGAATCACTTGCTTCCATCCATACAATCCTTTCCACACAGCAAGAGGAAGAGGGCAAACAGGCCTTTTTAGTCATTAAAAAAAATTAGATGGAATTAGAATTAGATGGAATTTCAAATGAAATTATGTTTAATTGTGTATAATTAATATCAGGTATGTATTTTACAAGAACAGATGTTGCACAGATGTGGCTCAAGGAAAAAAACAAAAACCTCTGAGTGCTAAAGAAAATGTTTTCACAGGAAGTGGAAAAAGGCTATTCCTTGCCTTTAACCAGGCAATAATGTACATCCCCCGCCCTAACGGTGCATGACGCAATGTGGTTTTCCACCAGTTATTTCCACATCACTCCAGCATAGTTCTTGCTGGATATTTGGAGGGAATTAACCTTCTGCTCCAAATTATCCATCATCCATGAACCACCCTCTAAAACGCTCTACACCATGACACAGAACCACTGATGATTCTCCAAATGAGGACTTCCAGAGCATCAGTCCTGTTGCCTCTGCATCTTTAAAAGGTTTTTGTATGAGTAGTTCTTACTCCATTATCATTTGCTCCTGGGTGAGAGGTTGAAGACCTCAAACATGTGTTATGGTTTTTCAGAAACCCGTTAAGTCAGGCTGGAGAACATGAAGGAAAAGACCCCATGACCAGACACGTTACTGAATGATTAGAAATGAAAACATCCCAGCCCATACAATGGCTCCCAGTAATATCTTGAAGTACTTAGTATGACTCAGGGAATGGGCTGAAAATGACCGCTCTGTATTCATGTCTGGGAACAGACAGTACTGTATAATTGACTGTCTTCACCTTTCTGATTCAGTAATTAGCACATTCCTATGCATTACAAACAAAATGCTTTTGACTATCACAAGCATGGGAGTGTGGCATTTCTGCTTGAAATGATCGCAAGGAGCAGAGCAACCACAGGAGAAGGAACATTTAAACAAGTGTCTTAGCCTCTGGCCCACGGTCACTTAATGGTGCCACAGGATCTGATCCCCATCCCAACAATCACGCCTACTGCAATTCCACACATGCATGACAGGAAGTGTGATTTTGGGACCAGGGATCAAGATCCTCATTACTCCCTTTCTACTTGCCAGTGCATAGGAAGCCCAGGATCACTGGCGAGTTGAAAGCCTAGTCCCAACAGACCCAAATCCCATTGAAGACCTGGGGCTGATAATCAACTGAGTGACAGCTCTGGGAACACCTGGCTGTACTGCACAGCTTTTAGACATCCCAGAGCACTGGGACCCTGGCACTGGGCAGCTTCTCCCTGATCCTAGAGTCCTTGTGCCCCAAGACTACTAAAAACTGTGCATGCAGCCCGGTTCCCTATCATCTGACATTTTTCCACAGGCCCCACAGGGCAGGAAAGGCTGCCAGGCACAGGGTTGTCAGGTTCCTGATGATGGGGAGCCCCTTGATTCCTTGTGCCTGGGAAACTTTCAGCCCTCTCCTCTTTTTCATTATCAGGGTGGGGCTGTCCCAATCCTTATGCCAATGGGGACTGTCAGCATTAGGATGGGGGTGTTACATACCCAGTTTATGTGGAATATGTCTAGAGCTGGTTTCAGTTTACTTTACATGTTCCATTTCTTGGAATATCTTTGCAATTGGTTTCCCGCTATATGGCACCATATATCAGCTGCATGTCTAGCACTGTTACTAGCTATGGTGCGATTAACTTCAATTGTACCTTAAACGTAACGTGTGCCGGGAGCCTTAGGCAACCCTAGTTACGACAAAAACAAGGCGGCAAAATGGCTGTTTAATGGGGTTCACTAAGATCAAAGTTTGCCTGTTGTTTGTAGCAGCTCTAAACCCTGCTCTCTTCGTAACTGGGGAACCTGCTTTTCTCTCTTCACTACCCCTGACATCCGCTGCTTCCCACAGAGGAAACTTAACATGAAACTCGAGCACGTTTCACTTGACCCTCCCAGGCCAGAGGAGAGCATTTGGGTTAGAGAGAAAGTGAAACATTTGTGCAAGTTTCACTTTGAAGTCCTGAGAGCCCAACATCAGAGCCGTCTGGGGAGTGAAGTGCTTGCAGGCATGAGGCAAAGAAATCGGAGAAGTGCAGGAGGAAGAGGAAACAGACCAGAAAGACCGTTACCCGCTAAACTGCATCATCCAGCCATTGCTTTCCTTCAGACACTCTCAATGTCCGAGCTCTATGCTTTGTCAAAAACTACAAGGCTGGAACAGTCTAGCACTCATCAGGCAGCGATTCTCTTCAGTGCCGATCCCTCTCGGTTCCTCACCTGGGCTGTGTCTGCAGGAGGCGGCAGAGCAAGGCGCACCAAGCAGCACTGCAGCTAGGAAAGTACAATATGATGCCTGAAAGCAACTCTTGTTGCTCCCAGAGTTGGAAGGAGGGAGGGGAGATGGAGGGGGATTCTCCCTCTGAGCTTGTCTGGCATACAAAACAAAGGCTGAAAACTGGCAAAGCTGCTTCATTGTAGGTAATGCAGATGGCAGGACAGACATACTGGCTCATAAAGGAGTGTTTTGCCAATGGCTCAATAAGGGGGCTCGTGGAGGGAGAAGGGTCACCAAGATACGGTCTCGTTTCACTGATATCTCAATCTTGTCTGGAGAGCGCTAACAGAGACTGCAGAATAAAGATCAAAATGTTTAGGCTACTAGGACCGTCTATCATGACAGAGTCCTTTCAAGGAAGAAGGGCTCTAAAATTATGGGACTATTTTAAGAAGAGTTTCTTTACTGGTTATTGCATAGCTATCTCCTGCTTTCTAGTCTATGACCACTGATTTAATTATGTCTCATCTTGCTATTCTCCAAGGAAACTAATGGATACTGTAGGCTAGCAGGCTCTGTAAGTTGCCAAGCATTTGCATGGCCATTTCCAGTTACATTTTCTTAGAACACCGATGTCAGCTCAGCTGCACTTGTTTTGCCGCAAATTATTTTCTGATGGTAGGAGAACGCTCAGTGATTGGAAAGAGCAGCTTGAATTTGCAGAGTCAGAAAAAGAGACAATATGCTACTCCATTATTTCCTTCTAAAAACATCTCCACCGCATTCAACATGTTTCTGTGACATGTGGCCCAATTTTGCCAATTCACACTAGCAGGCAAGAGACCTACTGCTTCCTTTGAAAAAGCGAATAAACACAATTTAGAAATGGAGGATAGTGCTTCACAATGTGATTTATTTGGCCGGAGTAATTTTAATTCTTTAGGATATTTTTAATTCTTTAGTATGCCATAAAAGATTCAGTAAAACTCAAAGTCCCAGCAGCAGCAAATAGTAAAGATTTATTGGATAAAAAGAAGCTTCCACTTAAACTCTTATACATCCCTACTCACTGTGGGACATCATCTTGCTCTCAAGGTCATGTCAATGCTGGGATTTCACCCACCAGTATAGCACAGCACCAGTACAAACCCATGGTGCTACAATCCCAGTAGAGAAGGGAACCAGAATAGAGATGAGTGCATTTTGCGTGTTTAGCAAGTATGTGGTACGGCTGCATATTCATATACTGCATGAACACAAATATAGCTGAGCCACAAATAAGCTGAACAGTTTTGTTTTTACTTCCCTCCCCTGAAGTCAATTATGTAGCCAAAAGAAATAAGGGACCTTTGTCTTTAAGGTATTTAATGCCCCCCAGAAACTAAAAAAAAAATGGTACAAGACAGATCTCAATTAAATGTCCATCAGTGGTTGCATAAGGTATCAAAATGTCTGTTCAAAATAAAAGCATGCACACAAAAACTCACAGAAGACCCTTCATGGTTTGTAAGGCTTAATAATTAACCCTGCTAGTCTGGCAGCCAAGATATCCTGGGGGAACAAGTGGGGGGGAATCATGGTGGCAACAGAGCATTTGACTTATACTCAGAAGAACCCATTTTTAAGTGTGGCTTTTCCATGGAGCTTCTGGGTGACCTTCGAAAGTCACTTCAATCCCTGTTTCTCAGTCTCCCTACCTTTAAAATGGGGTTAAAAAAAAAAAATTGAGCTCTTGCTAAAAGCACTGAGATCTAAGAATGAAATGCCTGACATAAGAACCAGGTATTATTGTCATTATGGTTATTAATATGCTTGCTTGACAGTTTGAGATCTTTTCTAGCTGGAACTGATAGCTGCATATCAAATGCAGTCTGTAGAGCGCCTAGAACAGAGTGCATGCTGTGAAGCTATATACTTTTTAGTGGCCACTTGTGCAGAAGGAAAAAAGACACTTTTTATAAACCCTCCTTGATCAAAGCACACAAGACCAGAGTTCAAGATAAAAGGAAAGAAAACATGGTGTGGAGCTCTCTAGAATCATCCTAGTGGTTGGCATGACATTTCAGTAGTCTCTTTATTCCCTGTTGATGCAAACAACTCCAAAGGTTAATTTAATGACATTGATTACACACACACAACCGCCAAAAAACTGAAAAGGGAGAAAGACCAGAGAGAGATGGTCAGACTGAAACAGAGGGCCATTTCAAAGATATTTTCTTAAGTAAATTGTGCAGCATGTTCACTTAGCAGGCTTGGGATACTATCACATTTGAAAGGATAACAGCTACTCAGACAAGTGCCTAAAGGTCAGCTCAGACCTGCCAATGACCTGCCTCTGGGAAGGAACTGTGCTATATGACATTGTAACCTCAATGAGATTGCACTTCTGAAATGGGAAACAAGTTTTAACCTTGTAAGGGAATCTTTATGTACTTCTGTTAGTGCAGACGGATCTATTTGTACTCAACAGCCTAGTCCTTCATTCCATAACAATGAACTTTTAATGCAAAAGCTTTTCCCTAAACTATGAGCATGATAAATATATTTTGCTTGATCCTGCAAAGACTTGCCTATGTTCTTAATGATAAACAAGAAGTCATTCATTTTAGTGGCAGCACATTCTTACTTGAAGTTAAGTGCAAGTTTAAGTCTTAGTTGTTTTGAAGGCTTTTATTGTTTTCCTGATCAACTTATCATGAGAGAAGTTTGAGAGGTTAGTTTTAAGTTGCTTGTTAAAAACTTCATATCAAATCTGACAGTAAGGGAATCTTCCCTCTTGAGAAGGTGCCTGGTCCAAATGCTCAAACTCTGTGTTACCAAATTCCAGCTGGCATTTACAATCTTGAGATAAGGCAGTTTCAGAAGTTTAAAAAGTGGTTTTTAACTTATTAATGGGTAAAATAAATCCTCAGATCCAAACCGTAGCTCTTACAGACAGCCAAGGACATCAGGCAGAGAACATTCTTTCACCCCCCTCAAGACAGTGTTGACACTTGACAGCAGGGAAGGTCTAATTTGGCTGTAATTGGTTTTTAGATATTACTATCTGCCTTTCAATGAAACATGAAATTCCTCAAAAATACAGGCTCAGAGCTTCTTTGCAATGCCACTTGGTTTATAGAGCTAATAATTAACAGGACAGAGTCATCTGATTATAGTACATGTAGACTATAGCATCCTGATTTGAATGTGACCACAAAAGGTTTAATAAAAAGTTAACTTGCAAAAGAGTACAGGAAACTGTAGAATGTGGGTTGGTGGCTTAAGCAATAGTCACAGCTACATTAGAGACAAGTGGCCCATATTTTCAGAAGCACTATTGACTTTAGGTGAACAGTTTGAGACATCCTGAAAGTACCCAATTTTCCCAATGGTTCAGATCTTTCAGATATGACTAACTGAGCACCCAAGCAAAAGCACAGAGAGACACAGAGCGACTTCTTAAAACTTTATTATAAAAATATTAAAAACAAAAAGGTGACATGCAAAAAGTGAGCGGGCCTCCCAGGTGAGCATGAAACACTTGTCAGCAATGAAAACTCTCATATCACCAGAAATTGAAGTCCCCTTCTTCCAATGACCATCATGAGATTACACATTTAGGACTAGCTGTCCATCTTCAACCTTGCAGTGCTCCCCACACCCCCACCTTGATGGCCCAGTGCGACACAAGCTGGTCCATATTATGTTGCAAGGTGAAGTATTCAAGCTCAAATGTGTATTTAAACTTCTTGGCATACCTGGACCAAGAAGTGGAAGAGCTGAACAGTGTTGCCAGAACTGGCCCCTATGAGCCAGTTTCTGTGGCTTTTCACGGTTGTTATCTTGGCCTGGCCTAGCAAGAAATTGGTCAGGCACATCAGACTATCTTCACCTATTTGATATGGGATAGGAAAAATGCATGTAATCTTAGACACATCCAAGCCCACCACACTGAAGAGGAAACTGAGAGCAGCAGAGTGGTTGTAGCAAGGGACAAGTCTAGGAAGGCTCTTCTACCTACTCCTCACAGGAAGGGTAGGCCACCAACCCTGTCAGGTCTAGGTCATGCACAAAGGTATCCGTGACCAGGGCCCCATGCAGCAGCCAATGCTGGAAGTCACCAGATCTCTTGGAGATGGGTAGTTTGTACAGGGCGAGTCAGGCCAGATGAACTTGCTCTATTATGATGCTACTAGACACCCACCTCCAGGTCACATTAGGGTGGGCAGCAAGGACCAAAGCATGATGTACTTTGACTGTCTATGTGTACAGTGCCTTCTTAGACAGAATCTCAAAGCAGATCCCACCACGCTCCTCACTGGTCATGGCAAGGTACTGGGCCCACCACTCTCATTACTGTCCAAAGCTGGAGAAATATGCAATGATGGGGGAAGTCTGTCTAGGAAGCTGACATAAGGGAGGGCTTGTTGCATGTGGAGATGGTCCTCCAAGGCAGCAAGCACACCCATGAGGAGGGCAACTTCATTTCAGCCAAGAGGTGCAAAGGAAAGGAAAGCAGACAGAGTGCAGGCTCAGCCAGTTGACCAGGGATCTTTTCAAGAGCTGGGAGGACTGGGCTGAACTGAGCTGGTGAATCAGCTTGATGCTGTGCAACTGAACTGGGGAAGCAATGAAGCTCTTACAGGCAAGGCTCAGTGCTCCCTGCTACAAGGCCAGGTTATGGACCAAGGGCTCCTGCAGCACCTCTGGAAATCATGTGTCTGCCCTGGGGCCTCAGTTGGAAGGAGGTCCATCAGGTCCAGGTGAGGCTGAAGTAGAAGTGCAGGAGGGTGTCTCAGCTTAGGTGATCAGGATCCAAGAGGAAAAGGTCCTAATTGAATTTAAGGCCCCACATCCAATGTAGGAAAGCCAAGGTTAGTCATCACCAGGGAAAGCATTCAGCAGCAAAGAGCAGGTGCTGAAGGGCCTACAGGTGGAAGGCAGCCATCCTGCACTCCAGGTTGATCAGGCCCTACCCTCCAGTCGTTGGTGGGCAGATAAGGGTCAGTCCACTGGAGTCAGTGATCTGCCTGTTCCACACAAAGCCTATGAGAAGCTTCTGGAGTCCATTTCATAGATTTCATAGACATTAGGGCTGGAAGGGACCTTGAATGATCATTGGGTCCAGCCCCCTGCTCAAAGGGCAGGAAGTCAGCTGGGGTCAGATCATCCCAACAAGATAAGCACCCAGGCATTTCTTGAAGGTATCCGAAGTAGGTGCTTGCACCACTTCTGACAGGGAGTCTATTCCAGACTCTGGAGACTCGGACAGTAAAGAAGTTTTTTCTTGTGTCCAGTCTAAAACAGGCTTCCAGCAGTTTGTGACCATTAAGACCTTGTCTTCCCTTGGGATGCCCTGGTGAACAGATGTTCTTCCAATTGCTGATGCACACACTTGATATACCTATAGGCTGCCACCAAGTCAACCCTGAGCCTTTGCTTCTCCAGGCTGAAAAGCCCCATGCCACTCAGCCTCTCCTCATAAGGCCTGCTCTCTAGACCTCTGATCATGCACATGGCTTTTCTCTCAAGTTTCTCCACATCCTTTCTAAAGTGTGGAGCCCAGAATTGGATGCAATAATCCAGCTGCAGCCTCACCAAGGCCAAGTAAAGCAGGAGGATGACTTCTTGGGTCTTGCTTGAGATGCATCAGTAGATGCAAGCCAATCTGAGTAGGGTCACTGGAAGGTCCAAGCTGGCACACCTGTATCACAGAGTAGCAGCTGACAGGTTGCTGATGACCAGGATTTGGCTGCCCAGTAGAAGCTGGGCAGGCACCAGTAGTACCACCATTGCAACCTTGCTGCTTCTCCTCACTGAGGTCTTCCTGGGTCTTGGCTAGATAGGCTGGACAGCCTCGGAAAATACTTAGGGCTTTAAAACCATCATGGCATGAGGATAGGCCTCCAGGCAGCTCTGGGAGCTGAGTCATGCCAGGTGTCCAGCAGAAATGCTTTGCTTTTGGCTCAGTTGATACAGACTCAGAAGGCATGCTCATAAGCCTGACAACACTCCCTAAGGGACTGGACATCACCCTCGCTGCTTGTAAAAAACAGTCAAATCACTGTCATACAATTTCACCTTAACTGGGGGTAGAGTGGGCAGTGGCTGGAGCTGTCCGATGGGAGAGCCAGGCCTGTCGGGTGCTGCTGTAACAGGTTCAGTGGCTCAGTGGTTACAGTGGAAAGCATTCCAGGAAGCGGGCAGCCCTGCCAGATGCCCCTTCATGCTGGGAACAGGGCTCATATCACTCCAGTCATCACCTTCAGGATGTCAGAGCTGTCCCACAGCTGCCAGCAGGTCATGCAGCACAAAGAGGTGCCCTGAATGATTCTGCAGGATAAGCAGCAGCTCTGTTTACGGCCTATGACCATTTAGACCATTTTGAGGCAGTTGGCTGGGCTTTGGTCAGGATTTTGTAATAGGTACAGACATGAGGGGGAAAGAGAGGCAGGACTCTCAAAAAAAACCACTAGCCAATCACTAGGAAAGTCTTAGCCAATATTCTGAAGTTCCCCTTTTTAGACTGTCAGTCAAGCATTGTCAAACCATAGGGAAGTTGCTATTTAATGAGGGTTTGCGAAAAGCTACTCAGACATGTGACAATAGTTATTCAGTTCTATATATGCTGCAGGCAAGAGAGGCCTGTGGTTGGGGGAAGGGAAGAAGAGATCTAGGGCTAACAACAGAGGTTGGGTTTATCCCAGTTCTCACTGCCCCAGTCTTTGACTCTCATCAAAGCAGAGCGCTAGACAGTAGTATACACAGACAGCCTGAATATTAAGTAACTTGAACTAGCCATGACTGGGGGGAGAAGGAGGGGAACCACTCACCTCCCCCCTCCCCAAGGACAACTGGGGCTAATGCGAGTTAATTGCCATTCAAATTGTCAGTGTAAATGACTGTTTCCTGGCTGTTTTGATGCGAGTACACCCAACATCTGTTTGTAGCCTGGTATACTTTGCCGGTACTTAAAGTGGGACAATGGGATTGTACATCTGTCCGATCCCAAGATAAAAGGCTTTGTTCTGGGAGAAATCCAATGTCTATTTTTAGCTCATGTGGTTTGCAGAGTGTAATAGCTCTTTAACATCAACCATCTCATGGGCTGCCAGGTACTTTGGATATTTTTTTTTTTTTTTTTTTTTAGTGTAGTGAATAATACTTAATTTTTACCAGATGTTCATTTACTGGTGTCGTCCACAGAGGTTTGCTTCAAAGAACACAGGCTAATTCTTTTAAATCAGTAAAACATACCATCAGCTCTGTGTTTACTCCCTGCTTCTCCCCAAATCCAGAGTAAAGGAAGATGGAAAGGCTGGTGGAAATGCACTCTCTTCTCCTTTTCTGAGAGACTGAAACCCATGTGCTTGCTGGGGGAAGGAGTCCACAGTTCTGTAGCCATGGTTATAGAAAAAGGGCACCAATTATAGACATAAGCCCCTAATTCGGCCCTCATTTTAAACAAATATTCCTTCACAGCCCCTTGAGGGAGCCTTTAAATATGAACTTAGCATTTTTTCCCTTTTGTTTTAAAAGCAAGGCGGGTGGACACACAGTGTTTCTTTTGGAAGCAGGACAAGTTGGCTCCAACCCTCTGAACATAAATTATTTAAGCTTGCTTGGGAAAACTATGCAAGTTGTACTATTATTTCAAATGCTAACAAGATGGCTGGGGACACTGCTGGGCAAGCTCTTGGGGTGTGCATTGCTTTTATTTGCTAATGAACATTCAGGGTGGCTTGGCAGTTGGGAACATGAGAACAATCATAACTTGGCTCTGGGGAAGTCATCTGATAAACACTGGGAATACCCAAACAACAAATATGCATGCCTACCTGAGAATTACGTTTTAGATTAAGCTCTCAATCAGTTCAAGACAGTACAACATACTCTGACCAGCAGCCCTTGGAAACTACACCCCCAGCCTATTTGTTAGGTAAATTAAACTCATTTTCTCTCAATGCCAGCTGTGCATTTCAGACCCTTCCCCACAGATTTAACCATTTCCAGCACTCATGGGATCTATAGTCTAGAGCAAGGTGGAAGGAAGGAACACCACCAAAAAAAATGGAGGGTTCTTCTCAAAGACTGGGCAAAATCTGTATTTTCAGAGTGTCCCAAAAGCTCTGGCTGTATTTGAAAAGTCTTCTTTAATCCTTACCCTGATGATGCTTATACATGGACTCTACTCCACTGCACCTTAGCCTACCAGCCCCCAGGGACTGTGCTACGGATCTCACACCTCTGACATCCACCCCATCCCTCCACTTCTAAAGATTTCTTCTATTTGTTTCCAAAGCTTGCAGAAGTTGGAAACACTATTGGCTCCAACTATATTTTCTTTGCTCACCTTTTTCTTGCTCACTTCCTAGGAGGAGTCACACGCAACTTGTTTTATTAACTCCATGCTTAAGAGTTTTCTTCCCCCCACGCCCTATAACAACGTTTATAATCTCTTGGGTTTAACAGTGTCTCATGCACCTCAGTAGAGGACATGGGAGGAACAATCATGGCAACTCTCAGTAAATACTGCCAATAAACATAGAAGTTATAAAGGTTATTAATTAATATGAATGCATTTTATTTCTGAGCTGCCAGAACACTTTAGACCACATTGCAGAAGACAAAGTATACCTGTCACACTCCCTGTTATGAAGGCAGCAAGCATCCGAGATTTAGAAGAGATCAAGGATTTGTGAGGTTTTAATAATAGTTTCAGTGGCCTACAGAAAATATCCCTCCTTATATAACATTCACTGCTTAGCACTCAGGCAGCAAAAGATAAACTCACTGCATAGCGTAATCCAGATTACAGTAAATCAGATCCAGTTTCCTGGGTGGAATAATGTTTCCTTATGACTCTCTGAATAAGCAGAATGCAACTGGTTAAACAAAATAAAAACTTAGGTTCTGAGTTGCACATGATAGTACTATGATGCTATCATCCAGCTGTCATGAGAAAGATGAGCTTTTTTTGTGGGGTCTAGACTGTTGGCTGATTCCTGGGAAATGAAATGTGAACTTTACACATCAAGCAGTTTTTGAGAGTACAACCTCATGCAGCGTGCACACTGAACTGGTCCGAGGCACACCGTATTTTGTTGAGGTTGATATGTTTAAGAGATCTTTGCCCAGTCTTGGGAGAGCTTTTTGCAACTGATTAATATCACCTTGGCCTGTTCGGAGTCAAATCGTTGCCATTTTGCCCTCATCCATATTCCAATCTTTACCAGACACATGGTAAAATGATAACCCTGTAGATTTCTTAAATTATGCAAGCCACTGTCAAACCAAGAGAAACGAGATTCAGAATAACCTAGGAGGCTTCACAGCCCACGTGGCTCTTGAACAAGCTGAGTGCATGCTTAGAGTGACCATTCATCCTTAATTAGGCAGAACAGTCCCAGATTGGGAGCCTCAAGTCCTAGTCGCGTGCTGCACGACTCTGGGACGCATTTGTCCCGGATTTGTAGCTTTCTGCAGGGATCTGGGGTTTTCCCTGAGCCTTAGGTGGCAGCCCCGCATCTGCCCCCGCCACACTAGGTTCCACTCTGGTTGTGCCACCGGCAGACTGGGGGGGCAGGGAAGAGGTGGTCCAGTTTGAAAAGGTGGTATCCCTATACAAGCTAATCAGTGGTGCCATGAAACACACTTCGGCTCTGCATCTGAGCTGTTCAACTTCCATTGCAATCTTTCAGTACTTCTGGGCCTCTTCAAACTATAGACCCAAATAACAGATTTCTACTTGTAACTCAGGCCTATTTATTACAGGCTTGAAAACGAGCGCTTCAAGGGCTCCTGGTTCTTCATAAATTACCTTAATTTCTGCAAGACAGGGAAAAAAAGTCTTTTTCTCCCTTTGGTCTATGGCAGGTTTGTGGATTCCTAAAATCTCAAGCTGATATTTCCAGGAGATGGAAATCAGCACAAGAATTGGTCAAGATAGAGTTATACACCAGAAAAATAATATGTTTGTAGACAGTGGGAAAACGGTATAAATTCTTTATTAATACAACAAAATGTAGCAGAAATACCTGTCTCTGACAGTGTATTCCTTCAGATGGATTTTTAACTGTATCCCAAAGAACCCACAGACTATGGAAGCAAACACACTGCAAGGTAAGAATCTAACAATCAGTACCACCTCACCTGCTGTTCAAGTGTTAAGGAAAGTAAACTGTCAGTGAAGAACCAAGTTTATACACTGCCAAGAGATTAAAGGGAAAACTGCACAAAGTATCTGGACTGTCACATTACCAGCAGGTTATACTGCAAATTCAGACTAACAAGATGTTACTGGGTGACAATCTTAACTCTATACTCTTAAAAGAAGTGTTCTGATAGTCTTTTTCCTATTTTGCAGCAGCAGGAGAATTAAAGGTCCAAGAGGAGCTGTTGTACATTTGAAGTTTCTGAGTTTTGCTGGTTTGTGTGACCCACAGGATTTGGTCAAATACTCATGATGATTCTGAATACCCTTGAGATTTGCCCTTTTCCCAGTTAGTGGTGCAGGGCATTAAAGACATGAAAGCAAGAAAAAGCAGCAAGATTAAATTCAGTGACAAGGTATAATAGGTCTAGTCCTGCTGTCACCTTTTGACACTTTTGGAGATTAGGGTTCTGCTACAAGCTACAGAGGAATAACTAAAAGAAGGCAGTAACAGGAGTACAAGCTCTGTGCTCTATAGCAAATCATATGCCCAAACTTCATAAAGACATTTTCAAACACCATTATTTTCTCTGACAACAAATCCCAATTCATCATGAGTATAGTGGAAATCTTGCATGAACTGTGAAAGATGATAGAAAGAGATAGGAAGTTTGGTACTTTAATCAATCTTACACGAAGATCATCATCATGTCAAAAAGACGTTTGAAAATTAGGTTAAACTAAACTAATCTTTACAACTGTGAACATTAACAGTCATCACCAACAAGATGGAATTCTGCCAGTGCCTTGTATAATCATGTCCGATTCCATGCAGAAATTATTTACTCTCCTTTAAGTATCTAGCCAGGCTTAGAGTCAGCTAGGTAGCCACTTTTAATCATCCTTACTTGATCCTCCTAAAAATACATCATTCACCAACTCAAAGCATAATATCTTTTTCACTTCCCTTTTTGTGGGGAGCATGAAGGAACAAGACATAGACCAGCCAAAATGTAATACAGATGCTTCAAAGTTTGTGATCTTTAAAATGTTTCTCGAGTTCGCACTGCCCTGTAATTTTCAGACCTAATCATGAAATTACTGTCTTCATTCAAAAGAATTCTCTTTCAAACCATGCTTTAAACTCATTATAAGCAGACTAACCCATTCCCACTCATCCACAGAGACATTTCACCCCAGGGAACAATCCAACATCCAGAGTGGGCTTTATGATTAATCCTTTTCCCCCATGTTATCTCGCTAGGTATCAGACACACAGTAGTCAGTAATAATTTTTGGAGGCTAGAACTAAAGTGGAACTGATGCTCAGTCTGTGCTAATATAAAAGTAAGCTTTACAACCCTAAACACAACAGAGCAATAATGCGGCATGCTGTCTACTGGTTTGCCTTCCTGATGTTTGCATTTGAAGTAACCAAACTAAATCAAAATCTTCTCTCTTCAAATTGAAGTTGACAACACAAGTCTCTTGGCTGGTCTGAGCTTGCATTCTGTGGAGACACAGTTTATGGGCTTGTGCCAAGACAGAAGGCAGTATGATTCACGATCTGAAAAATGGGCAAGAAAGAAAGGCTTTGTACTGTAAGGAGGTCTGACTCGGAGAAGCCCAGTGAAGACTTTGGCCTGTCTCACTTAACTCTGTGCCTGCTAGAAATTAAGAGAGGGTTAAGTAATAAGCAATTAATTAAGCTAATTTCCTCTCTCTCTCTGCTCGCATATTCTTCAAAGACAGACTGTATTCTTATTGCAATGTGACATTATATGCCAAAAGATTTCCAAAAATAATTCTCAGGCGAAAGCTAATTTGTGACGGGTCTACTGGAAGTCTTCAAAATCAAGCTGTTTTAACTAGTGACATGTATCATATGGTAGATTTTCACCCCAGGATTCAAATAAGACCACCTCCAAGATGCAGGCTTCCGTGCAAATACTTGCTTTCTGCAAATATTCTCCAAATACCTCTTTGTTTTGGCCCATAATGCTGCCAGCCAAGCTGCTCATTTATTATTAGAATCTTCATATTCATAAAGAGTGACCTTGAAAAGTGGTGTGAATACATTCAAAACACATTCATTTAAATGGCTGAATGAGTGCATTGTGGAGATGCACGTTATCCTGCACAGCCTGCTGGCTTTATTCAATTTCTGGACAAGCATGTTGCCTTTGTTACGAGTACATTTTTGCAGATCGCAACAGCCACATTCTACTACAAACAAATTCAGTGCTTAATAGGAATCATGAGGCATAACCATAAATAATTAAACACGTATAATATAACACGATATCAAATACAAGAGGAAATGCAGTTTCTTTAAGGAAAATAAACAAAGTTCATTATATGTCCCAAGTCTTCCTTGGAGCTGGGGGAGAAGGGTGGGAAGCAGGAAGAAAAAAAATCCCAAATATTCTGCAGAGTTCTCAGCCCCCAAAGTTACCTGGATGCCAAAGGTGCTACCAAGCACCAAGTACCAACTGTACCAAGCTTTTGGGCACGAACACTCTTTGTCACCTTAGCCTGATGAAGGTTTTTTGTGCCCGAAATCTTGCTAAGAAGAATTTTTCCAACTATTTGAGTTGGTCTAATAAAAGGTATCTGTTTTACCTTGTCTGCCTATGTCCTTAGACCAATACAGCTACAACTTACAACCCTGAACCAACCATATCGGGTATTTGGGCTATGGTAGTAACCACGGCAGAATTAGTTACATGGCACTACCATATCAAACTCTCCTCAGAGCTCATTGTAACAAAAACTCTTGACCTCCCACTCAAGTCTATAAGGCTACAGTTTACATTTTTTCCACCTCTCAAAACTTTTGACTCCCCCCCCACCATGTTTTTCTTGAGTGCCTCTAACAGCCATCAACACTGACCAGTACCAAAGATCGTACTGCAGATTATCATCATCTAGAGCCCAGGCTTAAGAGCTAGCATCATAGGTGGTGATAACAGACTCTTACTCACTGCAGATTAGGCATTGTGGGTGTGGGAAGTGCTTTGCACATCCATCCTAATCAGCAAGTTATCTATTTCAGTGGCTTTTTCTGCATACTTGAAGCCCACAGCTCACCTCATAAACACAACCCCAATTATCGACCAAGACCGTCTTGGCTGACAAGCTCAACCGAGTCAAGGCCCTCATGAACTGAAGTTTCTGCAGCCAGCTTGACTTAAAGAATCAGGCTCTGAGGTGTTGTTAGCATGTGCTTTGGTGATCAGACAGAGGGAAAATGCAACACATGCAATCCCACAGGTTATACACATTCAGCACAGTGCAGCACAGCAGGGCTTACAGCCTCATGAACATTTTACACTACTCAACAAGCTTTGCTTTCTATGAATAATGACAATTCAAAATACAGCAAACCAGAGTGTTTCTTACAATGGCTTATGTACTTTCAATGACCTGAGTTCTCTTTCCACATGCACATGAGCCTTTCTTTTTGCTTTCCCTCAAGTAGAGCATCAAACAGCCTAGTGGGACCAGCTTTAGCTTAGAGCCACAACTCTCACAGCATCTTTGTGGGAAAACATAGGTGAAGAACAGCTCTGACCTTCTCAGTTCAGCATTCCCTTTCAGCAGCAAAAGAGTTGAATTGAAATAAATGGAGATTTTTTCAAATCATTACAAAAGCTCAAAAATGCCAAGGTCTTTGTCCTTAAGTGAATGGCGCTTATTTAAACTTTACACGCCGGTGTTTAATGCACTGAAGGCCTTGCATCACAATGTGTCTAATGCCAGGGATGATGGCTACAAGAAGCAGAGAAGGAAAATAATGGAAAGTTCAAATTGAGGTGAAGAATAGATAAACTACAGCAGATAAAAATCCACATACAGAGCAATGCTGGAAAAATAATAATCCAGAATGGAGTTAGCTCAAATACCAGCAACACTGAAGGGCAAAAAACAAGGTAATGACATGAAAACAAGCAAAAGAAATAGTTAACAGAAAACTAGGCACAGTATATATACAAAGACCATCAGACAGCTTCAAACAAAGAACAAAAGAAAACACCACCTCGAAGAAGCAGGAGAGGGAGAGAGGGAACAGTGTCCCGGTAAGTTGAAGAACAATTTGGATTGTTCCAGGCACAATGTGTGAAACGGCTTGAAGAAAGATCCTCCAGCCACTTTCATTATTATGATTTTCTTTTGGGATCTGTTATTGCTCTGTAATTGTATTTCATCAGACTTACATATGGTAGCTGTCATGCTCACACTGAGAAACAACTAGTTGTGTCAACAAAGATAAAGCTCACTTTTCACTACTGTAGAGCGCTCACAAGCCCAGGCGGGCATGAAGGCATTGGAGGTACGGAGAAGTGAAAAAAAACCTCAGGAGCAGGTTAAAATACGATTCACAAAAGCACTTTTATAGCGCAGTAATGTATGGCAGCTTGCAAAAATGGGCTAAAATATTCAGCCACCTAGATTACAAAAGGACTAAAACTTATTCAGATGTGGTACCCGTTATAAAACGATGAACAATGCGATGAAGACTCAATAGACACTAGGAAGACGACAAAGGTAACAATATATTGCTTTATTTCATTTGCTGTCTGCTACCACAATAAAAGCAAGCAAGACCAAGCCCTCTAAGCTAAGAATATCAGTATAATATGAACAGCAGAATTCCAGCTGCAATTGGAGGAAAAGAATACAAAAGATATATAGTAGCAGAAACAAATTGTGCTTGCGCTCCTGGAGAAACATGCATTTTTCAGGGATGCTGCCAGGTACATTTCTACTGTTATGCTGCAGAAAGTAATGCAATTATATAAGATTTTGTTATGAATGTTCTTCCCCTGGGGAGACAGCAGGAATCTGAGCTGTACGACTCAACAGCTCTCCCAATGGAAGCCCTAAGGTTTTAAAAGCTAGAAGGTCTAAAGAATACTTAGTTTGATTCATCTTCCACTGAAGTCAGTGGGAGTCTCTCCATTGATTTCAATGGGAATTGAATTAGTTAGCATACGATTCATACAACTTCTGACAAAGGTGGCAGAAGAAAATCTATCTGTGTAACAGAGGTCTAAGAAATTTCTCTTCCCTTGTTTAAGACCCTTGATTCTTTTGTTTTCAGATAGCTTCTGCCTTTCATCTAATCAAAGATGACTGGATGCCTATTGCCGTTGCTGCTTAGCTGGTTCAAAGGCTTGCTGATTATTAACATATGGCATGCCTCCCTACTGGAACTGTGCAGTCTGCATCTTCACCTCCCTTAAAGGGCTTGTAGGTCTTAAAAAAAAAAAAAAAAGTCCTCCACCCCAAGCTGAACTTCTGCCGTCTGGCTTGTAAAGCAAAGCATTTCAACCAGCCACAGAGACAGCCAACCACAGTAAACTCCTAAAAACCAAAATCAATCCCCAGCTTGTTAAGCCCTTATTTTCCAGCAGCTAATATTGCATTCAAACTCACTTTCACCTCTTGACATTTTCTGTTCAGAATACATACCCCAATCCGCATCTTTTTAAAAAGATAAAACAGTTCTACGATCAAATACAAGACGTAGTTTCTCCACTCCCACTGATCAGAGTAACTTAGTGATATTTATACATTCTTTAGTTTTTATCTCCTTTCTCCCAGTCCTTCAGTGCCCGATAAAGCTCAAACCTGGCAGGGCATTCCCTGAGAGTTAGTCTGTTTGGATGCTCCGCTTAAGCCCTTAGAGCCTAAATTTAAGCTTCCAGGTATAATGCAAAACAACTCTCCTTTCTGTTTCTTAAAGATGTGGGGATGTCTCAGATGGACAGGTTTTTATGGCACATCCTTATGCTGCAATTTGACTTATGGGACAGGCAGTGTACAGGATAGAATGGGCACCTGTGCAGATACCTAATAGACCTACAGTCTATTAATTAAATCAGCCCATCCTTTGTCACACCTGTCTTTAGATCACTCATTCTTTCACACATGGACACATGTTGCTCTCATGTTCTGCTACCTGGAATCAGCACAAAGCAAAGCATACTGAGCTTTTTATCTGATACGTGTTGGGAGGATTTGGCATAAACCATTTGTGGCAGGGTCAAAAAAGTTCATTTGTTCATTTCAACGGTAGTCTAAGTGCTTTTTACAACAACAAAAAAGCAGGCTGTGGTTGCAACTGAACATGAATTAGAGAAGTAGACACTTGAAACTGAAAAAAAAAAAGTTTACAATGTAATTTACTTCTGCTTTCAAAAATTATGTGCATCTCCTCAACCACAGTAGCAAGAAGGAACCAAAATCTTATCATGTTTGCCACAAATCATCACCTGAATGTGGTTGATTCTGTCTTCTCTGGAAATTGCCACTGGGAGCAAAACAACCGTTCACATCTCTTAGCTAAAATCATCCATTTAATAAAATGTTAAAAACATATGAGGGCATTTGGCTCTGTGGATTTGTTTTCATTATTATACCATATAATTTCAATAGCCTGTGGTTTTATTGTCCACAAAAGCACCAACTTACTGAAGTGAAAACAAGAGTGGTATTGCGCTTGTGGTATAACCTCACAATATACTCAACCAGAAAACATCAGCTGAAACTGGTTGATATTTGTTAATGTGCACAATGTTAAAAAGCCACAAAGTGTTTCTGAAATAAACAATTTCCAAAAGCAGCACACAAGTTAGGCTACAAAGGAGAGTGCTCCATTTTCCATGCTCTATTTAAGATTTCTGCTTAAAAAATTTGTGCACTACATCAGAGGTGTAACAAGCAGGGTTTGCACCCTGGGTAAACCCTGAGACAGCAGGGGTGCAGTTCCTAGAGCAGGGGAGAGGGGCGCAGGTTCTGGGAGCAGTGGCCGGCAGGGGCATGGGAGTCTTACCCATGCTCAGATCTCCAAAAGAGTCCCTGGCTGCACTGCTACTGACATCTTCATGTGCTCCGCTTGCCCCAAGCAGCAGCAGTGCCGTGCCTGTGCACCAAGCTGCTACAACAACACCATGAGGACACCATAGTGCTGGAGGATCATTTTGGCGCCCCTCCTAAGTTGGCGTGCAGGGCTGGCGCCCCTCTTGCCCACCCTTAGTTACACTACTGTATTACATGAAAGATGGATAATCTTTCAAACTTTACCAACCGGGTAAGTTTTATCCTCTAAATTACAACCAGCTTCATTTTCTGGGAGCCATGTAGCATCTCCAATTCTTCTATGTAGTCTAAACCAGGTAACAAGTTTATGTTGCCTTACTTACTTTATGAGTCACCAAGCTACAATCAGGCATGTTAGAATGAAATTACTGCCTTTTTGGCATAACATAGTTAATGATGGATAATAATCTTATCTACCCAAAGAAGGTGCCGCTGTCACAGCTGTGCTGCATTCTGATTAACTGTGCATAATTTGGCTTGATCATTTATAAACCCTATTTTACTTGTACTTTCAGTTTTAATTCCCTTGTATTTCAATTGCTGTTATTTATGTTTACACAGTATTTAGGAGAATAAGCTAGATACCCTATATAAAATGCAATCAAAATATGGAAGGGAACCCTTAATGAACATCTGGAATTACAGAATTACAGTTAGTTATAGCTGCAGCTTAGTGCGGTTGTGATCCAAAGTCCAATGAAAAGACCCCGATTATGAGAACACAAATTAGCCCCATGGACTTTAATGGTATTACTTCCATTCTTATGGTTAAGCATGCGTGCAGGAGTTCTCAGAAATGGGACACACCTTTCACTTGAATGGGTTTTGGATATAGCCCTCAAACATCTACTTCTTCCACTGTCTTTTTCCATTTCTTCCACTACTTTCATTCACTGTCAGCAAAAAAACAATTCTGAACAGACAAGTATGTTCAGTCAGAACTAACAGGGTAGGGACTACAACGTTGACTGGACTCAAGCAACAAGATTGAGATCTGTATAAAATTCCTGATCAATTATACTCCAAATACAAAACGCAGCATCTCTGAAAGGCGCTCTCAAACTGTGCAAACCTACTGTGATGAGGTCACCACTCTACAATTAAGGTAAACGCTATATCCTTGCCATAGTTCATCTGCAGTTACAAGGACTAAACCCCAGGAACAGAAAATTAATTCCCAAGCTGAAATAAAAGAACTGGTAGCACAGAATCCAAAGAATATCAGTGTTAAGAGTAAATGGGAATCCTATTAATCCATCTTCCAATTTTTTCCACTGCAATTCTTCCTTCCTTGTGCTTTTTTTGCCCTGATGCTTGTCCTCAGCAGTGCTTGGGATTGCAAAAGCAGAAAATAATGCCAGACCGCAAGCCAGCAAGCTTCACAACAAAGGCACAAATGGCTTTCTGAGGCTTGGTCCCCTCTGCAAGGCCACATCTGGGATTATTATTACTATTTTCACTTGCAAAATGGGCATTAAGGAACCAGTCCCGCCATTCCGCCATCTATAAAATCACTGCTGCTGAATCTTCTCGGGCTGACCACCAGGGAAACACGTATTTTGGGTAAACCAGAGATTTGTTGCGTCTGTTATCGTACGAGTGAGTTTAATGTAGAAATTCTCTAAATATCCCCAGAATAAATGTGGTCTATTAACTTCAATTACAGGTGCCTTCTGGGTCTCAAGACAGAGTCTGTTTTGTGAAATAAGAAAGTAAATTTAAACTGGAGAGAGAGTTTGTAAAAAAAAAAAAGAAAAAAGAAAAAAGGGGGGTAGGTGGGTGGGCAGGAACCTTAGTGTGTCAGGCAGCATGGTCAAAAAACGATGAGAGCTCTTAAAAATTCAGACCAGTTTTGCTGGATCTTTCACTGAAACGTTCAAGCTCTTTGCCCCATCCTGGTAATGATTAACAAAGAGTCCCTCAGAAGATTGTCTATTCATAGACCTATTCACTGGGTTCCTGCATGTAGGATGATTTTTTGGTATGTCTGTAGACACTTGAGAAGGGATTATTTTCATTGCCCAATGTAACACTGTGCCAACATGAATTACTTGTCCAGCATAATTCTTTAAGTGATTTAAAAACTGGCGATTTGGATGCAAGAAGCAAGCTTATGGGAAACAGAGGGGAGAGACAATCGAACAGAAAAGTAATTTTCTATTTGAATCGAATGACTCGGTGTTCTCTGAAAAAGTTAACTTTATTAAGACATTGACTTTACTTTGTGAATATTCTGGCAAGTCGGTTCACTTCAAGAATGTTCTAAAAACAGTAAATTTTGAGCAAAATTGCAGAAAATATGGGCAAAAGGCAAATTTTCACTTTCAAACAAGTGAAAATTTCGAAGTGAATTTTTTTACAATTCTGGATCTGATTCTAGATCTAAACTTTTAAACATAAGCTGAATGCAAGTACATGGGCAGTGCCACTGGCTTCAGCAAGTGCTTATATGTGTATGCCACATGCATTTTTTGAATCAAGGCCCTGAATTCACAAATGCAAAACCTACTGTGCGACTTACGAGTCCAATTAAAATGAACAGTACTCGAGTCTCAAACACCGAATGTGTTTAGGATTCAGAGTCCAAGGATCATAACAAAGATTTGAGAAAATTCATATAATTTAAATAGTGAGGGAGGTGGGGAGACAGACAGATTGCTGACAGACAATTCAAATCTAATTACCCAAAGGTCCTGTAAGATCACCCAAGTGGTTCATTTGCACCTGTCTCTAATTAGTACTCTGAAGTCACTGAGTGCTTAATTGTGATATGCCAATGACTGCCTCCTGTACCTGCCCCAAACCTTAGTGTGTAATTGGGAAAGTAAGTGGCACATACCAAGCAATTCTATTTTCCTCAGAAATTCCCATGTCTCTATACTGCTTATTTTTATTAACTAGCTATTATTTTATTACATCTTGAGGTGGCATTTGTTCTTTTTGACTGAGCGTTTGGAATTCCACTACAACCTTCATGAATGCAGGCAGATGTACTAATGGAGCACCCCTGTCAGGCAGCAAAACAGAGCTCGCTTTTTCCCCAGCACAAATCCAGATTTACTGGGCTTACATTATACAAACTATATATACTGTGTTTTATGAGATAAAGAATAAGAAGATTCTGGGAATCTAACCAGATGTATTTAACTCCCCTCTTATAGCTTACGGTGAATGACACACGAGAGAAAATAAGTGCCGTTTGAGAGCAAAATCTTGATACAAGGCCATCAACAAGGGGATTGTCTACATTAGGGCATGCTTCTTAAGAAGTCCCATTGCTGCTCTGTCTACAGCTCCGTTTGTGGTAGGTAGTACTAGTACAGAGAAGCAGCTGAGAGCCACCTTTTAAGCCCAGCATCTCACAGACCCTTCTCTAGGCAAGGTGAAAGTGTTTCATGCTAGCGAGTACCTTCAAGCCTATACCCACTATTGCTTCCACTGCTGTTTCTGTTATTGCTGAAACAACAGCACGAAGTTTTAATAAAAAAAATCCTTTGTGGAGACCAGGTGAAGACCATCTTGCCCTACAGAATTCTGTTTCTACAGCTGTTCCTTGAATCTAGGGAATTTGTGAATAAAAGCAAAGTACATTTATAAAGAAAGCGATGGGCTGTAATGAGATAGGAAAAGAAGAATACAACTGGCTTATTTTGCAAATCCTCAGAGGTTTCTATTACATAACCTTAAAAGGAGAAAGAATAATTTCATGCATTTCTGCATCCTGTTGCCCTACTCATTTAATTCTGCTGCAGCATTAAGCTTCTGTGACTGTCCCTGACATAAAAATAACGAGAGCTGACTTGCCAGAATATTTTTCTTCCTTGGACCAAAAGCTAAGTGTCCCTAATTTTTATTGCTTTGAATGTTTTTTGTATGACCCTTTTAATTAAAAATACCAGTGCCCCTCTCAGTAATTCTGCATATTACATTGCTGGGTAAGTTAAGTGTTCTTAGAATGCCATATAAGAGTTGTTATCTGTCGAGATATTTGTGCCTCAGGCAAATAAAGGAGCATCTTTCATAGTTTTATCTTTCAAAGCAGCAAGTATCAATACTTCGTAGTAATGAAAAAAGCTTTTCACCCACAAATCTCAAAGCATATTATGACCAATTGCATTTCTATCACATAAAGTAGAAGGTATCATGGATAAGTAGCCAAAACCATCGGTTTTGAGCGACATGTCCAAACTCATCCAGCAAACTTAATTGGCACTGTGTAGCCTCACAGCCATAACTTACCAATTTGCCACTTGTAACAAGAGTTCCAAAAGGGGAATCTATTTTACAGATAGAGCTCAAACTTTATCACAGTGTTAACCACAAGCCAAAATAGCCAATTTATGTGTATACAAAAACTTCTACTCTCGCTAGTGCACTGATGGTGGCTTACTGCCACGAAGTTCAATAGCACTGACAAGGTCCCGATACATAGCACAGAGCCTAGTCTGGACTCTCACACTCTTACCGATACCACTCCAGGACCAGAAGTACCTTAAGGCAGCGGAAGGTACCACACCATCAGTACGTAAATTTCCAAATCTTAGCCATTGACTTACATTTCCCACCCTGACATTCAGAGACAAGCTGCTACCCTGGCCCTAAGCCTCAAAGACCACGTTCCAGACTGTGTAGGCACTCCAGCCTAGTAAGCTGCAAGCCAGAAAACCACCTACTGCTTGAAGTTTGGAACCCATTCTCCGTTCAGACCAAGAAGCTCATTGAATCTGCAGATGGCATGTCATGTATAGACCTCCTATCAGTAAAGCAGGAAATATGCTGCACAAGAACTGCAGCTAAAGAACTTCATCCCCAACACCAGCTTCTTCCCCTCAGGATGGCAGCTGCCCCACAGGGCCTGGACTGCTCTTAACCATCTCAAAGTGGGTGTTGGATGGTTTAAGGCAAGCATGCACTCTTGGGGCCTCTCCAATGATGCTGACTGCAGCTGTGGTGCTCAAGTTCAGATGCCAGACAACATCTACAAGTGACCTTACAGCCTTCTCAGGTCTCACTGACATTGCCCATTCTACCTGTTGCTGGCTTTCTGGCCCTCATGTTTCCAACACATGAGTGTGGTAGCACTTGCTTCATCATCACTTGCTTAACATTAGGTTGTTACAGGTTGCTAATTAACTGCTTTCAACCTTATACTAGTGCCTACCGCCTTTGGACAGTTTTGCAATACTCACTTTTTCTATGCTCCCACAGTATCTAGTAATCCTGATTCCATGTGCTGAGATTATTTCTTTCCTAACTAGGTATACCTTTAAGAACAGTAATACACCGTAACAACTAAATTGTCTGTAGAAGGGAGGTAAGATAAATTTGTTCTGCAGTAAATTCTTATTAAAATCTGCTCTCTTTAGCACAATCCACAGAAAAAGAGATGGAAAAATAGAATCTAAAACTAATTTTAAAATTAGACCTGAGGAAGAATGTCTTGCATTTGAAAACTTGTCTACCTTTATCTCAGCTACGTAGCTGGTCCAATAGAAGATATTATACTAAGAAATTCTAGCCTCTTGCATAATTTCTGCACTATTACAGCAACAACATCACTCCTACACTACAAATTTTAAAGGAATTAACTGCTGGATTGTCCCAATCAGGTAAAAACAATACTAAGCTTGAAGCTAGGAATTACACCCTTCAATTAAAGCTGGGTTTGAACATACTTTATACATATACTGCAGGGCATATCCAACAGACTGAATAAAAACTATGGGCCATTAAGTCAGCAGCAGCAAAGGAATAAATGTGCTTCACAGCTCCTTAATTACTTCACAAGTATTAATCCTTATTAATTGTTAATTAGGATATTTTTTGACGTGTAGTGCAGCGTGTAAAACATTCTCCATCAAGGCTAGTCCTTTCCAGAGTCTTTTACCTGTTATGTTCTATGCAAGATTATTCACGTCGTCTACATTCTGCTATAGGTCGAAGTGGAAATACTTAACCAGAGGGAACAGGGAACACATATGGCTTTGGTAAAAAGTTCACATGAGAAAAATAGAGATTATGAAAAAAAAAAAAGGAATATCTGGAAAATGTGTGAATCTTTTAATTAATAAATTCTACGAACATGGGGTGAATATTTACCAACTCTTGTGAGCCTTTCTGTTTGAAACAGTCATATTGGTGTAGCTATGTCAGCCCAGGGAACACAGGTTTAATTATCAATATCTGTTACTGGACCAACTATATAGTTGGGAGAGATGTCACATATCAAGAAGAGTTCAGATAAGGGCTTTAGAGGTACCACTACTCACTTGTTTTTCCTCTGTTCCCCTGATGAAACTTCAAAAGACCAGGGGTTAAAAAATAGACTAAAGAGATACCATAACTACCCAATATTCAGTAAGATGTTTAGTAAACTTAAGTCCCCAGAACCCCCCTGGGGAAAATGTCTAAATGTTCAAAAAGTTCAAGAGGCATTTATTTGCATGAACAAAGGGCATTGGATGCCAACTGGAACAGAGTGCCAAATTCACTTTTCTGTCTCTGAAAACCTCCCACCTCTGTGTCCTCCCTGCCTGATGAGTATGCAGTCAGGCAACTATGTATACACCAGCATTTAAATTAACATTCATTAATGCCCACAAAACTGGAGGCAGCCTGAAGATCAAACTCTTGGCTGTTAGAAATCACACTATCCCTTAGAGTTAGCTTTGTAGACCTATTCATGAAGACCTTTGTTGACCTCATACGAAAAAGAGCCAAAATAATTCCTCTCATTTATTTGCTTTCCAGCTTTTTTTTCTTTTTTTTTTTTTTTATAGAGTTTTGCAGAATTTTAGCTGTACTGTCTGAGATACAAAGCTAAGATAGGAACATGTCCCCTTTCTAACTCCAAGTTCATAGGCAGTATCCACTGCAGCTTTATTTAAACAAAAGTATTTTAAGGCTGGAAAGGAAACCTCCATAAAGAAAAATCTTATTTGTGGCATGATTATACAGAAGGAACCACATGGTTCAGTCAGTGAGCTGGGATCAAGAGCATAAAAATGATGTGTTCTCTCTGTGGCAGGGTGAGGCAAAGAAGTTTTCAGAAAAAAAAGACCCAAAGAGCAGAACAGGCAAGTTTTGCAAATGACAAAACCAAATAAAGGATGCTCATTTTCCACATCCTAAGAGGACCAGGAATCATATAAAGTAATACAGATTCCACCAAGTGACCTTTCCTCACCATCCCTGCAGCTCTGACTCTCCAAGCTTAAAGGCAGCCAAGGTTTGGCTTTTTTCCTTTTTTTTAATAGATGATTTCCTCACCCGGAAGCCTTTGCACAAAAGGGGAGTCCTTCTATCTGTCTAAGTAACAGGCAATGTGTCCAGCTGATATGCTCTTTCTTCTCTTCACTTCTAGTTCAGCCAAGACTTCGGCCTCTCTCCCAAGAGTTAGAATAAATATATATATTTTTTTTTTACCCAAAGAACCTTGTCTGCCTTTTTCAAAGGAAGGAAGACAACTAAAGAAAGGCACAGATAGGCTAGAGAATAGCAATACAGACCTTATCTACTAAACAATTAATTCCTTCTTGCCATGGTTCTTGATATGAGAAGGAAAAGGCTCTTCTGAAAGGACAGAAAAGACCCCAATTATACACAAACCAAGATGTGAAGAAATTTATTAAGGAAACAGAACCATTCCAGCTGCCACAGAGGTAGGGACTTTGGATACGAGCTGCATCAAGCAACTAACTTTGAAAGGAGTCAGAGGCTAACAGGATTAGCTCATCTGCTACATGCGTTGAATGTATTCATGTAGACGGCATGTTGAATCATTATATTGCTGTCTGCATTTCCACATTTGCACTGCACACAGTTTGTCTGAAGTCTGAAATTACCCACCTCTGTGAACAGATGCAAGTCTTGTAAAAGATTAATAAGCACCACAAGCAATCTCAACTGCAACAAGGGAGGGAAGGGGCAATATCCTAGTTAAATATTTCAGTGCTTCCATCAAACATCTGTCCTCTACGCTGCACTTGATAAAATAGCAAGGTAACTTCTCACAAAGATTAACAGACATCTGCTCAGTTAAAATCAATGAGTGTGGTGTACTGCCAGCTAAATGTGGAAAGCAACATTTTCAGAGAGTTACTTTGCATCCCACTGTGAGCCTGTGAAAATGTTCCAGTATCAGCTGGGTTGGAAATGCATCTCTCAAAAGATAATGGCACATTTTTTTTTGTTAGTAGAAGCTGTTTGGGCACAATACACGTAAATTACATCACAAATCTGCCTCTCAAGGATAGAAAAGCGCAGGATAAAAAAATAAATCTGGAGTCATAGCTAATGAGATGGCCTACCCTTTGCATAAATAGTCATTTATTAAGGCAGCCAGCAGCAGTTTAAATACTAAATAAAGATGGCTGTTTTGTAAAGAGCTGTTTCCTATATCCAAGCGTTATGCCCCCACCCCCAACAATTAAAAAAAAAATCCTAAATTTCACAATAGCATTCCACGTATGGAGAGGAGCATCCGGCGCAATGTTCTTCTTACCAGAAAAAGTTGCACAGATTATCCCGCAGCAGTCCTGGGATGTGTGTCAGATACAGCTCAAGGCATGTGGCACAGGGCTACACCTCTGGCAGCCTCAGTCTGTTAGCTGCTTCTCTAAATGCACTGCATACCCACAAAGGTGCTTGCTCTTCTCCTTTCATCTCCAGGGCTCAGCTGCATATATTGGGTCTTAGAATAGTTCCCCCTTCCTCCGCCCTGACTACCATGTTTTGAAAACCCCTGTCCTCCCCACAACTAAGAAGCTCTCAAATACCATCCTTGACATAAAAAAAAAAAAAAACAAACCCAAAAAACTGTGCCCCCTTAATCTCAGGTGTCCGGGGGAAAATGGCGCACACACCAATACGTCTTACTGTGGTTAAGACCCTACACAATCCTGATTCAAGGAACCTCACATTTCCTAACCTCTTTCAATAGAAGAGTGATTAACATCACACCTTGGCTATGAAACACAGCTGATATTCGCCATGCTGCCAATGATTTATCAAGAAAGTCATTAAGAAATTATTCCAGATTTCCAAGCAACTGTCTTTCTTCGGTGACCACACAACATGGAAAAAAGGTCCGCGCTAGTCACTTGCTTTTGTTCTTGAGTTCACAAGAGGATAAATATTAGCATCCCCGGAACTACACCAGGATAGGACTGTTGCATACCACTTTGCTTTGAAAGACAAAATGGAAGCTACAGATGACAACTATGGATAATGCAGTTCTTTTGATTTAGGTGACTGAGGTATGTGTGTGTCTTGGGCATACAAGGTTGAAAAACGCTGGAGTGGAGGGAGGAGGGACGGGAGACAGGTTGTCCTGCTGTGTGCAAAATGATTTGTTGTGGTGCAGCATAACATCTGCACTGCCATCCAAAGATCACCTTGGGTCACAGCTTTCCTTTTGGGTAAGGAAGACATCCAAAGCCGAGAATTATGCGAGTCATCACCACCAGGTGCCCATTATGAAGTGGGAGTTAATAAGGGATTTCACTGAGGCTAGAAACAGAGCAAGAGTACAGTTTCCTTAATACAGCTTTTCTACTCAGGAAGAATATTACTATTTTCAAACATGCCTTGAAAGATACTGGGTAAGAGTGAGGGGGAAGAAGGAAGAAAAGAAGAAAAAGATAAGTTTTGAAAGCCAGAACCAAAGAGTAAGGTTTTAAAACTTTGGTCCTTAAAATGAGGCACAAAACCTTAAATGACCCTAGAAGAATAGCCTGAAGTTTGGAATTCAATAGAAATTGCAGGCACTGTAGATCACAATTATCATAATCAGTTGAAAATAGAGAGGCACAGGCCTCACAGAAAGGTATTAAGCATTCACCACCATCACTGAAATGGGGGAGGTACGTGGCAGGAGTCTACATGCTAATCAGCCAATATCTGAGGAAAAGGTCACTGTGTTCCTGATTTTTTAAACCAAAAGTGTGAAATCCTAGGCCTATTCTCTGTTGAGGCTCTAAAATTTAATGTTAAATATCCGTGCCACTAGATGCTATTGAAATTTCTTTTTTTTTTTTCCTGTTGAAAAGCTATACTTGAGGCAAGAATTTACATATTTATTTAAGGGCAGTCACATTAAAGGGGAGAGAGAAGTGCACAGGCTGGACTACACTGGGTGATTTGAGTCATCTTTACCACATTGCCAACTAAACGGCAGTAGTCTTCATGCCTGAACATGCCACTGATTTGCAACTTTGTCTTGACACTTTTACTTGATCCCAGCAACACAAGGTGCCGTTTCAGACTCATGAGAAAAGAGCAAGATCAGTTTTGTGCATCAATTGCAAAATGCTGATAAAGGGTGACAGCAATGGCAACAAGGGAACCATAAAACAATGTCACGCTCAAAAAAGACACCCTGATCAGAGCCGTAGCTTAAAACACAAAAGCAAACCTCTCTCTCACCACCTTTGAGGGTGAATTCAACTGCAATTCAGTCCTTATATTTGTGTTTATCACCATATTATTGCACAAAAGGCTTTTCCAAGGAGGGTTAGCTAATTAACTTAAAGCTACTTCGCTGGTCATCTCAGGAATTTGCAAGTGTTGATGTGCAAAGCAGCAGTTACCTCGCTAGCACCAGCTGCCTCAAGTACGGGAAAGCATTTGTTTGGGGAGTTCTGAGATAACACAGGAGGCATTTGTTCCATGTAACCACGAGATTCATATGCTTCACTAAGAACAGAGCCTAAACTCAACCTCCGAGTGGCTCGTTGGAAGGTTATTGTTTAATGGACCATTAGAAACCAGTCACCTTGGGTTTTATTGTTCCCACTACATACTATGTGTTTAGCTAATATTGAATTACAGTTAACAAGAATCCAAAGAAGGACCCTACACACACAGAGCTATGGAAAAAAAACCCCTAACTTGTTCATCTTCTATTTGTCTTGAGCCATTTAACTTGCAGGCTGTCCTGGTACACAGGAAACCACTGAGACAGAAAGAACAGCTGCAAAGCACACCAACATGGCAACATGAATTTTATACAAAGTTTTTTAAACCTCTCTATCCCATTGGGATCTTTCAGAATGACTTAACACACCTGTGAGGGCTGAAACTTCCACTTGATAGCTGACCTTCACTGAAAGGATGAAATTTGTTCTCTGCCACAGAAATTAGCTTTGATTAGTGATATTACAAGAAATGCCAAAGGAACTGAAAACAAGGGAGCTTTCCATACCAATGACATTCACATCTGCTGGTTCTGGTTGGCAATATCTTGCCGTTCAAATCTAAAGTCTTTTTCCATTCCCCTTGCTATTCTGCTTGCCTTCAGAAAATTACCCATGTTTTCACGAGCTGAAATATAGGCACCATAAACAGGGGTGTGATTTTTCATATAATTTGGGGCACTGGGGAAGTAAACTAACAATGCATGAATATTCAAATTCACCTTTCCCCAGACAGTCTGCCAAGGCTTAAATCTTGACTTTGTTAATTCACTGTCAAACTCAGTGTTTCCTCAAACTGATCCTCAGCCGATTCTGAATGATGACAACCAGTCTAATCAGACAGAGCATGCCCTAGCAAAGGGGTGAATGCACAAGGAGGGAAACCGTATCTTTCCAGAGCTGTTTTAGTGAACCAGGCCAAACCGTTTAAAGAAAGGTAGTCAAATAAAAGGATAGATTAACTGCCTGTACCCTTCCATGAGAGTGGAGTGTGTGGGTTTGATATCAGGAGGAAAGTACGAGCCATCAGGCAAGGGACAAGCAATAAGGAGATACATGTAAAGTGACATTGGTAGAGCCTCAAGTAAAACCTGAAAGAGAAAGATGATTTGCAGTGGAGCCTGGGTCAGGCCAAAAGGGGAGGGGATTTATTAAAGCAGAGCTCTGCTATGCCCAGCTCTGATCAGGGACAGACCCTACTTGCACCTTTAGCAAAGGGTTACAAGGCTTTCTGTTTGAACTCATAAATGGGGTTAAGTCTGTGCAGGTGGTTCTGAATCAGGAAGCTAGGACTGTCATGCTCTGCTCTTTCCAAGCACAGCCGATGTGGTTGAATGTCATGCCCCAGAGCCCAGCCAGAGAGTTGCTAAGCCAACAAGGTCCCTTTACTGCATAATTTATGAGCACTGCAGGTGGCTACTCCCCAGAGTTTCTGAACCACAAGAGCAGGGACTCAGCTTCGTTGAGTTTCAGGAGTCTTTCCTTCAAAGCTGCTCCTACTCTGAATTAATCTTTTTTTATGAATTTTCTTTTCCAGACCTTCCCTTATTCCTCCCTCAGTGAAACCCCATGCACAAGAGGACGCACAAGTTGACTTGTGTGAGCAAGCTGGGATTCCTCTCAATAGGAAGAGGCCCAACATGACAACATGCTGATGATGCTGAGTCCTGTACAATCCTAACAGCGTTGTCTTTCATCTCTAATGTGACACAAAGCACAAGCTCTTAGTGCTGGATTTTTAATGGTATTTAGGCACCTATATATACACCAACAAGTGCTGGTGAGAGCATTCCAAAGCGGGTAGGTGCCGAGCAAAATGGCTTCAGTGAAAATCCCACTAGGCATCTTTAAAAATCTGGCATTTCTTTCAGCTCAAATTCACATGTAAAAATACCCTGTTACGATGTCGCCATAGAAATAGCGAGCAAACTGAATTATTCCTTCTGCTCAGAAGGCAGCTATCAAATTTTCCTTCACTTGTTTAGTTTATTACACTGCAGTCATCTTATACTCCATTGTTAATGCCAAGTAAACCACACTGTTGAGGCTTCATCTGCAACACACAGAAGACAGTGGAAAATCTCCCACTGACATCCACAGGCTTTGGATCTACTCATGTAGCAACCGTGCATGCATTTATTTATATGAGCCTATACTCATCACACATACAAGTTTAGGAAAAGAGCAGGCACTAGTATTTTCTCATGGCCCAGCCCCACAGGACAGCTCGTATCAACTTCAAGCACAGTAATGTATTTGTTTGCCAGCCTGGTGATATATTTCTGTGGGACATAATGATTACACGAGCTCTCTCTTTGCAGTACTAATAGTTGAACATTTGCAGTTCTCACACATCAAACCTAGTTAAGCCCCTCCACAAACTAAAGTTCTGTGGTTTACCACAAGGAGCACTTGACAGGATCGCTCCTGGACTGACAACACTGTTGAGAGCATGTAAGACCTGGGGAGTGCAGGCTGCTGGGCTCTCAGAGAAGCAAGTAACTCAGGGCTTTCTCTGAATCAGCAGCACAGGCATTTAGCAGCATCACTCAATTCTTTTATTAAATCCTTTGTGGAAACATTCAGAGCCCTTTGACTGCCCCTCATTTTGGTCTTATTAACATGATACAGCCCGTATGTAAGAGAGTAAGTATCCATGTTCTCAACCTTCTTTTTCTGTTCATGTTACAGGAAGTGTTCAGCTATCACCCAGGTACACTTTTGCGTAGGGGTACTGCTTCCAGTATTCAAGTCCGAAGAACACAAATGGCCTCCTTGTAAATTTGAGACAAGTCAGACTGCTAGGTATCCCTATTTATGAAAGATTTTCTGTTCTCTCTCAATAAAAAATAATAATAATAATAATATTTTTTTTTAAAACAATTAAGCAATGAAACGATTAAGAGCAAGAATTTTAAAACTGGTGAAGGAAAAAACACTTTACCTCACAGGGTAGAGTTTGCTCATGGAACTTACTGAAATGTTATACCAAGTCCAAGAGTTTAGGAGGATTCGAAGAGAAACTGGACATCTTACATGGAATAAGGACATACAGAATTACAATAGCAAGGATTTAAAAAACTACAAAGAGCTTTGGAAGGAATATAAACCTGTCAACTTCAGAGCATAAGCTAACATGTAACATCAGGACAACTGGAAAGAACGTTGTGTGGACAATGATCATCCTCCCTTGGAATAAGTTTTAGTTCTCCTTCAGCTACAAGGTGCTACCCTGCCAGGAGACAGTAACTGCTCCTTCTGCAGCTCCATCACGCGTGAAACAGATGCTTCTTCACTCCCAAGGGCTTACCTGGTTTAAGGACCCAAAAACCTCAACTGCAGTATCCTGCCCAACTGTCCCCAAGTCAGGCCATGCATTACTAAACTGCAGCTGCAGGGATAGTTAAAAGCTCTTCCAGGGGAATAAATGGAGATAACATCAGAGGAGGGACTGGGCAAAAGGCATTAGATCTGTAGGGGAAGAGAAAAACAACACCCCCTTAAGCAATGCTAGGACAACCTCAAAGGTCTGCAAGTCTCCCATTTACCAAGTACACTGCTTCTACAGCATTTGGAGCTCTCCATCCAATACTGCTAGATCAGGGGTGGGCAATTATTTTGGGGAGAGGGCCACTTACCAAGTTTTGTCAAGCTGTTGAGAGCTGCATTTCCCTCTTCAGCACAGGGAAGCAGGAACGGCCCCACAGTCCCAGGCCAAAAGCCTCTGCTAGGCTGCTAGGCAGGGACTTCTGGTTGTGGGGACAGGGCTGGGAGGACCTTGCAGGGCTGGGAGGGCCCGGTGCTACTGGGTCCTGCCGCCAGCTTCCCCTGGGTCCTGCTGCCCCTGGCTCCTGTCGTCTTTGACAGGCAGTCAGGAGCAAATAAATATTAATTTTCTAAATTTTTTAGGGGCCCCACGGGCCAGATAGATTGGCCTGGAGGGCCAGATCTAGCCCCCAGGCCATATTTTGCCCACCCCTGTGCTAGATGAAAGACCTTGCAGACTTTTTTTTTTTAATTTTTATTTATTTATTTAAGGAAGGCGATGGTATCAGGTCACCGAGTCAACAAGAGCAGTTCTTCAGCTCCAGAAGCATTCCTGCTAACCAATGGACTGAATCAATTGTTCTATATCTTCCTTGCCATTAATGCAAGCAGGAAGACAACCAACCTATTTGACTGTCTGCTCAAAGACTTTATTTCATGGAGCGGAGAGGGCAAACAGGAGAGCATTTCCTATGTTTCTAAAACTGCTCAGAGTTATCAGGATTTATCTACTATTTGAATTCAGCAATACCAAACAAGAGGCAAGCAGCCTTTCAAAAGGGAAGATTTGAAACGCAGCAAATTTCAATCTGCGCATGGACATTATCAAAGGCAATGTGTAGAAAAAAACCCAACTTTCCACCAAACTGTTACAGTGTGATGAAAGAACACCTTAAAGAGCTCGAAATCCAGGTGCTTAGAGTTAATGAACTCCATTATTAGACTTCAAGGGGAAGAAACAAAAAAAAAATCCATTCGAAAATTAATTTCTTTTCACAGATATGAAAGGGCTAAAAGATCCAATTTATCTCTACATATCCCACATCTTCCTCTCAACGTTTATTTTTAATGCCATGCACTACTGTGTGTGAAATCCTATTAACTTATAGGTACTATTATAAACGGCACCTAAATTTAATATTCAAATTACAAGGCTATTGCATAAAGCAACAGAAAAGCTCATTAACTCTGATTAGGGGACAAAATAAATCTAAAGCAATCCACTACAACTTTGTATCTTCAAGACCCTTACGGGCCCAGAGGCAATGTTCTGCAAACCCAGCACCCATTCTCTCAAGAACTCTCTTCTCCATCTTCTTCCTCTCAAGAACCCTGGAGCTCCTTCTTCTTCTTCTTGCTAGTCTTCTTGCTAGTCCTACATCCCCCTTAAAATCTCTCAGCTTGTCAGATTCCTAGACTTTCCCAGGCAGATCAGACCTCCATCCAAGCTGGTCCTAATTTTTTCCAGGAGAAGCTCAATATTCCTTTGACTCTGGGTTATGGATAAATGGGCAATGAAAGCAAGTGAAAAAGGGGCTGGAATTTACCCCAGAATGAACATGTGCGTTACCCCACACATGAACAATTGTCATTTGTCAGCTGTTTTGTGGCAAGTCCCTTCCTTCTCACACATTAATTTGTTCTAAAGTTGATTTTTTTCCCATAACTTCATTGCTTAACCTGGATTCCCTCTCACACTCTATCATTATTGCCCAGCCAGAGAATTTAAGTAGGATTTCAGGACCTCAGATTTTGAGTGGCGAGGGGACTGGCAGGGGCAGAAAAAGCTGTACTTGCTTGCAGCTGGATTTGCCTGGGTGCAGAAAGGTTTTGGTGTCCCCCTGAAAGTAAACAGGTGGTTCGGCTCAGATAATGGACTTACAAGATCAGGAGCTATTCCCTGCACATTCTAAAAGGTATATGCATTTAAATGCGCCTATCCCACCCAACCCTTCTTCCAGGTCCTAAGAGAAGTTTGGAGCAGAGGGAAGGGTATAAACAGTGTTATTTTCCCATGAATCTACGTGATGGTCCCTAACAGGATAATTCTGTTTCACCCGGGGGGGAGGCTAGGAAAGGAAGATCTGGCGGCTGGCAAGTTTTCAGCAGCCAATATGAGTTAGAAACATATAGATTTGATTTAAAATGTTGGCTTTCTGTCCGAACCTGGTGGGAGAAAATGAATGGCGCTCTTTGTTAACCATCAATCTTCCCCCATTTGCCAGATGGCACTACACTTCATAGGAGGGAAAACAATGAGCAAAGGAGTCAGTTGTGCAGTAAATTGCTTACAATCATTTAATCTCTAACAAATGAAGGGAGACTAAAAATGGATAGGAGGGGAAGGAAGGGAAGCCCCAGCCCTCCCACTCTCCTGTCTGCCCCCAGCAATGACTGTTCATCAGTATTTCTGCGGTGAAGGGGGTTGTTTTACTAACTCCTTGATTTTTGTGGTTTGTTTGTTGGTTGGTTGAAAAAGATTCCCTTTGGCTGTCGTTGTGTCATGGTAATAGACCCAACGATGGAGAACAAAACCCCATCCGTGTCAGGTGCTGTGTAAACAGAAAAATTCCCAGCCTCAAAGAGCCTACCTTGGAAGTAGGCATGAAGGAAAGGAGGAGTGGACTCGAGGTCCATGGGAAACACTTCACCCCACCCCTGTCTGGCAGAGATTTCCCAGAAAAGGAAACAGCTCCAGGTTTTCTTTGCTGAGAGGGCTTAAAACAACAGTCTTTGACTTGTTAACAGAGGGAATTTAATGTGTAAATCAGTGAGACACAGGCAAGGAACCCTATGGTGCCATTTTCACAGAGTCACACTTCAGAGTATATCAGCACTTTAAAAATTTGATACTGTTGCTTAACAGCATCTGTTGGTATAGTGCCAATAACATATGTTGGAAGCTGATATGGACATAAATGCCAGGAACAATATATATATTTAAATATAACTACAGAATAGCAAGCACAGGGGGGAACACTGTGAACCAATGGAATTAATAGTAGAGCTTGGATAAACTCTGACAACAAAACTTAAGCCTCAATTTTGGTTCAGGTTCACAAATAAGTGATCATTCAGTGCCCTAGAAATGCCTACAGCTGACAGAGAATATAATTCAATAGGAAAGAGAGGAAAGTTAATCAATTTATCCAGTCACACAGGGTCAGAGCCAGGATTACAATCCAAGGCTCCTGGTTCTCACCTCTGTCCTCTAACTGCAGAGGATAGATAGCTCTCAACTGTCTTCTTAGGGAAAACATAAAAACACTAACACAGAGAGATTCACTGGCAAGAGCTAGCCACTCACAGTTCATCTAGTGACACTAAGCTATCACAAACGTGGATTTGAGGTGGTAGCAGGCACCCCAAGAATTTCGAAGTAGTAAAGAGCTCATCCCGAGCAGCTAGAACCCTGCTCATGTGTCCCAAGTGTTGCTATAAGGCTAGGGACAGAAATTACACAACCCAGTATAAGTGATCGGAAACTGGTTCAAATCTATAACACAACAGAAGTTCAGTGCACAAACTGCTTTCAAAGTGGCTGAAACTGGTTTAAGATGAACCTGGATGGGTGTAGTATCAGACTTAACTGATTTTGGTTAAATTGGTTTATTGAACTTCTGTCCCAGATCCCTTCCAGGTTCAAGTTGTCTGCTCCAGCAGCGCGGGGAAGCAGGCTCTAGTGGCCCCCAGCTTCTGGCTTGCGCTCCTGCGGGCACGTGGCTGCATTTCTGGAATCTAAAGTGAACGTCTATTCACTTACTTATCGGTTCAATCTATGCAGCTTAAACTAACCTACAAAGATTGAATCCATTCAGCTTCAGGCTTTTTGACTGTCTGTACTTAGAAAGAAAAAACTCTCAGGCTGGCTGTGCCCAAACTTGGTCTGTTCAGCCTTGTGGTACAGGATTAAGGTAGATCAGATCTCACAACAACTACGGAAAGGAGAAGAAAACAGACCACACATCCCTATGATGTGAAGGCTCTATATTTTATTCTGATTTCTCAACAGAGTCCAAACAAGCTAATCTGGCATAATGCACTCCTCAGCTTTACAGGTGAGAACATCATCTCAGCTATATCGCAATACAGCCTAAAGCTCACCATTGAAAATAGGTGCCCATTGCTCTCTCACACAGCTGTGACAATCCTGAGCCTGAAGAGTACACAACTGAAACAGGCAAAAGCTGGGGAAGGGAGGAAAAGCAGTGTTATTCCTATTTTGCAGATGGGAAAGAGGCAGAGAGAAGTTAAGTGTCGAGCACTGTGAAACAGCAAAGCTGAGAACTGAAGCCAGGTTTTTCAAATGAAATCCTAATCTAATCCCTTAGCTGCACAACCATTCTTCCTCCCAGTTATTCTGGCTAATGCTATGGATGCTCATCAGAAAGCTGCTGATGTAAGATTTGCAGTTACCTATAGTGATAGCACTTCAATCTTCACACCAGCAAGCCAGTGTCTGTCATGTTTTCACATTAGCTGCAAGCAGTCCTGCGAAGGGAAATCTTGAATATGTTTTTACACATTTATTTTTAACGAGCTATGTACCCATTGCAGTTTCTCAGCAACATAAGGCTATCACAGAGACTTGATATATTATGTGCCTTTTTAGGATAAGGTGAACTTTAAGTCATATGGAACATAAACCAAGATAAAATGTTTTACAGAGTAGAAAGGCTGAAGAGATGTTCAATACTGGTGGGACTTACTTCCTCCCCCACAGAGAAAGAAAAAGAAAGAATCAGTGACAAATGGAGGGAAGAAAGGGAAAGAGTCTATCAGATTGTCAATCTGCCAATAAATCCCAGAGCTCTGCTAATACCTTTAGTTCCCCAACACATCTCAAACGGTTTAAAAATACTCTGATACAGACTCTAAAGAATTCAACGAGGTGGAAGCTCAGCCAAAGGGCTTCATGCATAACTTGAGGAATAAAGTAAAGAGGAGGAAAAACCCTTTGCCACAGAGATGTAACAGACTTTGGCACTGAAGTGCACCTGCAGTCTCTCCAATTTACTACCCAGCCTCAATAATATATGCATTTGAGCTTGAAGTGCATGTTAAGTCTGTTGTGTAAGTGTGTGTGTGTGTGTGTGTGTGTGTGTGTGTGTGTGTGTACGTACAGGAGAAATTTTTGGATACAGAGGCAACCAGAATACCACATCTAATATACACTTTTGCACCAAAGATAAGTCAAATAGAAAAGGGGGGTTTCACACCTCTTCCCAGTGGAATACATATACATTTGTCTACTCCTCTCAGAGCACAACACAGGTATCACACTATGGCATCTTATTTAAGCCATACTTTTCAGAGGTTGGCAATCCCACAGGCAAGCCACAGTTCAGCTTTACACCATTGCAACTTTTTGGTCACTCAGGGACCCATCTTCTCTATATCAGCCACCAAAAAGTGTTCAAGAAGGAAAGACAACACAGTTGATTAACCAGCTTCAAGGTATGCCCTTTTTGAGGGCCAGACTATGCTATCGGCATAATATCTGTTTATATAATATTCCATTTTGAAAAGTTTCACCACAGGCTATTTTAAATTAAATTTAAATTTATAAAGCATGACAAGATATGGAAATTCTCCACTTACAGATCTTTATCATTTGGGTCTGGAAAAAAAAAAAAAAGAAAAGTTCTCAGTTCTAATAAGAGTACAATTTTAACAAGCCAAAGTGCATCACATTTGTCTGACGAGTCTCAGAGCAACCCTTAACTATGCTGGCCTTCTTGAAAATGATGGATAGCATAATTCCAAGAAGTAAAATATAATTATGGAGACAGATGAAGAGACACCCTGAGAAACAGATAAAAAGATACCGCATAGCCATAAAAAGCAATATTTCAAATATAACGTTATTAAAGCTAAGAAAATGTTATCTGCATAAAGGCTTCTCTGCCTGTTGAAATTCATAAGAAACAGAAGTTATTTCATTCCACATGGGATTCACCTAGATTATTTGTACAGACTACTTTTTTTTTTTTCCCCAAAGCAATGCTTTTGTCTTTGGATACCTGTGTTCTGAGGTGTGTGTTTACTAGATAAAGTTGAGCAAACAGTTCATAGTAAAATTTAGTCTGCCTAGAAAAGTGTTTTCCTGCTCAACAGCAACTAGCAGAAACATCAGGTTCTCCTCAAGTTTAGTCATTTGAATGTATTGATTTTGGATTGGGAACTGCTTGGAGACTCAATCCTGGATGTTTAAAATACACTGTTTACTTGGAGATTGATCATACAAATCCTGTGGTGCTGCTGGCTTCCCACCTGGTTACATGCAATTCTTCTAATTAACACTTCTGTGGCAGAACCCCGGTAAATCTTAATTTCTCAATGATAGGAAATAAAGGAAAATTTCAAATGTGCTTATTTTCTTTATTTCAATAGTGACCTTACCTTCCACTCCCAATGTCTTTGTTATGACTAAAAAGAACAATTAAATAATATCTGCTAATCCACCTATGATCCAGAGAAAATTCTTCTTCCCTCACAGAGATCAACAACTACCTGCCGTCTCCCTTCTGGAGACCTTACCAACCAAACCAAGACTTACAATACATCCTGCTGGCCTGCAAACCTAGACTATTTCAGACATGAGAGGGAAGTCATTCCCAAAGCCAATGTCCAACTGTCAGCCCTCTCTAAAGAATGAAGGGACACAAGCAGGGCCGGTCCAACCATTAGGCTATCTAGGAGGTCGCCTAGGGTGCCAAAATTATAAGCAGAACAAAATAACAGGAACATCATTCAAAATAACAACCCTGGCCAGCTATGGCTCCACCTTGGTCTAAGACCTTTGGTTTGATAAGGGGGGAAAGACCTTTAAAAAGATCTCAGAGGAAAGATCACTAGAACTGCGACTCCTACTTTCTCAAGTCTCAAGAAGGCTTATGCTAGGGTTAATGAAAAAAAGTGTGAAACAATCAATAAAAAAAATATTGTTTTACTGTTCATTTCAAATACCAAAGAGGTACATGTAAAAGTTCATTCTAGACTTATTTTCCTCTATATTGGAAGTAGCGGGGGTGCCTTGGACTGACCCTGGACCCAAGTGACTTAGTGCATGCACCCTTCCCCAAAGCCATGATTCCTGAGCTTCTGGCAATGGCACACCCTACACTTAGTCTTTTCCCCTCAATACATATTCACAAGCAGTGTTTAAAGCTACATTCCTAGCTGGCTGAACTGCCTCTGTACTAGAGTGCTACCAAAAGGTTTTGGGTACCATCTCTATATGATGAATCATGGCAGCTACCAACTGCCTGCATAAAGGCTCACATGTGTAAAGCTTCTTTGACATTTGGATGGATTCACCTAGTCCAGCCAGGTGGCATGCACCCAGAGAAGGTAGTCTCCATTGCTTTTTCCTTTTTCATGGCTCACCCCAAGCCTTCTTTGAAAGATGGAGGTCTTTTGCAACAGTAATTACATTTTGAAATGGGAGGAAACTTTTATATTTGACTAAACCCAGAATTAATTAGAGTAATTTACAGTTCTGATTTTAGGTTTGTACAAGATTACATTCAGTTGGAAATGGAAGAACTAAAACCTGGAGAAAAGAATGAAAGCCAAAAATAAAATAAAACCATGAATGTGAACAAAAACAACAGGCCAAACAGAGAAGTGCAAATTATCTTGCTTAAAAGATACATTTTAAAACAAAGCAGACCTTGAATCATAGTCAAGACAGGGTCTGCTTTTTGGAGAGAGTGAATTTTATACTGAGCTGCATGCTACATACCAACAAAGAATAAATAGGGTAAATATAGCTTGGAGCCACGCCGCTGCAGCCTTTAAATGCAGTATAATCAAGTCCTTTAAGGACAACCAGCATGATGCCTCCGCCCCCTGCTCTAGGTTCAGGTTCTCCGCTTCATAAATCATTACCGCCCCACCAATCAATGCCAGCCATTTCTGAGCTCTCTGGAGCATGTATATCTCAACCATCTCAGAGAGGTCTTGCCCTGCACTGAAAATATGGGAAAAACAGAAAGCTCTGACTGGCCAGAGCCATGAGACAGTCTCCTCTCGTATTTCATGCAGGCCTATTCACTCATGGGATTCAATGGCTGCAAGGAGTGGCAACAGGATACAGAGCCTTCATGTGTACAGCACTGCTTCCTTCTGGTGTTACGCTGGTCAGCGGCAACTGAAACGCATTATTATACAATGGCCACTCAATGATGTGTGTGGCATTGCTAAGGCAGCCCACTACCATTTGGGGCAGACGCCCTCTTTTCAAAAGCATCATCTTAATCAACTTAATCATTGCTGGTTGTCTCACAGCAAACAAGCCAAGGACCAAGTGAATTAAAAGCGCCTGAAAACCAATTTTTTTCCTCCGTGTGGGAATTTTGCACATCCAGGGAAATATGGTTAGTACAGTGCATGTAGGGACTCCTGTAGGGTGCATCTATGCAAGGCAATGGTCATCCAATCCTTCTCACCAAACCCTTTGCTTAGGCTGGCAAGCAACAGTGAAAACCTTAGAAGGGGAAGCCCAGGCATGCATTTCTCCAGATGTAGCAGGTCCCTCTGTACATGGCCAGTGCATGGGAAGCACTGTGCCTCCCAAAGGCAGTGCACTTCTGCCTCATAAAACACTTACTTTGACATCCAGATTGGGTGTTTTTCCAAAAAAACTAAAATAATTAAAAAAAAAAAAGGCCTTGACAACCACAAGTTACTGGGCTCAGTGCAGGAGCTGCAGGTTTAAAATCTACAGCCTACAGGGGCAAAAAGTGAGGCCATAGGTCTTCCTGATCCTAAAAATCCATGAATTGTGAAATAATTTAAGTCAATGAATCAAGATCAATTTTTTTTAAGCCTCTAAACAGAAAGTTCACTGCACTTCATGTGCCCACAGCTGCACAGGCTATGTTACATACAATACTCGCTAAAAGGAAAACCACAAAGCAGAAGGAGGATTTGCTGTTCGCACTCATCCGATATTTGCAGAAAGATCATTGGCATGAAGTTCCACTTGAGGGCTTACATCTGAGCCCTAAGGCACAGCACAGGGCTTGAGCACACCCAAGACGGGCACTAAAAGAGCCGTACGTTACCCCATAGAACAGAAATGGATATGTTGTCACAAGCTGAGAGCTTACTACAGCCTTAAACCTGGGCTGTCAAACTAGCCTTGCCCCAACCCTTCACCCACAAACCAAATGCAAACCATAGTGTTCCTGGCAGGTCAGATCCACTCACGGTTCATGTTTGATGCCTCTGCCTAAACAACCGATGTAAATTTTGAAAAAAAGTCAGCCAAGATTTAATTCAGTGATAATGGTGTCCACTGAATGGGCACTGCCTAGAAGCAAAGAGCAGTGCTCCTATTCATGTTTGTCCTACAACCACACAACTATTGGCTCACCCACTAAGAGTTGTTTGCAGGAGAGGGAGCAAAGGGGTGGGAGGGAGCTGTTTTGTTTTAAGGCATTTTCCCTACTTAGTAAAACCTGGTTTCATTATCTGTTAAATAATTAAAACACATACACAGCTAAAGACAGCTCTGGGAGCTCTTGTACCAGAGAATATTGCAGAAAAACTTTGTTCTTCTTGTCACCGAAGGGGAAACATTCATGTTTGTGGGGGGGAAAAAAAAAGAATAAAAGGCCTGTTACTATGGAGTCTGTTCTGTTAAATATTCTGTTACCTGACCCACTGAGAGACATTTGGCCTCAGGTGAGCAGCTTCTTGTATACACATCAAGTCCTGTTTAGGCATGCAAGCTCCGACACGGCAGCACTGCAGGAAATGCTTATTGTTTTACATGTTTACAAACAACCTTTTCAGCTCTTTCTTCACTCTCTGTCCCTGGAGGCGGTGTGTATTGTAATAAATTCACAATTCGCATTGTGATGATTTAAACAGCTTCAGAGTGGCATGTTTTAATGCCTTGATCCAATTGTCTGCCTCTCAAACTGTCAGCTTGCTCGCCACAACTCCCCCATGGTGGAAAGCTATTCCCCCTGCATAAACATTTATAAACATGCTGGAAGAGCCGCACTTTTTGGAGAAGGCATTAGTGACAATGTCATTTAAGCTTATTACCAATGAGATCTAGTAAATACCCACAGGCTCACCACCAAGCACATTACACCACCACCTGAACACTAAACATGAAGATACTTTGGGATTAATGTTCTAAGCAATTCTACCATGGAAAAGCTTTTTACTCCATTATCTTCTACTTCTACTGTTCTGGTTAAAAGGTACCAGCAAACAAGACGGTAACAGTTAATCTTATTTAAATATGAATGTACCATCTTCCCAGATGTGTTTAAAGAATTAATGACAGGACTGTGTCACACTAACAGCCACGTAACTTCACCTCAGATGTGAGAAAAGATGCACAGAATTAATTGCCTGATTCTACCTAGAATTTTCAGGCATCCGGGATCTACTGTGACATTGACAAAACTTGCAATTTCCTATTGTTGTTACAACACAAGGAGACTCCGCTACAACATGACAGCGGGAGATGCAAACTTTGAAGTGCTGGAACGCAAGCCCCGAGAGATAAGCAGCTATATACACATATATTATAACACATATTTAGGGAGCTGCTTAACATTTCCACTCTGTGCTCACCTCAAACCGTTCCCATTTGTATTCCAAATCCACTATCTCTTATCTCCTTTTGTACACATGCAGGATTCATGCAGATGAATGATGGAAGAAAACAGCACGTGAACAAAAAGTAGAGAACGATCTGATGGATTTGCATAGAAATCTTAAGCCTCCAGTACTTGCATCACTTCTGTTTTAATGTTACCATTTCTGTAAATTACATTTAGGTACGTGAAGTATTAGCAACTACGCTTAATGGGCCAAGAAATTATGCAAGGTGTTATCACAATTAAGACATGCTTTGTTATTGATATTTAGTTGTTTCCTGCTCGGTTTTAATTAAGCAGACTCCACGTAAGATAAAAATATGCTGACGCTGTATTTCTAACAACAAATATTGAACTGGGACTTCCATCTGTCAGATGTGATCAAGTCCAGTCAAGGACAAAACTGATGTATGCTGGTAAGCATGGTATGGTCAAGTCTTGCTATGGTAAAGTCAACCCTGGATGGCATCTGGGGGTTGAGGTGGAAAATAGTTTCTTTGAAACATTTTGATCTGTACTGCTTCACAAACCAACCATTCTGTGCGCACACCCAAAAGGGTCCCCTAGGTTAGTGAACCCCATCTACTGCTCTCACAGGCAATCCCTTCATATCATCGCTTTCATCCACTGCACAAGCTTCAACTTCAAACCAGTGAGGATTTCTGCCTCCAACTACCCCTAAGAAACTAAAAAACTGAGTTAGATCAGTTTAGGAAAGCGATTACATGAAGTCGCTGACAGTGCTCAGTAACCTAGGAGGTCTCTTCTGGTCCTTTGTGGCTATGTGCACAGAGTAGCAGATTTATCCAGAAAGTCAAAGGTGTATAGGTACCATAGATGAGAGACAATCCCATCTGCATATTTGTCCTTCGGGAGCACGTCCTGTTTCTGCACCAACCTCTGACTAGAAGGTGAGCAATCCTATGGGAAGCCTCCTCTTGTAGGCTGAAAGACTGCCAGGTGGCCCAATGCCTGTGTCATTCTTCAAGTCACCGTCAATCACCAGGGACTGGGAATTTCTCCCGAAGTCCACAGGCTTGGCTTTCACTCAAGTGGGATATGCACCTATTTCCATAATCCACAGGACTAGGTAGTTAAGGAACCTACAGGAATTCATATTTTGAATTCTCAAAAAGTTTGGTTGTTAGTAAAGCCCCAACATATTTTGAATTATCAAAAAGTTTAGTTGTTAGGGAAGCCCCAGGGACTCCCTTGCTACTCAAATCCTTGGATAGAGAGCTAATGGATCCTTACAAGCTCTGAGCCACTACAAAGTGACCCCTGGCTGCTTTACATCCAACCTTGCCTGTGCGCATGTTATGGGAATGCTGCTCGTGTCTCCCAGCAACCACTGCCGATGTATGTAGACAGGTCCAAGCACTTCCCAGTGTTATACATGGAAGCATGAAGCCAGTAGAAAAAGATCACCCCTCATCCATTTTTCATTTAGTAACACAAGATGGGAAGGGACCTCCTGGGTCATCAAGTCTAGCTCCCCAATCACTGGAAGAGACCACATCCTATTATCTCCACTCATAAGCTTATCAGACTCCATCTAAAACAGTTAGGGTTCCTTGTTTCCTTCTGGGAAGCTGTTCCAAACCTCACTCCTCCTATGATTAGAACATTACCAGCCTGACATTGCTCACAGCCAGCTTAGACCCATTTGTCCTTGGGCCAAAGCTGATTGTTCTTTATAAAGACATCATGTTCCCCCTCGGCCTTAATTTTGCTGGGCTAAACACATCAAGCAATTTCAGTGTCCTCTGATAGGTACTTAGTTGCCCTGATCATCCTCCCATGCTCCTGCTGCAGGATAAATCCATCCCAAGTGAAAAAAACTGTATGCAATATTCCAGATGAGGTCCCTTGCACGATGGCACTAATACTCCTCTAGCTCTAGTCACAATACTTTACTTGCGGTGAACATAAAATTGCATTTGTCTTCCTCAGTTTCACCACACTACTGGCTTAACCATCCAGTGATCAACTAATGCACACAGTTCTTTTTTCCTCCTCTTGTGTTTCCAACATATGAGCTCTCAGCTTATAGCAGAAATTCTTGTCATCCGTCCCCAAGTACATGACCTTACTTTCTGTACTATTACATTTCATATCATTTCTCTTACTCCAGTGCTCCAGGTCATATTGCTAATTTTAGCACCACTCAATGTTGTTACTTGTGCACTATCAATAAAATTACTAATTGCGCTGCCATAAACCAACTACGTAAAGATAAAGTCATTAAATTGGCAAATGCAAGTCTTGTTCTTTCCCTGCACTTCTCACTCCCTATGGGGAACCATAGCCCATCAAATCCTAGACAAGTAAAAAAACTCCAACCTAATAATACTAATACTAATTAAAAAAAAATTTAAAGACCCCCCCAAAAAACCAAGAGTCTTTTCATTATCTTTCCTTTTCTGAACCTGACCCTCGCCTCCTTTACCTATGGAAGCAATGAGACATATTGAAATTTAAAGGCATTCAAGAAAGTAGACATTTATTCTAAATGTACTTGCCTTCAGAATAATTTACATCTATTTACATTTCTCTTTTCTTAACAGAAAGTAAATAGTATATCTCCAGAAGTATTTGGATTTAACAGCTTTTAGTTTCCCTCTACCTTTTACATAGAGTTTTGCTTTATATGCCTCATCTACTTCATCACTTTGGGTCTGTTTGAAGGCTCCTTAAGCACAGGAGACCAAAGCTGCAGGAAAAAAAAAAAAAAAAATCAGCATATGGGCTATTAGAAGTACTCAGCTTCAGCTGCCTGTTGCCAGCTCTAAACCTACTCATATGGTTGTCTAGATACTTTTGCTGAGCACTGCATCCTCTCTCATAGCTGCCTTCAACCTGTGCTCAGATCATGGTACTCAGATAATCAATCCCCAGCTACCAAGCAGCTCCCTGGGGCACTACAGTGTTATAAAATTATTCAACTAGGTACTAACTACTACTAGGTAGAAACCTGGCTGTTTTCTAGGACAGCATATACTACTCTAGGCTACTTGAAAACTAACCTTTTCCTACCCCTGATGTAGGTCAGGCTCCAGTGCAGTGGTTTATTTTAAACATGCATTCCAAGCAAGCTATGAGATGTCCTTTCCCATGGCAGGTCAGCCCATATAGGTGTGCAATGTAACACTGAAAAATGACCCAAGAGAACAACTCAAACACACTGTACACAAGAGAACTGAGAAGCCATGGACAGGTGGCACCTAATGCACAGTTACACCTTTACTAATCTGGGCCAAAGCCGGGTCCTTGAAACTTACTTCAATAGATGAAAAGGCCCAAGCACAATAATAAGTCAACCAAAACTCCACACGGTCATAATTCAGCACTACTGTAAAAGCAACAATTGCAGTGAATTTTACTCTCATTCCAGGGCTGAATTCAGTACCAAGTGCATATCAAACGGTTTTAGAAAGGAAGATTAAGTTACCTATTAAAGGGAACTGAAAGGAAAAGAAAAAGTTCCTGGGCAAAGACGATTGAGAAGCCTGGGAGATGCAGCTTTGGGAGGAAGAATGGAGGGACTACTTCATTCTTTCTCCCCAGGAATTTCCAGCAGACATGTACTCTCCCCCCTTCATCTGTTCCCCAAAGCACTAGAGAAAAATGAGATGTGGCAGAGCTGCAGGATCATAACAGGAAACAGGAAGCTGTTAGACACCAGGCCAGTCCATGAATTTAATGCAGTTGTTCAGTTGTTTGAAGCTCTCTTATCAAACTTCCACTTATCTCAGGCAACCTATATGAGAACCTAATGTATTTTTTTTTACAAGCATAAGAGCCTGTTGCCAACACACTGACTTTTGAAAGACAGACTCCAAGACTCAGGAATGTCCACTGGGGTGACTGACAGCTCGCTTAAGCAGAAAGAGATTAACTCTCACAGATGTGAAATGGTGCACATTCTGGACCTCACTCGGGGGGGGGGGGGGGGGGGGGGGGGAGGGGAAGGTTAGTTCTCAGCATGTTGAAAGGGCAGACAGATGTCCTTCAGTACTGTGAAAGGTAGAAGACACTGGGATTTCATACGGTGCACTCTCAGACCTTCCACCCATTTTATTCAGGTTAGTAGCTAACAGCAAAGCTGTGTCTGACCAAGTTTTAAGGCATCAAGTGTTAAGATAATTCCCACAACAGAGACCAAAGACTCCACATGTTCTCAGCTTCCATTTCAATTATGAAACTACCTGCGGTGCTTTACCCAACACAGGCAAAGTTCTACTGAGCAAACAGGATGGCACTTGCCACTATCAGTTCCCGCAGCAAAGAACGTTTTAATTAGCACAGTGTAAGGCAACACAGAAGAGCTTATTTAGACCTGGATCAACATATGTTTCATTTGATAATCATCACCATATTGGCAGAGGGTTTGACAGCCAAAATATAGGCTGATCCAGGCCTAAACAAGTTTCTCTTTAACACCTTGTGCTCCAGATGCAACAAGAGAGGAACAGGGATTAAAATTTCTACTTTCTTGAGCTGACTGCAGTGTCTTTTCTATGAATCAATCCTCCCCCCTGAGAAAAGCTCTCCAGTGCAGAAGCATGGAGAATTACCAGATTTGTAAGAGAATCAAAACGTATCTTCTTTTACTCAGCAACGCCCATCTGGTAGGCAAAAAACAGACATATTGGATAGCTCATGGACAGGTACAGACTGGAGATATGGAAGAAAAATATATAGGTAACAAACATCCCCATCCATAAACTTGGCAAACAATCAGGGACCTAATATTCAACTGGTTTCTTTCTAATTCAGTTACAAAAAGACAGTGGCAGCCACGACTGCTGTTGAAAAGGTGGTGGTTTTGGATCAAAGTGAGTAGTTAAAACAAAGAAAAACCCCAACTCCCTGCAATTAGAAAAAGAAGAAATCAATCATCACAACCTGTCATGATTTCCCACTGTTAAGCACTGTTAGCCCTGCAAAACACTCACTAGGGATTAAGGCAGCAAAGTATGTGTAGTAGTTACTAACTGTTAAGCAAATATATATTGCCTAGTAACACATGGTATGAGGCTATAATCAATCATTAAGATGTGACAGGAGGCGTAATACTGCGAGATAATGTAAGAAACCAAATGCCTTGCATGTTACTTATTCTACTCTACCTCACCTTCATAGGACTGATATTAAGTGTCCTCAAATTGTTTACAGTACTTTTCCCATAAGGGCTGGCTTCTGAAATACAGAGCGGAGCTAGCCTGAAGAAAAAGGTACCCCACTTTGCACACACAGGGCTCAATCCCTGGTGGTGGCCAATATGGCATCTTTGATGAAAGCTCCAAAAAGGTAAGGTCCAACCTTCTACACCCAGTGCAAAGCCAGATTAGCATCTTGTCAAATAAATTATGTCAGATTTACCCCAATATAATAGAGAATGTATCACTCTACTGAAGCGGAGACTAAGATGTCTGTGGCAGGTTCGTGCTCGTTTGCTGGACTCGTTTCTCACAAAACTCCACCCAAAAAAAACCCAACAAGGTTTGCACAGAAGCTAGCACGCTTCAAGTAACACCTGTCAGAATAAATGCTTCCCTTCCTAATTTTGTCTGAGATGATCTCGAGATAAAAATGCTCTGCATGTAGAATAAATCCTCCCACCATTCCCAACGTCCATTTTTTTTTCCAGGAGTGCTGTACTATCATCAGAAATAAAGAAGAAACTACCACCTCTTTCATTCTAGTCACTCCAACAGGCAATTAGTAAAGCTGTACATTACATTAAACAGTATTTCATGGGCACAATTATTTATCAAGGATGTGGACAATAGCAGTGATTGTTACAAGTTTGATTGATTAAACAGACAAATTGGCACAGTTTCCACTTCCCTGCCTACCATATGTTTCTTCTTAATCGCCTGGTAAAGTCTTTGCATTTCCTTGAGTAACCTAACAGGTGTTGAATCAAATCCTTAAAGCTTTCAGTTTTCCCTTTTGAAGCAGATGGGTGAGGGAGAGGGAAGAATATTGCTTTTCCAACCTCTCTTCCTCCCCCCTCTCTTTCTATTTTTCTCTGGTGGCCTCACTAATAGCCTCAGGTTAAAAGTAGTAAAGGAGATTCTTGATTAATCATTAAAGTGTTCTTTTGATGCAGAGAAAGCTCTTTATATGGAGAGGAAGGAAGGCTTTACTTTATCGATGCAATTTCTCTCTCCATTTTCACACTAAAAAGGAGAATAGGAAAGGCCTTTTACCGCACCACTTGTACACATTTTTGTGATAAAAAAACCCTTCGTTCAGCCATCTGAAGAGAGCCATTTGTTTATTGTGCTCTGGCTAATGGTGAAACGCAAGCCAGGGTTACTTCTCCCACTTGCTGGAAACCACTGACAGCAACAGGATACCAGTCGTCACTAAGTCACACGTTGGGCAGGGTGCCAAATATGTAATTCTAGCCAAAAGAGCAGAAACACAGGTGTTTAACACCAAGTGGGCACTTTTCATTTCAGGAAAAAAAATACAACACGGTTTTAGCTAATTAGGTCTTATCTGTTTTTTTAAACTATAGAATAGCTTGATAACAATTAGGAGTGCCTCCCAACAGGCTGTTGGGATCAAAGGCCCTTTCTGCTACTAAGTTTAACAAGGAAATTAGCACTATTGCCAAGTAATTTGCACATGCTGCCAACGTTGTTTTAACTTGATGTAATACTTGAGTTTTAAATACGTACCTATGGAGATGCTTTTTTAATTTAAGCTTTCATTTTGCAAGCTAGACGTTCCCAGCCACAACCTCAGCTCTCCTTCCTCTTACTAATGCCCAATAGATACTGAGGACATTACAGTGGGGATACCTACTCGATGCTCCCCCCTACCACATGAAAAGATAAGGCTTTCAGAGACAGAAATTTGGGGAGTGTTTGGCTGGAGACTGGGGATTTTCGAAAGCCTGCTTAATGGCTTTGGGCAGTTGATGTTCACTTGAATTAACAGGAATTTGGATATCCAGATATCATAGGTTGCTTTGAAAATTCCAGCTGGAATCTCCTGCTGGATTATTAGTGATATTAGCTACATTCAGCTTTTCTTCCCAGGGATTGGGTACAGGCATGAGACTTCAAGACAGGACTGGTGAAAGAGCTGAGGGAGAAGGAGCACAAAGAGACCATGGAAAAGTGAACACCAACTCAACTGCTATATTTCATAAAGAAAAAAAACTTGTGCACAGGTTTTTAAATTTACTGTAAGGTTTAAAGAAACCTTCCTGTACGTACCACAATACAGCCATATGGCCACTGGCTATTTATTTATTTATAAAGGAAGCTTCTGTGAAGCCCAGACATGCCCAGGGGCTCAGTTTGAGTGCCCAAAGCACAGGGAAAGGAACTTGGTTAACGTAGTTGTCCCAGAGGAGTCTGAGACACAAATGAAAGCTGAATTCCATCTTTCGGGGGTGGAACAGAGCTCAGGAGGAGTTGAGATCAACTCACAGGTCTGTCGACTGTAACTTTGAACAACTCACTCAGCACTTCTGTGCCTCAGTTCCCCATCTGTAAAAGGTAGGCAGCATCACCTTTCCCTCAACTTTTGTCCTTTACTACTTAAGTAAATATGCTTTAGGGTGGAGACTGCCTCTTGCTACATATTTGTACAGAACTTGGCATAAGCAGAGTACTAGTGTCAGCTGAGGGCTCTATATACTAGTATAACACAACAAATAACCTCCAACGTTAGATACATTAAATAAGGAGAGCATAAAAAGAGAGAGCATAAAAACTCCCTTTCTAGCAGTTTGGGACTATGTACTTTTTAAATGTTATCTTTAAATATTCTGTATTATTGCCACATCTACTGGTTCAGTTTGAAGAACAAAAATGCAATTCTAATCCCCTTTCAGGACAACTTACTACATACATCTATATCTATATCTTTTTTGTATTATAAAAAATAGTCTAACATTATAAAAGCCTAAGTCTGTCTATCCGTCTGTAACACTTTATTCATGCTCTGATTGGCTAATGGAAACAGAGCTGAAGGAAAAGAGAATATATATTTTCTCAGTCCAATGGTTAAAGTATCAGGTATTCTTAAAGCTATCGCTTAACTCTAATGAGCTTACTTCATAAGTACTACATACAATTTTTCATTTGCTATAATATTATTATAATAATAATATATTAATTATATAACTATATATATTCTCTTTTCCTTAGGCAGCAACCTTCTGTTGAAGGTAAGCTATAGCCAATCTGTATCATCAGCCTTATCTTTAGGAAGAGAATTCAAGTAATTGTCACAGTTTCAAAAAAAGTGTAGAGGTGCAACTTTGGTAATACATAAGTGGAGAAGGGAGACTCTAAGAAGAAAACCTTAGATATCCAAAGACAGAGGACAAGAGCTGTTTCTAATTCTGGCAAGAGTAAGCGTGGGCTCTTAACATGCAGACATGCCACTTGGTTATCAAACCAGAAGCTAGCAAAAGGCTCTTTATTTTTAGCAAAGCAACATTCTGCCTTTGTTCAGTTCAGTAACTCAGTTACATCACGGTAAATGATCCATTGCAGTGCAATATAAAAATGCATAGTCAGAAAGAGAAGCGTCTGAGTCAATAAGAAAGACATTTACTGTGCTAAGAAACCCTGACATGAAGGTTATACTCATCTCGAAAAGAATCTAAAGTGTATTGGCATATGTAGACCTATATCCTCCAAGCACAGGAATGAATCAAGACCTAATAGGTCTGTTCCTTTTGAAAGTTGGGCAGTGGTAGTTAGAAAGACTCTTAGATAAGGATCTAAGGCATTTCAGATCTGTTTACCTCTTCTGTCTAACTAACAATCACGATGGGTTGGAAGTCACAACCCTCAGAATTATTGCTCGCATTACAGTAGTGTTTCAATCAAATTTAAGGACTCAATTTACCGGGTGCTGTACAAAGATAGAAGGAGGCTGTCGTGTCTCAAAAATTCAAAATCTAAATAGGCAAGGCTGACAAGGTATAAAGGAAGGAAATATGAGGAGCCTTGGGATCCCACAGATAAGGATCTGAGGCAGAACAGGTTAAGTGACTCACCTAAGACAGCACAACAAGTCTATGATAGGGCTGAGAACTACATTCAGATCTCCACAGCCTCATTTCAGTGCATTAATTACTATCTTTTCTTAAAGGGCAAAAAGATGCCTTTAATTTGAAGTAGAATTGTTGGAAGGACAGCTATCCACATGTTTTTGACATTCTTGAATACAAATTCCATTCAGATATAATCAGATAATGATACTACTTAAGCTGTAAAACAGAGCTTTTGTACAAGGTTTTTCTTCCTAAGATGAATTTGCTTTGGAAAGAACACCTCTCCCCTGCGCCCAATTAAACCAAATCTTATCTTGGAAGAGTTTACATTTAATATCTTTAAAATAATAATGAATCATGTCTGCATATTCAACTCCCTCTCCCCTGCCTCAAAGTAAAATAGCAACTCTGAAGATACTTCTGTATGTCAATCCAGCTTCATGCACAGAAGCCAGGGATGCAGACCATAATGGATTCACAATTCAATGGGCCTGACATCACATAACCACATCAAGTTTTTTTTTAAACCAATAATTCTATTTTATATTTTAATATACCACAGTAAATATTTTATAGTATCTAAAATAAAAATCCCACTCAAGACAAATCATTTCAAACAACATCAAACAGTTCTCTTTGGAACCTCCATCAAAGAATTGCTGATTTTTCAAAAATTCTAATATTTAGATTTTACTCCTATTTGGGGCAAAATCCAGTTTTGAAATCTTTTCCAAGTAATCACCCTGTTTTTTCCACCACTCTAGCTCTTTACTCTAAATCGCTGTGACTCAACCACCATAATCTACTTCACTCCCTCACAATTCTGTCAGACAGGGAAGTCTATTAGCCCCACTTTCTCCAGGGGTAACTGAGACACAAAAAGATTATTTAATCTGTCCTACAAATCAGGCAAAGGCTGGGCTTGAACCCACATGGCAGAGGCAGGACTTGAACCCATGTCCTTGCCAAGTCCTAGACTAATATCTAACAAAGGGGCCATCCCTTCCTCTGGGATCCAATGGATATTTAACTCCCACTTTCAGACTGTCAGGAGAGCAGCCTATGACTGCCGAATGTCACCAACTGAATGTAGACTAACATGAGCAACACTCTGAATGGGAGATCTTCAAGGGGCACCGAGGCTGTCCAGTAAGACAGAAGCAGTGCGGTGAGCAACACACTCAGAGAAGCCACCATTCACTTGCCACAAGAGAGGTCCTGGCACTCCTCACGAGTGCAGGTGTGTTAGTCAGATCTCAGTTTGGTATACTCATTTTCTCTCTAGTTTCAATTGGACTGTGTATTCTTTTTCACTTCCTGTTCTCCGCAGTGAAAGACATAAATACCTTGTGGGTTCCACTGCAGGGAAAGCTGAGTTTCACTGGTAGGTAAAAGGACTCTTATACCTGTGTCTTTGCAGTTCTTCAGAATTAAAGATGCTTTGTACATGTACATTTTGCCTCCCTAATGTGGTAGAACAAGAAGATGAAAAGCAGGACACACCAAAAGATCATCCGCTGCACTCTCCATTACTATCCTGTGAGCAAATATTCAGGGAAGTTAGCTGCAGATGGACAAAAGCTGTCCAAATGTATCAGATATTACTTTAAAATTCCTGGCTTAGTCCTGTTCTCTAAAACAGCTTGGGTTAATATAATGGAATCGTTTAGTCACTTTTACTGACATTACAAAAAAGGTGACACTGGGGAAACATTAATGGAGAGCAAGAGGATGAAATCCAGGGAAATAAATCAGGATCAAAAATCCCATCTGAGTCTTTAAAGAAATAATTCAAAGTCTGATCTTTACACACAAGGAATCCTGACCTTATAATTGCCATTTACTTCACTGGTCTACTTGTGTGAAGGACTGAGGAATCAGGCCCTTACACTTCCACTTCAGCCAGGCTCCAGGGATGGGAAAAAAAGCAGCATAGTTTAAATAGGGGAAAACTGTGATGGAAATAAATAGCTCTTCGAAGCAAGAGGGTGAACAGGCCCCGATGACCCTCTGTGCCAGGTACATGGGTCCTGCTGGCTGGGACGAGTTCTGCTCAGTGAGTTTTACACAACACATCCCTTTTCCCCAGAGACAAGTCGGTTACTTGAAAAGACCTTTCTGTCCCTCATAACTTTATCATGCCAGGCCCACAGAAATATGAGGAAACTTGAAGATCACAGCAGCTGCTAGCACCAGGGTTAAATCAAAAGCTGCAGTTTCGAGGCCTGCCAGACTGGCCTTCCCAAACACTGAATAATTCGGTATGCTGGGGAAAAAAAACTTCAGACAATCACGCTTTGTGAAGGCATTAATCATTGGTAGAAGATAAACGGGCTCTATGCTAGAGGGATGGTCAGCGAAGTGCATGGAGCTAAACTGAAATAAAAAGGGGACAGTTCAGACAGAAGTAGGGCAGTAAGTTAGGACATTGCAATACAAGTATTTAAAATATGCGACAAATTGCCTGAAGTGCCGCAGGATGATGAAGAGACAAAGTGAAAATAAGAGATGCCCGGGAGTCTGACAGAAAGCAGAAAGCGTTCCAGTAATCTCATACTATGCAGCTTCAGTTAGAAAGGAGTAACGGTGCCCAGACCACAAGAGTCTGCAAAGGCTCCCATCGTCACTCCTGATGAATGACGTACACAGTGGGAAACACTGCATCTTTGCTTTCTGAACGATATGGATATGTTCAACCAAGTCCTGCATTTGACCTATATACTGTCATTCTATGCAACAGCTCCCGTTGGCTAATTCCACAGCCGAAATCCCGCTAGCCGGGTCTAATCCTTTTAAATGGTTGGAAGTTTCTGATGATCTTCTGTATCTAGGGATGAAACCAGTGAAGCAGAAACAGAAGAAAAATTCAGCTGAATTTGCATTCAGCATGGGGATGTTTTCAGTGGAGAAACCAAGTTAAATGTTATTTGGCTTGGCTAAAAGGCTTTATTTATTTATTTAAGAATAAGGCTCTCTTCATTGTGCATGTCCTGGGAAACCGTCTGCAAACACGAGAGAGCATCAAATGGTAGGAAGATCGGTTCTGATCTCAGAGACCTCCCTGGTCATGTTGCCTACATCAGGGCTCCCACACACCCACAGTCAACCCACAGCCACAAACTAGATGCCAGATTCATAGATCTCACTGAAAATCAAGGCTCACATATGTACGCACTTTTCTAGATATGGCTTGTAAGATCTTGCAAATGCAAACTTGGTGTCAACAAGGCAACAATGTGTGCTCATATCTTCAGGCAGATGGCCACAGTGAATTTCAACATAACCACGATCTGTTTTGCTGTTACTAATTTCAGCTTCTACTTAACAAGCCTCTTACATGACCTCTGCTCACCCCCCACCACCGATCCAGGTAAGTGCCTACTCCCTTGTCCCCACACCCAAACACTCCCCAGCTTACCTCCAAGAGCACCTGGGCACTTTCATTGCAAAGTGCAAACAACACAGGATAAAGTTTTAAATTTCATATTAAATACTGAAGGGACATAAGAGCTAGCATTCACTGACATATTTAATTCATCGAGACATCACACTTCTAATGTCCCTCAAGGGGCCTCAACCTTCAACGCATCTCCAAGAACACCACACAAAGGGGCTTGGTGTAGACTTTGGCATCAAGTTCCTAAAGAGCCACAACCGCCTTACAGGGGTTGGTAAAAGGCTCCCTCTGCTTCTCTCATCATTTCCCTGAAAGATTAACTCGAGTATAGGGAAACCCTTTTAACACCCCACTCCCTTTTTGGACACCCTTGGACTTGCAGGAGAGCTCAGCTTCCACTGAGGCACCAAATGAATGAAGTAGACTGATTTTCAGGAATACTCAGCCACCTAACAGCTTCCACAGGGAGGGAGGGAGGGAAACGAGGGGAGCTGCTGGGGCTCAGCCCTTCCTTGACCCTGGTGCTCAAAGACTCGGATCGTCACTTAGTTTCATCCAACAGCTTTGACTCAGGATCCTGTCTTACTGGCTCTTACTATGGAAAAGTGGTATGTGTGCGTCTCAGAGACCTCCCTGGTGCTATGAGAAAAATGGAAAAGTGCTATGAGAGTGTCTTGGCAACAATTAAATCTGTAACACTGCCCATTCTAGCTTGGGATAGAGGCAAATAATACAAATATTAGATCATGAAAGTATTTTCCGCTGAGTTAGGGCATTTTGGTGAACCAAGCACTATATTCAATTTTAAACTCAACTCCATGGATTCCCATAGCTCAGTGGTGTTCAAGGTTTTGGCCCCATGGGGATACATAAATTCAGCTGCTCCACAGACCGACTCAGACCCTGCGTGCTATCCCCATGTGCTGGGATCAGGCCCTGGGGCCCTGTGCCACTGTCATGGACCAGGATCAGGCTCCTGGGCCCGGAGCTGCCCCCACCCAGCCCCATACACAGGACTGGGTCCTGTGCCACTTTGTGTGCCTGATCAAGCACACAGAGCCACGGTCCACAGGGCTCCCCTGGACCCATGGGAAACCCCATGGGCTGGATGACAGCCCCAGGATCCAATTCTGGCTTGTGGGCCAGGTGTTGAGTACCCTGCTGTAGCTCATTTGAAGAGCAGATATCGATGTTTTCAACCAAGTCATGTTTTTCAGTTACGAGCAATAGGTAATTAGTGGCTTTGAGGCTATTCAGAAGTTAATACTCTGGGTACATAAATTCAGTAAGGTGAAAACTCCTATCTTAGTAAACTTACAAAGCTCTCTCTACCTCTCTAAGTAGCATATACTTTAGATGATTTTCTGATGAAACAGAAATGACCATTTCCATACTTTGGCCACTGCAAGTTCAGATGCGGACTGCTAGAATCATTCCATTTCCAGGCTTGTTGATGCAGCTAACTCTATTGAAATCTCATTGGCAAACACAGTACAGCAAGTTATGCCATAAACCTATTGGTATTTAAACAAACAACCCAGCACTTTATATGGACAACTCAGCCCTACATGCCAAACGACAGATAAAGAGAGGAACTTCTTCAGAAGTGTTCTTCTGCTCAATAGTGTTCAGTGATGCTTTGCAACCTAATATCTGTCATTAGTAAAATAACAATGCTTTCACTTCATAAGTCATCTTTGTACTTTTTCAGCAACTTCTTGTCTTTCCTGCTACATACATCCGTTAGTAGCAGTGTCAATGTGGTAACAACCAGATCATTCTAGCAGCTATCCTAAATAATTTACTAAAACTTGTGCAACAGCAATAGCAACCATTGCAAGAGAGCCATTGCTATGTTTGCTCTTTGCAGATGGAGTTTATCCGTGTAGTCATATAGCATTGTTGCTAATTCTTTCTTGCAGTTTCAGCCAAGACTGGAGGAAGCGTTGTGAGATGCAAGCAGCTCTCACTGTCCTGTGAACTGCAGGTCTACCTGGATAGTGACAGGAGACAGAACCAATACGGGGACTAGGAAAAGAGCAGGAGGTGGGGTGAGGGGGGACAGAACTTCAGGGCTTGGAAAAAGTAAAGAGCTCTGCACTGTCAGGCAGCCATGAGAGAAGTCCTAGAGCACACTTTGTAAAATCCATTGCCACGAACTGGGGTAAACTGGAGGTCAACTTTTTTTTTTTTAAATCTCATTTTGGGGTCGACATTCCTGATACTGAAATCAGTCACTTAGAACTGGCTAAATCTCCTCCTCCTGTTTTATTTAATTTTTTTAAATAAAAAAGTCACACTTTATGAAAGTTATTTTGCAAATGATCCCAGCATAGACCGTCAAATTCAGCATCCTAAGTGTGAATTTCAACCACTGGATAATTCCTATCAGCAGATCCACTCAAACTGTTCCATGGGCGCTTTTTAAGATTCACACTGTTGGGGACCTAATGCTACCAAATCAGAGACTTTACTGAACATCAATGTAAGACAGAGAGACCTTGATTACTTTCAGGTCATATGCATCACTGAACGTTAAAATAAACAGAACAGCAATTTTAATAACAGGCTATGTTCATAGTTGAGAACTCCTTTTGTTGGCTACTTCTGCACTTCAGAATTTACTTTGAGTGAATGTTTAGCTTTAAAAGGTCACCTTTTTGTGAGTGTTTGCACAAGCTAGAGCCACTCTATGAAAATGGATGCAGTAGAGGCAACTTCTTATTTTGTTTAAACTAGCCCTTCTCTCAAATCCTTTGATTACAGTAGTAGAATGTAATAAGACAAAGCAACTGAAACAACAGTGACCTGAACTCTTATAAAACCCTTTAATATAAATCCATACAATGCCTATAAACATCCCATTGAAGTGTGCACTGTTATGCAAATTTCCTTACTCTTAATGAACACAGTAAAAGGGGCTGGCCAAAGATAAGCAGTTGAACTATTGCTTTGCAAGGTTCACAACCAATTTTGGCAATTCAGGCTCACAAGTCCATTATTCCATTAGCCTGATTTACACAAAGTACCATGTAAAATGTCCTCTGAGAATCAAGGATTCCTTAGGGCGATCTCTTTTATAGGACATGACCCATCTCATTCACGGCAATGGAAGAGTCTAAGGCATTTCTGACCTCCATTTCTTAACTTTCTTTTAGAAAATTCAGCAGGGTATTTTAAAGATACTGTGTTCCTAGCAAGTGCAATTCTTTACCTAGTAATTTAATTTATCCACTGCAAATCCCAGGCAATGTAGTATGATTCCTGCTGTCAAAACAGAAGCAGACTCCTTAACGGTAAACAAAAGAATGAAAGAGTATTTTGTTTCCGATATGATCCTGCATAAAGAGGGCCAAATTTTCTTTGAAGCCATGTAATACTGCATCTGAAAACTCTATGCTTGGACCAAGCTGTTTCCTATGTATTAGACATTGTACAATCTGCATAAAGTTTCTGAACTTCAATTTCCAGTCTTTAAAGTGCCATTAATGTTTCCTTTCTCCCACTTCATTTGTCTTGCCTATTCATACAATTTGCTCTCAGGATTGGCTTTAATTGTGCTTTCCAATGTAGTTTAATACCTCCTTGATCTTGAGCTACAGGCTACTGTATTATCAATATTAAATACAGATTATGGACCCAAGATCTGCATGGTCACACTCAGAGCCAACCTCTGCCGCAAGAGGCACATGCATGTAACACAAAGTCAGAATGAAGAAGGTCTTTCAAGAACCAAATCCTGAGAACTAGTCCCTAGTATGTACAGATCATAACTGTGCTACCTACAGGATGGGTCCCCCATACTCCTGTCCTTTACACGAAAGGCAGTGCTGGATTATAATATCAGACTCTGATAACCCCAAGAGCTACATTCAGACTAAAGGCAGACCACTGCACCAAACCTGAGGTCTGAGCTGGAACTGAAGCTTTGCAAAGAAAGTTTAAGTTTCCTCCTTCCCTATCTTTTTTGTTGTTGCAAGAATCTCCTATCTACAGCAGATGCACCAAATCAAGGATTTCGGGTCACTTTGTTTACTGGGGGATGCTCCCCCGGAGCATTTTGGATTCACAAACTGACACACAATATCCTTCATTTCAATATCTAACGTACACTTGGTTTAATACTGCACCAAAGCAGCATTTAATTCTAATTATGAATTAAGTAAAAAATCTAGTTTATGAATTTATAGTTTAAGTCTAGTTATGAATTAAATAAAAAAAATAAAAAGTTTGCTGAACTGTTTCAGAAATTGACACGAGAGAACCCAAAGGCAGAAGAGTTTCCTCAGGAGTCTCCAGTTCTTTGCCCATCCTGTTTTCATAAACACACTGTGCTTGGATTGGAGATGTTCTGTCTTTACCTGCTGATGTGAATGGGCATGGAGAAAACTCTCTACTAACTTGGCCTGATCCCTCTCAGATGTTCCTGGGCTCTCCTGAATGGAGTGGAAAACTCGTAGGAGAAGAAAAGCTGTCACACTTCATGCCAGGTGGTTTTGTGTCTCATTGAAAGGAAAACACGCCAGGTACTGCAGAGTTCTGGAAATTCTGCTTTGCAATAACCTCACCAGGAACACACACGAGTGCCCAGCACACACTATTTTGCCGACTTTGGATTTTCCTATTACTGGTAGTTATTTTATGTCCACTCAGGTATATTTGTCAATTATGGGGAAAAAAAATAAAGTCTACTAGAACCCTAAGTCCAGGCATAAAAATAAGGAAGGGTCCTGAGCTTTAGAAAATGCTGAATATCTGTTGTATTGCCATTAGTTCCTTTGATATCTCCCTAGTGAGGGACCCCCCAAAAAAAAAAAAATCAATAGGCTCTTTTGAAAGCTGATCTTTCTGCAGACCTTTAACTGCTCTTCAAACAATGTCACTCTTTGGGTAGGTGCTACTGCTTTTTAACATCCTGAGTTTGGACACCAGCCCAGAGGTTGTTACAAAAAAACCCAAATGACCAGACTGGACCCAGATACAAAGCAGGTTAATGGCTGGATAGCACCAAAAGATTTTGGTGCGAGGAAGCTCTTTCAGTCTGATGAAACTTTAAGCTGTAAACTCTCCACTTTGCCTTCCCCAACCTCCTTCAGTCTCATGGCAAACATTCTTTTAAATTTAAAAGTCTTACCCTTTGGAAAACAACTATTTCCACTGGATTTCTAACCCATACAAATCTTTCTTCTCTCCAGTCTCCTGCTGTGGTTCTTCATTTTGGGAGTGCTAGAAAGAATGTGTCAATTGTTCTAGTAGAGAACGACTTTTTAATTTGACTAAAACCGCTTCTGAGCTAAAGCATCCCAGGTTAAATCTAACTACTTCCAGGGGAATTCCATGTAAGCAGTGGGTTGCCTGTTAATAAATTGGTGCTTTAGGGAAGAAAATATCAATTAAGTTTCATAGCATGCAACTAGAAATTGACCTTGAAACCTAGTTGTAACTAAGACAATTTAAACTTGGAAATGCAGTCTATAAAAGTCAAAACTTCTGCTCTAATTGGTTTTACTTTACTGAAAAATGGCACAGCTCAGCAAAGACCCTAGTAAAATTCAGAGAATTTATCTGAAAAAGAAATCCTCCCCAAATCCTATTAAGCGTTTAATTATGACATTTATGTTCGTGTTTGTAGTCTCTCTCCCCCTTGGGTTCTGGTCATTGCCTCTGGAGATGAGTGGTTCTTTTCTCTTTCAGTCATTTGATAAGGCTAAAACCTTAAACAGTCACGATAGTGCAAGTCTATAATTTCCATAAACATTCATTAATGTGTAGCTGAAAAATCACTGCTTTTCATTCCATGCAGCTTTAGTTCTAGTTCACTTAAAAAACACGTCAAATGCTCATTGTGTTGCTTCCCCTTCTCCAGACACCTTGGTCTGTGTTTTCAAAGTGTCCTGTGAATTTGGTTACCCCAGGTGCATGCCCTTATTAAGGTACCCAAGAAGGGCTCTAAATGCCCTGAAAAATGTAACTCCTTTAAGCTGTTTTAAGTTAAGCCTGCAACACTGGAAGCACTTAAAGAAAAAAAAAAAGAAAAAAAAAGAAAGAAAAAAAAATCACTAGTGACTTTTGAAATTTTCAATGCCAATAAATATATTCATGGCATGTAATGTGCCAATCAGGATGAAGGAGTGGGAAAGAAAAGAGTCATTGTGAGCTAGCTAGATCAGACAAGGAAAACAACAAAGCTATTCTCACACCTGGAATTTGGGTTGCTCATTGTTTTAATGCTTCTCCCACAGCAATTATTAATGCTATGTTCAGGCAATGTTAGCACTTCTGTTGTAACTGTATGGGTAATTTCTTCTCTGTACTCATTTCTCAAAGTTCCACTATAACAGTCAAGATTAACAAGTTATCTTCCCTTCAACCAGGAAGATGAGATGGGAGCATAAATTTTATCCAGGAAGATTAGTTTGTATGTCCAAAAGAGCATCTGCCAGACCTTTATGGATTTGTGAAGATTTTCTGCCTTGATGAGGAGTGATTATATTTCAAGCCCCAACAAGGACAATACGTACTATTCTCCACACTGTAAAAGCATCCAAATAACCAGAACAAGACAATGAAGGTAACTGTTAGGGCTGTGCGAAGTGGGCCCTATTTGATTCGGATTCCACCCGAACCTGGGACAGCGATTCGATTCATTGATTCAGATCATTGTCCCGGATATGATCCGATGCCGATTCGAATTGGCGATTTGGCCATAGACACAGCTTTCAATATTTTTTCTACATACCTTGAGGTACCAGGCATGGCTTGTCAATGCTGCAATGCTGGGACACATGGAGCTTCCCACAGGAGCGCGGGGGGGCCCTCCACATGCTCAGCAGAGAACCTGGAAGTGGACCAGAAGTAATTCCAATCCACTCCCAGGTCTGCTGCTTAGTGTGCTGGGGACCCCTGCACTGCCACGGGACACTTCACGCACCCCAGCATTCACAAGCTGCCTGCTACCTAGAGGTATGTAGAAAAAACATTGAAAGCTGTGTCTACGTCTGAATCGCCAAATCTTTCTAAATCGATTTCGAGAGTTCCAATTTGATTCAGAGATTAAAGCGTCCTCTGATTCGATTTGGATTCGGAAATTCGGACATTGCATCGGGCCGAATCGAATCAGAGACTGAAGTTTGCACAGCCCTAGTAACCGTGTGTTACGTTGCCTAAGCACAGTTAGAATATGCAAGCATCGATGGTTACCCTGCTAAAAACGTAGCTTCTGATGCCTTCTGGGTTCCTGTGGTGTGAGTGAGAAATGACAGAATTAATGTCTCTCTGGCTACTAGAAGGTAATCAAGCGTACATTCTCCCCGATAGCTTTTCTAGGCTGTTGTATCAGTACTACAAGCTCCAAATCCCTCCAGCATTCCCTGGTAGCCAAATTAAAATCCTTTGGTGATGCTTGAGTTGGTGGATGTGGGAAATGTGGAAAATACACCACTAGGTAGCCAGTGGGGTTGGGGGATGGCAGGGGAGAGATACAAGTCTGCTTGTCTCTCAGAATTAAGATCTACACAAGTGACTTCCATTTCTTTTTCAACAGTGGCTGGAGTGGCTAAAGTTACAAATTAAATTGATAGCTATAGTTATTAATTAACCCTTATAAATACGTACAAATTTCCTCTGCCTCACAGCAAAAGGGGCAAGAAGCTTAAGTTATGCATTTACCTGGCTTGGAAAGTTTTCTGCAAGTATTGTATTCTGTTTGCAAACCAGTTCCAAAGTACGCAGGAAAATTCTAGTGGGGAGGCAAGATCACCACATTAATCCTCAGGGGACAAAAGTCTGACAAGGCTGCAATTTGTCCTATCTGATTGTGCCCATCGGTCCCACTTACTGGCAAAGGGATGGATACTAGCTCAGGTATCAGCTTTCTAAATCCCTTCAGAGTAGCCCAGAGGCTTCCACACCAATGACGTTGCTGGAGGCAGCTCCCAGAACGCCCTTTAGTGTTTGGAAAATCAAAATACTCAGTTCTTTATCAGCCACACAATGGAACCTTTATGCGCCCTCTTTCCTTCACATTGTGAGAGATGTTATGAAGTGAAGGGTGAATTATTGCTGCAAACATCCCACGCCCTTTAGGAATTTATGCAAGGCCCTTTTGTTATCAAATCTGCACTAGGCCTTCACTTTAATGCAGAGAGGTTAAGACAAAAGGAGAAGAGAACCCGGGTCTGCTGGGAGTATTGTCCAAGAGTGTCTGCTGTAACTTTATTATTCACCTAGAATGAGCAATGTGTTTCCTCAAGAGCAAGGGTTGCATTCACACAGTTATCAGGCTGCACTAGCAGTTTTATGAAGCAATCTGTGCTGATTCAGAAGAAATGCCAGGATACCAGGCTGCAAGGCTCAACAGGATTTTTCAACCAAGCTACTTGGTTCAGGCACTTGCGGCAGCCTGGCAACCTTAGGATGGCAGCATCTTCCTCAAGTCTCTGTATTACAAGAAGAGATGAGATGCTGAGGTTCAGTGACAAACAGAATAGAATTAAGGTCTGATACTTGCTTGCTTGAAGTGGATAAAGATATGCCTAAAGAGCTGCTCCCTATGGCAATTCCAATATGTAAAGGTTAAGTCTACACGCAGCTTTTTGGTTTTGCTCTACATAAGCTTAGAAACTGATATATTTAGAACAGTACAAACCCCTCTCATGGGCACATTTACACTAAATCAGGTACTATACTCCCTACAAGCCTTTCTACCTCTTGCTGGCTTTTTGGGGATAGCCATGTTGGGTCTAAGGATATAGGCAGGCAACGTTCTTTGAGTAGATATGAAATCTTTTATTAGATCAACTGAATAGTTGGAAAAAAAATTCTTGGCAAGCTTTCGGGTGCAGTTGCCCTTCTTCAGGCACGGGAAGTCTCTGCTGTTCTCTGCCTTTCTACCTCTTACCTTCGATGCATTTTGTCTTGCCCTTGGAGATGGGCATTATTCCACCACTGAGTAGGATAGTTTGATGGCCTTTTTGTGGCATCATGTCCCTCCATGTTTCTGCAGGAGTGACTGTGCAGAGCTGCAGATTCAGTTCTGCCAACTCATCATAACAGCAGGAGCTGGCAGACTCCACTAGCTCCCACTCAGGAGTGCAAACATTTGGAAGTCAAGGAGGCAAAGATTTCAGGGTCTGAAGAAGAATGTCTTGCATTCAGAAGCTTGTCTAACTGTCTCAACTATGCAGCTGATTCAATAAAAAGGCACCACCCAAGGTAGTCCGTGAAGTCAAGGAAGACATTAGGAACAGCAAGCGATTCTCCTGCAAGGGGAATACTAGCAACTGCCAAGCGCAGGCTGAGCTTTGCATTTGTTGCAATAAAAGGACAATCCTTCAAAGAAGATAAAGCCTGGATAATGCCCTCTGTGTGTGACCAGTATTAGAAGCACTGGAAACAGCTGTTTACAAGATATTATACCATGCTGACAACATCTATCATGGTTAGAAAATATCATTCGTCGCCTGGAACTAGAGTCCAAGGAGTGCTTTCACTGTCCTTGGCCCCAGGAAACCCGTGTTGTTTTGCTTCATTCCCTGAAGCACACGTAGTTTCCAAATGCACTCCTCATGCCCCACAGTTGTCATCAGCTACACCATATTCCCATCCCCATGACATCTGTAACAGAGCATCTTAATGAAAAATAGCCTGTGTCTTCCATTATACTGGGAGCAGAGCAGCTTCCACAGGGACTGTTTCATAACCACTCACAACAGTCCGATCATGAGCAGTTACATAATGGACCATAGCAACAGAAAAGATCTCTCTTGGGACTCTTCATGAAACATTATGGCCTACATGAGGACTTTGATGCAGAACATTTTTAGGGCGTCTCAATGAACTATGACTGACAGTTCTGGGCACTGATCACGTCTACTGATCCGTTTGTGCCAAGCCTAGCTAATTGTGCCATTGACTGGTCTATTACTGGGGCTGCTACATGAAAGTGATGTATCGTGAAGGATGCAGGTTACTTCCCAAAACAAAATACAAAAATCCCTTTAATAGCTTCCTTACACCAAAATAATCAGCTTTGAACATCTCATTTAATTTCTGCTTTCAACATCCCTAAATTCTTTCATTTTTCCATGCAGCTGTATTTTAATAAGATGCCCTTATTATATTGAGCTTTGGCTCTGGCAGACACGGCAGGGGAGGGCTAGCCAGGAGGCCAATATATTGACATTCCAGAAGTTTTTTCATATTTCATTTTAATGTGTATTTGGTGAAAAGTTTATTAGCTTACAGGAAATTACTTGATATAATTTCTGTATTATTCTACAGCAAGACTGTAACTTCTCTCCCTCACTCCTCCTACACAGGTCTAGTAGAAACATCTTCAGGTAGTTGAATGGAGTCAACAAGAAAGATAGTGGTTTGCAAATTTTTCAACCAGAAGCACGTCCAGCCTTCAGGGGTATAGGGTGTGACATTGTCACAGCAGATATAGAAACAGAGATAGATAGGTATGGTTTCCAGAAGTCAGTAACATTAATTCACCCATCCTTAAACAGGCTGCATTGTGATCTTATTTACACAGAAAAAGTAAATCAACAGTCACTCCAGACTTACGTTGCTATATAAAACTGAGATCACTTTTTGACTCTGTGCCTGTCTTTTTCTCATCTGATACTTGTCACAACCCAAGGGTGTGATTTTTGTTTGTGCGCGCTTCGGCACTGCTAAATTATTTCCCGCCACTCGTAGCTTTCTTTGCAGGGTGCATGTCTTAGTTGCAAAAAAAGAAATGCATGCTGCAAGGAGTTCCTGCCATTCGTATTCAAATTTGTGTCCCACTATTGGCCAGTTCTAAATTATTCCCACGTGGCGGCTAGCGATTGGCTTGCTAGCCGTATAAGAGGCTTGAGCGGTTTCCACCCAAGTTGGAGGACTCCACGACTATCAGGAGGAGGAGAACTTCATGTCTCGTGAAGATCTCTAAGCGCTGCGGAGCCTATCGGACCCAGCGTGTATCTCAAGAAGGCCATAGGGGTCTGATCAGCCTCTCGCCTCTCCCCGTCGCCGCCTGATCCCTTGACGTACCCTTCCCTGCGCGCAAGTTCCACGAAGCCTAGCAAACTTCGTGTGAGTCTATTCAGAGCTCTTTGCTTCGAGTACTTTCTTCGGTTGACACGACGGGCTCGCGGTTTAGAGCTCTCAACCGGATGGGCTAGAAGGTTCACAGGAAGGAACTCTAGTCCGCCTCTCTTCTTTTCTGTATGTAACTGCAACTCAAGCAAGTTTTCCTGCCTGCACCGCGACCATCTTCGGTGTAAGTAAAATAATCTTAAATCAACCACTAAGCGTCCGTGCCTAATTCTAGCGTGCCTTCCCCGACCCGGCGTGTCCGGGCTGCTGGCCACAGCCTGCCGCGAAAAAAAAGCACCCTGAGGGCCTCGGACCGCTCCCGGCCCACACAATACTTAACTGGAAAATGCATTACATGACAAGTTACTGCTGGTCTCTCTTCTAGCTACTGAGTCTTAGATTAGTAGTATGGGTGGGGAGATAACATTGCATCAAAATAGCATTTTTCAGTCACTTTCAGAGCAATTTAGCCTCTGTTAAATAGCGAGACCAACATAGGATACACCAAGCCAGCAAGACACCTTTGGTCTAGCAGGGTTGCCCAACTGGCAGCCCATGAACTGCTTGTGTCCCAGGAGGTGTAAAATTTTGGCCCCCAGGGCTCTCATCTGGCAAGTACCCCCCCTGTCAGTAGCAGCTAGTGTCCCCAGGCTCCCATTCCCTCTGGCTTCCTCTTCCCCAACCCAGGGAATGCAGTGGTACAGCGCAGCACAACACAGCCCCTAGGGATGGAGAAGCCCACAGCCCAGGGTAACTGAGGGGCATCCTCCAGCTCTGGAGGCAAGGGTGAGGTGCAGTGTCTGCTATAGTGGAAGGCAGGGGGCACAAAGTGCAGGCATGTCAGTGCACAGTGCAACAGGGGGCCAGGCAGCATACAATCCCAAGGATCCATGGCCCCTGCTAGTGCAGCCCATGGGCTATACAGCAACTTAGAAGTTAGCCAGCCCTGGTCCAGAGGATTTTACCCAATACTGGTAGCTACAGCACTGCTTAGGTACTCACTCAAGGACCTTTTCTCTCCTTGGGGTTATTTTGCAGGACCCAGAACTAAAGCACAGGGCCAGGCAGCAGGACACTGCATGCTGCCCAAAAGGCTGGGGCTGGTCCAGTGACCAATGGGCTGGATGTTCAATGCCCATGTCCTAGGTACTTCTGTCAGTGCAGTAAAGCTAAAGGACTGCTGTAGTACAAATAATAGCTGGAATTTTCCATCATAGGTTCATCAAAGCATTTTGCTTTCCCAAAACACTTTATCATCTTTGCACACTGCAGTTTCTTTCACAAAGAGCCTAGTTGCAAGAAAAACTAGAGAAGTTCTTCAATTTTTAATGCTCCTCTTAAGTTATGAAAGAGGAAAAAACAATGGAAAATATTTGATGCTACTACAAAGAAAGTAACTAGAAAACAAAAATTTTAAAGTATGAGCTGTTAAGAGCTCCATTTTACCTGGCACAGATGACTAATGGCTGTTCTTATTCATTTCAGCTCTAATAGTTCACTTTCAATCCACTTTTTACTCTGCATGGTGCCTAGACAAAGCAATATTTCAGTCTGCAATACCCTCTGTTTTGAATTCTATGGCTGATGATCAAGTTAGTGTTTTGTTCCTAGTGTAGCTGTCAGAACTTTCAGATCTTGGCTTTACAGACATGTAACCCAAAGATGGGAAGGGAGAGGGAAAAATCAAGTCTATAAAGTTCCTATTGCCCTGAAAATCAAACATCTGCTGAAGACAAAGTGGCCTGCTCTATGAATATGAAACATGTCATTGTGATCTCTGTGAACAGTCCAGACCAATCTGTGCCAGATTTTAAATTTCATTTTCAATGCTCTCACTATTGTGAAGGGCAACCAATGCAAACTCCTTGTCTCGGAGCTTCGCTTGACAATTCTTTTCCCTACCTTTCCCCTTTCTTGAAGGTCATATGAGAAGTAAACCACTGATGTGCACACAAAAAAAATCTATTTTTTAAATTCACTGTTGCTATTATTTTAAGCAAACTACATCAAATCTATTATAAAAATTGGACTGTGAAAAGGTTGAGATGCCCCAAATTTGATAATTTCTTATCTTTGAAAATCCACACTAGCGTTTTATATTTGTGGAGAAGGGTCTAATACTTATTTTCCATTAGAATCGTACTAACTGCTCCTTGTCCTGCACCACTCTTATCACCAGCTGCCATTTGTATCCATTTGTCATCTCATCATACATTTAGCCTATAAGTTCTTTTCATTATAAACACGTACCGTGTCTTCTGGCACAAGGGAGCACAACTAAGTGTCCCTAGATTTCTACTGGAACAGAAGTAGCCTTAGCCTTCCAACTAAAATCTATGGCAATAACACAGAAGTTCATAATCTGCTTAAAGCAATGGTTTAATAAACCAATTTCAATTTGAAGCTCCCCAAAAGGGGTTGTACCTACATGTGCAATTAATGCAACTGAATATACTCCAGCTCAATTTGAGACAGAGTAAATTAATTCCACCATCAGCGTCTACACGTATTTAAGCACAGTAATTTACTATGCTGCTGGATACCACTTGCATCTGACAGGACTACCTGGCAGTGCAGTAAATTAGTCCATTGCATTCTTATTGCCATGCACATGTAGACAGTAACACTTTACTGTACAGCAAAGTAGTCTACTGTACAGTAAAGCCTCTTGTATAGACATGCCCAGAGACTACAAAATTCATTTCATATGAACTATCAACTCATTTCAAAAACAATAATTTGTTGAATATTATCCTTTTGAAAAGTACAACATGAAATACAAAAGTATTCACTTTTTACATAAGAATTATCCAATTTTAAAATTAATTTGCTATAGGTTTTTGTGTTAGCATAGAATGCTAGTCACTTGTTATTCCTGTCCCAGATGAAACTGAAATGGCAGATTATAAAAACAGACAGACTGAAACACAGTATAAAGTGCACACAGGGAAAGAGAGGAGATTGCATGACATAGCTACAGTTCAGTAGTAGATGTTGCTAGGAAACTGCAGTGGCCCACCCTAGTCAAGGGTAGAGCAAATTCTCACTTCTTGTTTTGTCTCATTAACAAGGTTTACATTAGCAGCAGTGAAACGAGAGTCACTTTGACAGCTTACTAGGGAAACTAGGAATCAGTCCAGAACTTTGTGAATAAGAAATCGAGTTTGCGGCTTAATGCTAAGCTTTATGCAAAGCGCCTTCTGTTTTGACGAATTAAAAAAAAAGGTAAAGTAGGGAGTGAGGATTTCACCCTGATCCAGCAATGAATCACGTGCATGCTTAACTGAATGATTTGAACTAGTCTCTTGATCTCCCTATGGAACTTCTCCTAAGTTTACAGTGAAGCAAGGACTGTGTGGATACAATGGAAACTCAGCATTCATCAATACATTAATTTGCATACTTGAAAATAAAGCCCTTAAAAGTTTGATGCATTGCATATATTTAAGTATGGGCTTTAAATTCGCTAAAAAAATAAAGAAAAAAAAACAAACAACTTATCTGGCTCTTTAAATTATATGAAAGTGTTACCAGAAGGGAACAACAAATCTAGCTGGGTTGCTGGCTTCCATTAAGTAGATTGATTCTGCCAAACAGACTACGATATGTATCCACCCTATTCACGCTGTGACTTTTTTTTTTTTTTTAAGAGCACTCAAGATTTCTCTAAGGGAAAAAACCAATTGTTTAAATACTTAAAGGTTCCCTGTTTGAACCCCTAAATCATTAAAGTGCTTAAAGGCATTTTCCAATGAGTTCTATTTCAATTAACTTTGCTAAGTTAAACCAGCATGTGTTATTGTGAAGCATCATCACCAATATGAAAGTGAACTCAAAATTTGGATGAGGCTACAGACAGATCTCTTTCTTCCCTTAATTTGCCACAAAACACAAGCGTAGGTCAGTAGTTTCATAGTAGCTAGGGTCAGGAGGGACCTGAACAGATCACCTATCCTGACCCCCTGCCACAGGCAGGAATGAATACTGGGTTCACAAGACCCCAGACAGGCGAACATCCAACCTCCTCTTGACTTTGCCCAAGGTAGGGGTGAGAACCACTTCCCTGGGAAGCTGGTTCCAGATTTTGGCCACCCTAACTGTAAAAATATTGCCTTCTGATCTCTAACATAAACCTATTCTCCATCAGCTTATTACCATTGGTCCTCATCACCCCAGGTGGTGCTGGGGAGAAAAGGGCTCTGCCTATTTGCTGTTGATCTCCCCTGATGAGCTTGTAGGCAGCCACCAGGTCCCCCCTCAGCCTCCTCTTGCTGAGGCTGAACAGGGTCAGGTCCCTCAGTCTCTCCTCACAGGGCCTGTCCTGCTGCCCTCTCACCAAGCGGGTGGCCCTCCTCTGAACCCTCTCCAGGCTGGCCACATCCCTTTTGAAGTGCAGCGCCCAGTACTGGATGCAGTACTCCAACTGCGGCCTGACCAAAGTCACAAAGAAGGAGAGTATCACCTCTCTGGAACGGCTTGAGATGCGTCTTTGGATACATGACAAGGTATGGCTGGCCTAGCTGGCTGTGGTCTGGCATTGGCGGCTCATGTTCATCTTGGAGTCAATGACTCCAAGATCCCTTTCCACCTCTGTGCTTTCAAGAAGGGAACTCCCCAGCCTGTATGTGTGCTGTGGATTCCTTCTCCCCAGGTGCAGCACCCTGCATTTGTCTACGTTGAACCCCATCCTATTCTCATTTGCCCACTTTTGTAGTCTGTCTAAATCTAGCTGCAGCCTCTCTCCCCCTTCAAGTGTACCCACCTCACCCCACATCTTAGTGTCATCAGCAAACTTGGACAGCGTGCTTTCCACCCCCTCATCCAAGTCGCTGATGAAGATGTTAAACAGTGCGGGCCCGAGAACCAAGCCCTGAGGTACCCCATTGCTCACATCTCACCAGGTTGAGTAAGGTTGAGTACAACCCATCCACCACTACTCTCTGGGCGCGCCCCATCAGCCAACTTTTTACCCATCCAACTGTGTAGGCATCAGTGCCATAGTCACTTAATTTATTGATGAGGATGGGGTGAGAGACAGTGTCAAAGGCACTCCTGAAGTCTAGAAAGACTATGTCCACGGCGACACCATCATCCAAGGATTTAGTTACTTGGTCATAAAAGGCAATCAGGTTGGTCAGGCAGGACCTGCCTTTGATGAACCCATGCTGATTGCCCCTGAGCATGATCTCCCCTGCTGGCCCCCCACAGATGTGCTCCTTGATGATTCTCTTCAAGATCTTCCTGAGCACCGAGGTGAGGCCTATAGGCCTATAGTTACTTGGGTCCTCCTTCCTCCCTGTCTTGAAAATTGGGACCACATTAGCCAGTTTCCAATCCCCCAGCACCTGGCCAGATGACTACAAATGCTCATACAGTCGGATCAAGGGCTCTGTGATGACCCCTGCCAGCTTGCTCAACACCTTTGGGTGGAAGGCATCTGGACCTGCAGATTTAAAAATGTCTAGCCCTTCCAGAAGATCCCCAACTACATCTGCACTGACTGAAGGCCTATCAGAGCTACCCCTGAGACTGTCTCTACCTCTAGTAGGTGGATGTCCCTGGTCCCTGTTCAAGAAAATAGGCGAAGAAACTGTTAAAAATATCAGCTTTCTTGTCTGGCGTAGCCACAAGATTACCGTTTGCATCTTGCAGGGGCCCTACATTGCCTGGTGCCCTCTTCTTGCTCCCAATGTACTTGAAAAAGGACTTTTTGTTGTCCTTAATCCTGGACGCTAGCCTGAGTTCCATCCTGAGTAGTCTATCATCCAGTTGCTGGATGCAACTCGGCAAACATACAGATGATCATGACTAAGGATAAAGGCCCCAGGGAGAGGGGCAAACCCTTAGGGATTTCACACTGGTGGCGAGCCCCATTGTCCCTGCATAAGCCCTCAGGTCTATGCTACACTTTCATCAGCATAGCCGTATTAGCCAGATGAGGCATGACACAGCTGGACAGGCTCAAATCCTTAATGTACATGCAGTCCACAGTAGCAGATCTGAATGCTAGCAGTACAGTTTCACCCAGTGACAGTCATGGGGCTAAATAACCTATGCCAGGAAAAGCATAGGTTTTGCTGATTTAAACCTAGGACCACATAAGGAGCACTTAGCTTGTAAAGCTACAGCTATCAGGGCAGACTGCTCCTAGCATGAGTCTGGTGTTAGTATAAACTGAAATGAGCAGAGCCAGGTTCTGAGCAGGGATAAACACCAGTGGTGTAAAATCGGGGCTCTGTCTGATGTCTAGGCTATGCCTTTTCATTGGTGCAGACATAATCAATGCAGACTACTTCAGAGACCAAATCCTCAGCACAGAGCTGAAGTCTAAGCAAGCGCATGAAGAGGAAAGGGAGAGAATTTAATCAAACATTGGTTTCATAAGAAAATGGTCATTAGTGATTCTTATCATAGATGCCTAATCAGACAAAGAGAATAAGCAGTTACTTAACTCAACATAAATCCTTAGTTTCTCCAAAGGTGAGATTACACAGGAGATATAATCCTTCCCCTGTTTCCTTTGTAAGGGTTTTATTATTATTCTTATTGTTGCTGTTTCGTTTTTAAGGGCTGGCTGAGTGACAAAAACATATTTTTGGTTACTTCTTGAACTCATGCACAAGATGGGTTGCAGCTTATTTTTGCCTCATGCTAAATGGGAATGTGAAAAATGTACCAAGGCTTTTCTGGCACAAGAGCCAATGCATCTCAATTTTGTGCTTTCATAAAGAAATGTAAATGTTATGTTTTATATTTGAGCTCTTGTGCTGCTTCCAGGAAGAGATCATAAGGAGAACAAGTTGTATTGACTGATTAGTAGGGAACAGAAAAAAACCCCTCACGACGGTCCTTGCCAGGAGATGACCAATTTTCCAATGATCCTGCCACATAAGGAGAAAATAACTTCTTAAATTATTTTTAAAAAGCCATAAAGTAAATCAGAAGGTTATAGCTGCAGCAAGCTACCCATTAGCTTTAATTAGCAAGTATTTGTTGTCTGGATTTAAAACTTCCCAACTTGGTGTTAATGAACTGTAACAGTGCAGCAAAAGGTATTAATAAAAATACACATTGTGGTCTGAATAATAACTTCCACTTAAAAATATGTTCAGAAATCTGGTATGGGATTTTTCGTTGCTTTTTCAACCCAGAAAATGCGTGTGAAGAATGTATTTAAGGTACTGTGCTCAAGGTTGCAACACATGAACTCTAATCTGCTGGTAGCTCCATTTAAAAAGTCATTTAACAACACAACTCCATGTTCCACTTTGGAAAAAAAAAACCCCAAACCCTCCCTGATGGTCTACAACAGTGATTCTCAACCAGAGTGCGCACACTGGGGTGCCTTGAAATCCTTTCAAGAGTGCCATAGGGTACCAGGCAACGTTAGCACTGTCGGGTGTTAAAAGCATTCTGACCGGTTGCGGTCTTTCTGAGTTTTGCAACAAAAGCTTTGCTCTATTTTTCTAGAGTTAAAAAACAAGTGAAAGCGAGGGGCTAGTATTTTCCAAAGGGCGTCTCAAGTCTAGTAAGGGGTTCCTCAAGTCCAAAAAAAGGTTGAGAAGCTCTGGTCTACAAAAAGCACACCTGCTGAGAAAAAATATTTTTTTCTTCCTTCAAGCAAGCAACTTGTAGGTGGCAGGGGAGGGCAGGGGGAGAAAACCAACCAACTCCAGTTTTAAACACTATCCCAAGATCTCAGACTACCCCTCAATTCCACATATGTAGCATCCTTGAGCACTATTACCCCAATCTCCATGACAACATCCAACTGTGTTGAAGATGCAAGCCCAACAGCAGTTCCAATAATTGGGTTACAAAGCTTTTTAGAGCACAAGTGTAAAAGGAATAAAGCAGTAATTAGCAGGACACCAGTGCTGTAGTTTTCATGTGCTATCCCAAGTCCTACCCTATGAAAAAATATTCAAGGCACAGAGAGCTATCAAAACCCTAAATCTTTTCAAGGTCTTGAAGCTCACTTACCTACTAATTACCCTGACTTGGGGTACTAGGAAACAAATAAACAAAGAAAAAGGTACAAGTATTGGACTCCCACAACAGAGGGACAGATCTCATCAAAGATTTATTATATCCCAACATGATAAATACAATACTGGCAAAAAAAAGTTTTCTAAACAAATTGGGGGGGGGGAGAAAGCCAGAGGTTACTTTTTTTTCCCCTTAGTCAGGATGAAGTAAGTCAAAGAGAACAAGTATAAAAATAAATGCAGTTAATGGCAGTTTACAATGGGTTCCTTGCATAGATTCATAGATGTTAGGGTTGGAAGGGACCTCAATAGATCATCGAGTCTGACCCCCTGCATAGGCAGGAAAGAGTGCTGGGTCTAGATGACCCCCAGCTAGATGCCTATCTAACCTCCTCTTGAAGACCCCCAGGGTAGGGGAGAGCACTCCCAGGTTCCCTTGGGAGCCCGTTCCAGACCTTGGCCACTCGAACTGTGAAGAAGTTCTTCCTAATGTCTAGTCTAAATCTGCTCTCTGCTAGCTTGTGGCCATTATTTCTTGTAACCCCCGGGGGCGCCTTGGTGAATAAAACCTCACCAATTCCCTTCTGTGCCCCCGTGATGAACTTATAGGCAGCCACAAGGTCGCCTCTCAACCTTCTCTTGAGGAGGCTGAAGAGGTCCAGGTTCACTAGTCTCTCCTCGTAGGGCTTGGCCTGCAGTTCAGGTCTCCTTAGCAGGGCTGTCAACATGCCAGATCCAGAACATCTGCAGCAGTGAATGGCAAATGCATCCTGCATTAAATGCACGCAGAACCAGACTGCATCACTCCCAAATCCTGGATTGTGTTCTCAGCCTGCTGCAGCCAACGGCGTCATTTCTAAGCAATCAGTAAGACAACCTAGAGGAGGAACCAGCTCTTTGAAATCAGGAGGTACCCATGGCTCATCAGGATTAGATGCACCAAAGCAAGCAGGTATCAGGGCCAGAGAAGCAATAGCTCTTTACTCTTCTCTGGAACTCTTTATATAAAAAGGAGTTTTTGACACCCACAACCTAGAACTAAGCAAGGTCAACCCATGCCATTTTGGGGCCTGTTTTTCCCAACCTCTCCTTTCTAGTGTTTGAAGCAGAGCAGAAAACCAGCATTTTATACTTGAAAAGCTGACTTGCTGAATTCCCATATGGACTAGATTTGGATGTGAAGAAAAAAAAAAAATTCTGATACAATTTTCCCTTCCTACTTGCAGATAAGCATTTCAAGATCTGGGACTATTTGAATTATATGGGGGAAAATTGCAGACTGGTAGTTTATTTTTACCCTTCTGGCTTGATGTTTCGAATATTGTAAAAGCTCCCACATCTATTTAAAAATGGGAGCTTTTTGCATGATTAGAGATAAAATAAATAAGCTCAGCACGTTAGTAATAATAACACTTAGTATAATGCAGCACATGTTTTGCAGAGAGAAATGGAGCACAGGATTGGAAGCAGGAGACCTGCATTTCTATTCCTGGCTGTGCCACTGACTCCGTGTGTGCCTGCAGGCAACTCGGCCTGTTTGCACTTTGCATTTTTTTCTGTAAAATGGAACTAACGCTTCCCCACACCAGCAGCAATGCCATGACATTTAGTTCATTAGGTGTTTTTAGACCCTTGAGTAGAACAAGCTAGAGTAGTGCAATTATCTTTTAGACAGTATTTAGTGATCCCCAGATAAACACCCATTAAGTCTCAAAACACCAGGGAGATGGATAGTGATTGCCCCAATTTTTCACTTGGGAAAACAGATACAAGTTCACTAATGAGAAACACCATAGCAGGTCCCCATCCCTTCCCTCCCCCAAGCAACATCAATGTTTTAATTAAATTAAAAATAAACCAAACATGCAGCAGCTCTTCAGCTCTGTCTGTAATTGGGAGGATTCTTTACTACTGTCTCAGGAACTGCCCATAAACTATCTGGTCCCAACAGCTGGCATTTTGTTCTCTGAATTGGGCAGTTAACCACTGTGTTTTCATAATACCTTTTTCCTTATATTGCTGCTGTGGCTGCACGAAGAACTATGTGAGATAATGGAAGATTGAGAGCCATCACATACAGGGAAGTGCAAAAATCATATACTGATCAGTCTGATATGGCAGAGGTATAAAATTGTACCCCATAAAGATTGCTTATTGAATATTCTGCGTTTTTGCTTCTTGCATAGCTCAATACTCGAAGCAGACATTCTGGAGTCAAATACCAAACATTAGATCCTCTGACATACTGTGAATATTGCACAAAAACACCCAAGGAAAATGCACATGGGCATTAGTGATATTTGCACACACTGCTGGTAGTGTTTCTTGAAAGGTTATTCAGTTTGAAACTAAATGCATAGGTTAGGGTAAAAGTTTCTACAGCTCTTTCCTGTTCGAGTGATATCACAGATGCAGCAAGATGCCCTTCTAAATAAAAGCACAGCCACAGAGAACAAGGATAGCAGCAAACTCAGGCTGAAGGAACCTCAGGCTGCAATGTCAAAACAACAAGTCCATCCAGGTGCAAGAGAGAAAGAGCACACCCAGAAACAGGCAGGTATCCCAGCAATGAGGATTTCTGACCTGCAACACATCCAGGGTCAATACCACATACTAATCAGTTCCAACTTTGGAAAGCTTATTCCTCTTGCCTCTACAGCTTTTACTGACAGAGAACATAGGCATACAAGCAGTAGGGACTTGCGCACACCCGGGGGGGGGGGGGGGGTGCCAACAAATGACATCTTTCCATAGCTGTATACAGGGACCTTCTTCCTTTCATCCAGCCCACATGTATTTGCTGCTTTTAAAATAACGACTTAGCATGCATCAAGTATGTTGCATCAAAATGTGAATCAACCTCAATGTTCACTTCTTCTATACATATTCTGGGTCAGAAGAGACCCTGGCATATTCCTTTTACAACATCATGTGAAAGTACACACCTATTTAAACACATCATGTTCCCATCACTTCATTTATGTGCTTTGCCATAGCCTGAGATACAGAGACATTATTTGTCTTAACACCCCCTCCCCCCCCATGCAAACTACTCCCAAACCTACACAAGCCTTTTGTCAGTATAGGGAGTGATTCTCATACTCCCTATATGGACAACAATTCCATCTAAATATTGATCAGGCCAGCCATTAGGTTTTATCAGGCTACTGTCTGGTATTGCCTAGCCTACCATAGCTAGGCCACTTCCACTACTTGCAGCCATGTTAAACATCATCAGCTAGTCTCGTTTCATGCTAGCATCAGTGAAGATGCAAAAGTACTATATTCCTCCATGATACTGCTGCAGCTGATGCATGTCACAGCCTCACAATGACAATCCTTCTAGTCTTCAGGGGTGTTGGTTGTAGCTGTGTTGGTCTACGGACACTGGCAGACAAGGTTCTTTGGGGAAATTTGATCTCTTTTATTAGACCAACTAAAATATTTGATATCTTCCATATTTCAGGGCTGTTGGTCTAAGGACATAATTTAGTTGGCCTAATAAAAGAGATCAGATTTATCCAAAGAACCTGCTACAGCCTTAGCATTGTCCTCATGGAGCAGATCAGTGGGAGTAGACTTCCAAGAAAACAACACAGGCACACACAAAAAAAGGGAGGGGGGGGGAGGGGAAAGAGTGAGAGACGGCAAAGCCATTTACAACTGGTCATTGAGTCTCAGCTGTAACCTGACCCTGGCTGTGTCCTGCCACTGAGAACATTAAACTGCAAACAGCTTCCATTCAGCAGCTCTTGCCAAAAATGAACAGTGCTGACTTCTCTGGCTGCGTGGTTGTTCTCTCTTTTTCTCTGAATGTTTTCCTTCTTGCCCATGCCGGCTAACCGAACATGCTATATCTCCCGTTACTGATGATGAGTTACTTAGCTTCTCTTCATCGCACTATTTTAATCAGAGCAAACCCCTTTGGAAAAGAATCTTTTCAGAGACCGTTACTCAAAGCGTCTTGACTCTCACATGCTATGGAGAAGGTAAGGGGTAGAAAGCATCTTACCACTGCAGTGATTTTAAGCCAGGGTGCTATGGCACCCGGGGGTGCCTCGAGATCTTTTCAGTGGTGCCACATGGGGGCCATACAATGTTTGCACTGTTAGGTGTGCAAACACAATTTACTGGTAGAACCGGAGATTTCAAAAAGGAAGCCACAGTGATAAAAAAAACCAAAAACCACAAAAACACTGCCTGGTTGCAGTTTTTGTGAGCTCTGTACAACAGAAGAATTGCTTTAGCCAAAAAAGTGAGTGAAAACAGAGCTGGCATTTTCTGAGGGGTGCCTCAAACCTATCAAGGGGGTATCTTGAGCCTAAAAAAGGTTAAGAACCACAGTACTAGTAGTTAAAGCAGGAGCTCTACAGTTTTTGCACTAATGTGAAGTTTCATGACAGGCTCCTGAGCCTTCCCTCCCTCAAGCAATGTCAACTTTTTAATTAAATGTTAACAACAGTGAGGCTGGCATCACCACCCCCTCTCCTTGATGATCTCAAGGCAGCCCTGTAGAATCCACATCAACTCTTGTGTGCCGCGGTGACATCAGGAAGGTATTTCGAGTATTTGCTACCATCAGTGCAATAAGCCCTTCTGGAAAAAGTCATCTCCACTAAGTAGGTGGTTTTCATTGTATGGCTCCTTTGGCCCCATCTGCACATCACCACCAAGGTGAGAGTCCTCCTGGGCACAGCTGGACCTTAATAACCACGTTTGCTCAATCTACTCAAAAACACCAGGTCCAGCCACACCCCCCCACCTCCGGCTGGTTTCAAAACAAAAACACTACGTGCATCCAGACAAGTGTGCACATGCGGCTTGCAACACCACAGACACGTCTGCATCACTGCAAACCGCACGTGCTCCCCATGCATTATAACCTGCCTGGCAACTGACTCCCCAGCCCAGCCTCTGGCTTCTTTACTTTTCATTCCATCCAGGAAGAGCACACACCGACTGCCAAAACTTCCTTAGCCTGACAAAGGGTTTTTGAACCCGAAAGCTTGCTTAATAACTATTCTCCAACTATTTGGGTTGGTCTAATAAAAGATATCAAATTCACCCAAGGAACCTTGTCTGCCTATGCACCTGCACACTTGTCTGGACACACTCAGTGAGACCAAACAGATTACTCACAAATTAAAGGGCTACTACCTAAACCTATATATACCTCTACTCTCTCCGTCTCTTCTGCTCCTCTGCCACATAATTTTTTTTCCAGGCTTCTCTGCTACCAGCCCCCTGCCCCACCTACTTTGCATGTGGTCCCCCCCAATCCCCAATATCTTGTCATCTGGTCTTTCTCTTGCCCTCCCTCTGTGGAAATCCTACCGAGTTCTTTTGTCCCAGTCTCTGCTGAACATTTCTTTCCAAATGCCACCTCTCCTTCATGAAGTGTTCTCTCGTCCAACACTTGCTTTTGGTTAAGACCGTTCCTTTTCTTTTCAAAAACCCCTGGGCTCCTCAGGCCAAAATGACCAACTGGGGAAAAAGTGCCAGATCTCCACAGATAAACAACCAAGTTTGGAGACTGCAGTTTGGAGATGCAGGCCACTGGGTTAAAGGAGGACACCTTGATTCTATTCCCAAATCTAAGTGGTTCACCTGCTCCGTTTTATGCCTTATTTGTCTTTACTCCAACAAACGGAGCTAGTAAGTTCACAGGGGTACCCATGATGTAAAGCACTTTGATCTGCTTGGGTGAAAGGCAGCATGCACGAATGGAAGGGAGTGGGGCACAATAACTGTCACCAGCTTCCATAAATACAAACCACTGGATTTATACCAACAGTCAACTGAACCGAGCATGACATAAGATCTTGCATCTCTATCATCATGCAACGAAACTGTAGTTTGGTGAAAATACTGATACAAGTTGTCATTCAGTAACTGCACCATACACTTATGAGCTCGTCAACACACTGGAAATGAAGGGATCTAATACTCACCTTAGCAACGTAAGTGTTAAAGAGCATATGGTAAATAAGAGTGGCAATAGGGTCTCCTTAGGAAAAAGCTAACAACTGAAAGAGATTGAGCTAGCTATTTAAAAATGTCACGTATGCATACAACAGCAAACTTCCTTTCTTTACACAACTCCTGTTCCAGGGGAAAGGAAAATCTTGTCTAGCCACACAGTATGTTTTTGACCCAGCCCTGAAAGGGGAGGGGCGGGTGAGGAATTTTTCAGGTATAAGGCTTTTTAAAAACTGAGCTATTTTAATATGCCATAGGAAGTTCTCTTCACTTTCTAATTTGTTCAGTTCTTTGAAACACCTAATTTCCTATATACTGTTACTGTACAAATACTCCGAAGCCCCTGTGGAGTCCTGCCACTTGATTCAAGACTAACAGTCACATTTAAATAGGTGATTCTTCTACTTGAAAGGTTATACATTAGAAAGAAAGAAATAGATGTCTTCAAACAGAGCATGCAACTCAATACCATTTATTTATATCTGGATCCCTCTGTTCTGTGGCTGACTGCTTCAGGCAAGGGCTAGGGAAGAAGAGGTTTAAGGCCTAAGTAATTAATTCTAAGTGGTTTTAAAAAGACTAGGGAATTGAGGTAGACAAGATACAACACTGGAATCTGCCATGGCTCTTTACAATGGGTTCTGGAATACATTATTTACATTGTCATCACATGAAATATATTAAGTGATGCTACTTATTTATTTATTTTTTATTTTTACAGAAACCCACAAGTCTCATTGTTCCAGAGAATGCAAACCAACAAAAACATGTTTTAGGCCAAATCCCAGTTGAATTTCAGTAGGGGAGAAGAAGTGCAACAGCATCATAATTTAAAATTAATTAATATAATATGACTGCCATGAACCAGACTGCAGGGCTCTTAACAAGAACCTCCCTAGAGTCAGAAGCTTCACCTCCTACAGGCATATCCTTTTTTTTTTTTTTTAATATTAAATAAAAAATAATATTTTTTTTAAGAGAACGCTAATCATTCTTGATGTTTTTTTCCTTCTAAACTTCCTGTTTATTAAGATTTTGTAAAAATATAATGAAACATGACAACATAGCATATGGTGTATAAACACTACCAATTTCACCAAGGTGGTGCAGTCACTTACCCTGGAAATCTTCAACAGGAGACTGGACAATCACCTTGCTGGGGTCACCTAACCCCAGTTGTCTTCCCTGCTTGGTGCAGGGGGGCTGGACCTGATGATCTTCCCAGGTCCGTGGGCTGCACTGCACAGTAGCCATTCACCTCCCATAGCATGACACAGCCCCAGTCCTTTTCTTCTGCTAATGAATTCAAGTCCTCCAGAATTGTGGAATACCTCCGTAATGGAGAACCTTTCAGAACAAAGGGAGTCTATAGTGTCCCAAGACCCTGTGCAATGTCTTCAGATGCACAAGAATCCTAGGAAACAAACTTTATGTATATAAATAGAATCAGTATATAAAATGTTCACCAAAAGCAAAGCGAGAGGCAAAAGTGGGCCAAAGAGAATCCCCCAAAAAGAAAATATTGCTTCATCCCACTGAATACACACAAGATTGTCCGGACAATCTAGACCAGGGATATCACTGTTGTTCTTTCTGCTTCAGCATATGCCAATTTCTTCTTTCTCCAGAGCCTAGTACATAGGCCCTACATAAAACTTTAGTGTTCTCACAGCCACAAAATTAATTCCTTGACATAAAATTGCAGCTTTCATTTTTCAAAAGTTATATTTCTACCCTTCACAGATTCAGATTACCTTGACTATAATCCACTTAGTGTAACCAATGCAGAACCATGTCCCTGGGTTTGCAGAGAGCCTGAAACAACAGCTAAAAGGTACTGCTACCAATTCTCAATTACATTTCCCTGGAATCTCCTACTGAGCTCCACCCAGGCATCCAACACTGTTCTTCATGTCCCTACCCTGTTGGGACCTGCCTGCAGCTGTCTCTTCCTCCCTGGTTTCTCCCATAAGGTCTGTTAATTGGATTACAGCATATGCTCCCTGCAATGCACATGTAGCCAAGTATTCTGAGCCAGAGCGAGAGACCAGCTTCTATCTAGGGAGTGGGAAGTGCTAGTGGTGCAAGTTAGGAAGCCAGGTTGCCTCTGGGGAAAGGCAAAAAAAAAGCCAGGATAAGAAATGACTGAAACTGACTATGATCTTCTCCCTTCCTGGGGAAAAGGGGGTCTTACCCAGGTTGCTGGAGATAGAACTGAGACGGCCCACAATGCTGGGCCACTTGGAGAACGTATCCAGAAAAATGCTTCAGAGAGGGTCATTGACTAGTCATAGATAAGTATCATTAGGTGCCTTAGCTTAATTCACATGTGCATTGGGAAATTACAGGAGATGGAAACTAAAAGATATAGAAAATCTCCCAAATGCCATTTACTTAACACTTCCCCAACCTCTTGCAGGGTTTTTTGGCCTGAATTCAGCCAAGAGGGTTCAAGGTACTTGAATTCTTGTGTGAGCACTACATTAGTTAGTCTAAGGTACAAACCTGCCTTGCCTTCTACTTTTTCAAACTCACATGGCTAACTGCTTCTCAAGCACTTCCCTACCAGATCCGCTGTGCCTCATTTTACACTGCAGAAGACACAAAGCACCTGAAATGAAAAGCTCAGAGGCATATGCACAGCCTGGCAGGAGTGGGCCCCATGATGTAGTTGCCCCTTTTATCTGTCTAGCCTGTCTGATAGGAAAGAAAGTAAGTAATGGTGTAGTTAGAGCAAGTAAAAGGAATGATCTCTGCTCAAGGACATGAGGGGAACTCACAAGAAATAGTAGCAGTAATTGACTGTTGATATCTTTATGGTTTTCTGTTCCATTTGCTATCCCTGAGGGGTGGTGACAGCAGAGCTCAGTCACTTGGGACACGTTAATGGCCTCCATTTTTTCAAAATATACTAGTGATTTGGGGCGCTCAACACACGCTAGCTTGGAAGGGGTACAATTTTCAGAAAACACCAAGCAGCCAAGCTCTGCAAGTTGGGCTGCTACTATACAATTCAAGACATCGAGGCACTGGGACAACTTCTACCAGAGCCAGAGGTTGCCAACCAGATGGGACAACATCCAAGTCTTCCACAGACCAGCCATCGCAGAACCAGGTCAGCACTCCACCTGGGTGGAGTCAGGCAGAATGCAGAAAAGTGACCCACTCATTTCAGAAGTATCTCTGCTCCCTGGGCAAACTATGGAAATGAGAAGCACCTACTTCATCTGTAGTTTAGCATATGCTCATTGAACAGCTGATGGACCTGCAGCTTCCCTACCTCACACTAAAAACCAGAAATGTTCTGTGGGAATCCATATGCAAAGTTCTCCGATCCAGATCTTATGGTGAATGGGAGGAAGGACACTTGTTTTCACAGCCTTGTGATCATTGCAAGAGTCCCTGTTCAGTATTTTCAGGGGCCCAACATAACCTGGGGCTTGCCCTACAGACAGCCAGGATAAGAGGTGACAGCTGTACCTGCTTGCTGTCACAGGCAAAGCAAAGACACTTCAGTGTGAAATTTTAGCAGGCTGCCATCAGTTGCTTTCCAGCATCACAAAATGAATTGAGGCCTTCAAGGATAAAAATCTGCCAAAAACTCAACCAAGGAAATAATGCAGAGCAACCAACCATAGCAAATTAAAAGCAAACAAGGAGAAAAAAATAAAACAAATAAAACAGAGACTGAGCATACAGTAGCTGCGATGCTAGTGGGGAAAAAAAAAAAGTGTCCCTGATTCATTTTAATGAGGATGAGGCAATTGTTTTCATTTCCCTTTTTCCGTACATTCAGCAATAATAAATTTAAGGCAAAACACAACTAGATCCAATTTGTCACGCAACACCTGCAATCGAGTGGGTAAAAAATAAAAGAACAAAACAAAGCAAAAAACAAACAAACAAGCCACATAAATAAAACTGTGAACCAAAAAGAATGCTGCTCAACTTCTAAATTGCAAACTACATCTCATGATTGTTTAATTAAAGTCAGTTTTAGTTTTGCATGAGTGCAATCACTAAACATTGTCTCCCTGTCAGCATTTGAGGGGCTAACGGGCTGCTGCCAACAATTAGCACAAATCTGGCTGACATTGTTTCCTCTAAAAATAAACCGTGCATGTTAAGTAGCTTGTGAAAAAACATGCAAAACATTTTTAAAAGAGGTTTTTCTTCTTAACAGAAAATGGATGGGCCTGCAGGAAGTGGTTTGTAAATCAACACAAGATAATCCCCAAGTCTACTGAATCAACACTGCAGGAGAACATCAAGGAGGCACTGTGCTAATGGTGATGGAGCACTGGAGATAAATGGAACCTAGGGGATCTGGACATCAAGGGTAGGGACAGACATCATCATTTAAACCAGTTGAAGTGATGAGAAACTGGTTAAAACCTGTAACAGAACAGATTAACAGTGCTCATAAACTAGTTTAAAAATGGCCAAAACTGGATTGAGATAAACCTGGCTGAACATAGTATCAGACTTAACTCATTTGGCTCAAACCGGTTTATGCAATGTTTGTCCCAGACCTAAAGAACCACGTATTCTCCCCTTACCCCTGAGCCTCCCTCGTGGTTGTTAGCACCAGGGTCTTGGCCAAGTTTCATTTGGGGCAATTACATTGGGTATATTCAACTCTCCCTGCAGCACTGTCATCTTGCCATAGCTCAAACACAGGACGCCAGCTCTGACAGACTCAATTTAGTTGCTCTTGTAGCATGAGCAAGTTTTGCATGTTTCCCTTCTCTTGCATTAGTAATTTAGAAGCACACCGGCAGATTTACATAAAAGGAAAAGGGCACAAGTAATGTTTGTGCAATATGGGGAGGCTTCCAGACTTAGCTTAGCAACACCCTGTTACATAAAAGGGCATGAGAGATTTACCATGATATTTCAATTGCTTATCACATTATTTGCTTTCTGACCTTAATAGCTAGATAAGGCTCACACCCATGCCATGCTCCACCCCAGAGCGCTGTTCTTTATAGCACTGTAAGTTGTATTATAAGATACAGATGATAGACCTATTATAATAAGCAGATGGAAGGAAAGGGAAGAGTTGCCTGTATCTTTGCTCAGAGTCAGAATTATTTGCTGACTACATAATAGCAGTTTGAATTTTTATTACTGGCTTCTTTATGATTTTGAATCAGCAGTTGAATTTCCTTACTCCCCCTCCAGGCATTGTATTAAATGCTTTGCAGATTCATAACAGATTCTCTTATCTTCCTGAAGGACATTACTATTAGTCAAACCTGCATTTTTTTCCATGGAGATTGTCTAATCCAGGGAGATGATCACTATAATGGATTCGTCTGCCCAGCTACTCCTAATGATACATACAGATAACTGCTGGTTTTCAGCAACAGACTGCCTAAACGTTTCTTCCAATGCTACTAGCAAATAGAAGGTATACATTATTTTAAAGTAGAGGTGTGCCAAAGCTGATCTGATGGGTGCAATAATTTAAGATATTCAAAATACATTGCTTCAGACCAGGTTTGCATGTAACAGGCGTTCCAGCAAAACTAGAGCATCCAAGAGAAGTTCTTATCAAATCGTTGAATATTTTGCCTCGTTTCAGATCAAAACCAAATAAACCTATGGAGTTTTGCACATTGCCCACCCAAACTGTTGCCCACTAGTTCCTATGCCTAGAAAGCATCTCCAGAGCTCTGGGCTGGTGTAAGAAAATGGCCATTTCCTTCTACCTGCCTGATTCAAAGCAGGTTTCCAGGATCCAATCAGCACAAAAAAAGGGGCTGCCCTGGGTTCTAATACCACAAGTTTCATGGATGGTAAATGATCCTTTTCCTGTTTGGTTTTGGTTGCCTCATCCTAGACTTGGGAATACAGAGAGGATGGATGAAGAAATGCCTTAGATCCCTCAACAACCAGTCCTCAACAGCCAACAAGGTTAATTGTGAACGGAAGATCTTAAGGGAGAATGACATAAAGAGGAAAGAAGGAAAAAAAATTAAGAAGTGGAAGGAAACATTTGGATTCTGAAAAGGATGTAGAAGAGAGATTCCTGGGAACAGAACGGGGAGGGGGGAAAGAGACTTGCCTTTTAGTAAGTAACTAGACTCCGCAAAAGACATCCTGCCAACGTTTTAAATACTTTCCTCAGTTTTCTTCTTCCTCCACACAACTCTAACAAAATAGATGCGTTGGCAGAAATGCCAGCAGCACATCTGTATGTGGCCAATCCCTTTTGGCACAAATGCAATATCAGCATTATTCCTCAACTACTCCATGTTCTTCTCAACATCTCTCTCGAATCATGGATATACCTACAAATTGCCCTAAGAGGCCCCTAAAGTCCAGACCAAAGCTTAGGACCTTGCCATGAAGTGTCACATCCACAGTATTGGGTGACTGATTAACTGAACAAATCTAGAATGACCAAAGCCTTGAATTGTACCGAACCCTGAAGGATCCTGGAATATGTTGAAAAATATAGACGTGTGTCCTTTATTGCCATTTCCATCATCTCATCATGAGCACTTCAATGTAAACAGAAAATATTAGCTATTTCAATAGCTTTTATGTAGCTTGGGTTTGTACGCTGCAATTCTCTTGTGTCATGTCTCCAGCTGACTTTTTATACTGTGCACACATTATGCCTTCTCAAACAATGACACCCATTCTCTCAGCCTGTTCCAAGCAGCCATTAAGTACACTGTGTGTCCTGTTGAATTAAGCTGGCACAAATAGTGGCCTGGTGTAATGTTACCCACTTGCAGACTTTAGACAGCACAAGGCTTGCTGCTCAGTTAAAACCCATTAAACTAGCTTCAGCCTGCTTTGGCCAACTGCATTATTTATATACACCCCTTGGAGGAAGCAAAGCAGTAAAACTTGTTTACTAGTGAATGATGTACACGTGTGTGTGGGTTCTTAACTACTGCTCTCTTCTTTTGTAAAGTGCTGTTAAGAAAGAATTAAGAAAACAGGTAGGGAAGAAGGGACAAAACACCTTCAAGCCATGCCAGAGAGGAGAACAAACATAGTCAGAGGGGATTAGTGTTGAGCACAAGCTTCAAAAAGTTTGATGTCAGATGCATATTTGCCCCAAGCTGAAAGGCTTTGGACCTGCGGTTTTTGTCTAAGGCTACCTTCAACAAGAAGCTGCATCTACTTACTTGCATTTAGAGGCCTGTTCACATCTGCGGCTGTTCGGCTAGAGACCACCAGCAATTGTCAACATGAAAAACACATCCATCTCTAACAATGTTCTCTTGCCTGTGTCTATTCTCTTGTGCACAGCGTGACAGTTCTCTGGGATATTGGGGCTCAAAGTCCCACTGAGGGCTCTTGGGTATCAATTCACTGGAAATAAGGCAATTAGGACATTGGGACTCAAAGCATGACATGGTATGAATACATCCTCCTCCGGTCTTATTCAGGGCATGCAAGGAAACAAAACTGGTGCCAACACCTTCCCCTTATTCAGGCACACTTTTCTTGATGTCAGGAATGGAGGCAGAATAAGTTAAACAGAGCCAGAAGGTTGGCAGAGCAACCAGAGCACCAAATAGTGCTCAAAACAAGCCTGCCAGATAATCCAGTGGCCAAGGCACTCAGTTACTACTTGGGAGACATCAGTTCAATTCCCTGCCCCATCACAGTCTTCCTGTATTGTATGACTTGTTTTACTGCTCAAACCATCCCATGATTGGGTTTAAATGGCATGTTCCTATAGCCATTGTACTTCAAGCATTAAAATCTGAAAAAGGAAAGGGAAGTATATTCTTCTGTTGCACTCTATACAGGAATTAGGTTATTCTTAAACAAATACTTTGTGCATGTGGGCACGTGCATAGCACAAGGTTCCAGGGGCTGAAGTTCACTACAAAGGCCCATGAAAGCTTGTGCTATATATCTACTGTGGTTAGTCTACAAGGTGCAAGCCTAGCCTACCTTTTACTTGACTTCAGACTAACATGGCTCATTATGCTCAGCATAATTTCAGCAGTGAAATCTTTTGGGCCTAACTATTATGGAACCCATGTAATGAATATGCAATAAACCTAAGTCCTATGTCGTAAAATTTAAGAATTTTAACCATTTTCCCTTTCTTCATTTACTGGAGGTGGGTGGTACTTTCTCTAATAATTGTGAACAGCTCAGCTGCATTTATTGTTTTACATAGCCTGGAGCAATACTACCAGAAAGTCCCTGTCCCAAAAAGCAATTTCTATCTCAATGTTTGTGGCTCAAGGAACAATTTGTTTTTTGTTGCAGTGCAGAGCTGGTGACTCCAAGCATGTGACCTGCCCTCTTAACACAGTTAACATAATTATGCTTTACGAAGCTGAACTTCGTACTTCGCTATTTTAAAAACACAGGTGGTTGATGAGAAACAAAGACCCTCTAAACCATACTTTCTTCCCAGGTATAGTGATGAACATGATTTCTCTTGGTGTGCAAAATCCTTTTGCTTTCACCGAAAAAAAACTTACACTGTTAAACAACAGGTCCTGTCTGAAGCTGGAGTGTCGAGACCTGCATTACGGAAAAACCTTCCACTCTGGGCCCACAGGAAAAATAGCAGAATTGCTTGTATGGCAAAGTCATGTTGCAGGGGATGCTATTTTTATTACAGACGAAAGGCATCAAGATCTGGCTCAGAACTTCCTCAAGGTTCAAGGAGCATTTGGATCAGAGATACTGGTCCGGTCTTCTACCCCTTTTACTTTTTATTTAGAGGTCTAAACTAATTTGCAAATCCCCTTCACCCTACTCTCTATGCCTCTCCTGCTGAGAGGAATAAATAAATGGGAACCAGATGCAAACTAGTCCTTGTTTTGCTTTTGCAAGTCAAGAATCTGACAATGGAGTTTTGCTCTCACCATGCTTCGCCTATTTTGCAATAAAATTGGGACTTTCTCCTTCAGTTTAGACAGATTTGGGGGGGAAAAACAATACCACCCTCGGAACTTCACCTCATCCCTAGGAAAATCTGAGCTGCTGTGACAGCTTACCCGCTGTTTCACATCTTTGCTGAGAGTTTGGGCTAGGTCCATGAGGGAGTGTCAAAGCAGACTTGCTATTCACACCATATGCATCTGTGTTAGATGCTGTGTGTGGAATGTCATTCCATCAGCACAACAGTGGCTTTGCTCTTTACCAATCAGCTCCAGACAAAAACTGCTGTTGACTGCACCGACACCAGCCAGGCCTGCCTCCCTCAGCACTGTACCTAGAGCGATGAATCCCTTCAGCTGTGATGATGAAGACTGGGAAGCGAGGAGGTGCAGCAGGGACAGCAGATCTACAGTGCTGCCATTTCCTGCAGTTCTTTAATCTAAACAGTTCAGCTGCAACACTGAACCCAGGGATGACATGAAGGATTTAAGGACCTGTTGTGATGGAAAAATCTCTGGCGTTCCTCACATGAGTGGATACAGGCACAATACAAGAGAGACACGGCTACTCTACAGATCCTGGGCGCACGGAGGGCGAGAAGAAGCAGGAGTCAGGCTCCTGTGTTTATGTCAGGAAATCCCAGTCCCAGTTACAGCACAGTTTTCCAATTGTGGACACAGTCAACATGTGAAGGTGAAAAAGAAGCACAAATCAGTTCCTAACTAACAGGGCAGCAACTGGCCCTAGCTTGCTGGTTCTGGAGGAACTCTGGAGCAGTGTCACAACCAATTAGTTTGATTTAGACCATCCTCCACCCCTGCACCTCACAAGCCCAACAACAACAAAAATAGGCAAAATAAAACCAGAATGCTCTCCACCCTCCAGCTCAATCAGTAGCAGCCATCAGGTCAGAAAGGAAAAGCAAAATCAGTCCCTTTTGTCACAAGCAGCTTGCAACTCCGAGGGTGCTGACAAGCCTGCCTGACAAGAGGGATAAGTCTGTAGTCAAGAAGAAATCAAGCTATAGATCCGATACGGACTGCACTGCGAGGTGCTTCCTCACCCACATGACCACAGCCACCTGCCTTCATCTGTGTTCAGAAAAGAAATCCACCTCCCTACCCCCTTCACTTCTGTCAAAACTGCTTCTGTCCAACTGTCATTTCTGTTCACATCTCACGTGACAAGAAAGGCAGCTTGCTGTGAATCTCCCATGCCTTCTCCATCTATGATGCCCATGGAGGGCAGAGAGATAAAGAAAATTAACTGCCGCTGGGAAGAGAAGGAAGTCAGACTTAAAAAATACCAATCCCATATCAACCCACTCTTGTAGTGTTCCTGTACTCAGCTGTATACTGTTCATCTTGGGGATGTGTTATTTGCCTGCACCTTTAATAAAAGCAAAACAGGGATGAAGTTAAGAAAGGAAAATATTTTCCCCCTGCTAGCCTTTTTAATGTCTCCTAAAGGAGTTATTTCCTATCTTCTCTTGAAGCATCTGGTCCTGAGCTGTTCTCAGAGACAGGATACTAGACTAGATGTCTACTGTTCTGATCCTGTTTGGATACTCCACACATTTACCCAGAAAGATGTCAGTGACCCAGAATCATATTTTAAAACTTGTTCTGAAAGCAGCCCAAATTATCACGATGTTCCCCGCTCCCACGTAACATTCCCACATGTCATGTCTTCCTACACGGCTTCTGACTCACCACTACTTTAGGCTTCAAGCAGACATTGTCTTTGTGATGCCATAAAATTTTTTAAGGAGGCACAAAGTGAAAGCAAACAGATGCCCATAACCTTTGTTGCACTACAAACGCCCCAATTTGTGGCCATGACAGAGTAGCGTTAGTTTGTGCCACAATATTGTAATGGATGTCTGTCTGTTTTAAGATGGCCGAGCGCAGGCTCCCTGCACTCTCCAGCTGCGCCAGGCAGATGCTCCCAGGACTTCAGAGGCCTGATCCCACGTGCCCCAGGAACTCTGTGTTTGCAGAGGGTTTCGGTTGGAGAGGCATATCCGAGTCAAACTATCCAGACATGCCTCTGCAAGTAGGGGAACCTGACTCGAGGTGCTTCTCTGCAAGCCCGGAATCCCAGGTTTCCCTACTTACAGAGGCATACCTGAGGACGCTGACTCTGGGAACTTCTCTGCAAATGGGGAAGACCAGTGTTCCCACATTAACAGAGGCACGCCCCAAGTGTGGTCCCGCAGGATCAGGCCCCTGTGGGACAACAGACAACATTTCTGTTGCCCAGTGATACAAATCAGCTGTTCGGGGATGATGCCCATTTATGCCCTTATTCGCTTTGTTATTGAAACCAGATTCCTTTTGCCCTTTCTTATACTTAGCCCTTAGAAGAAGAGGAACAGAAGAGCATCTACTCTAATGAACTTTTCAACCTCATGCTCCAACTCCATGTATATGGAGATACGTGCCCTTTAAAGACTGTCTGCTTGGATTCAAAGTCCAGACTCCAAGTCCCAAAGTCATTTGTGAGTTGTTGTTTTTTTTTTTCTGGATTTTGCCAGCTATGAAAGCTTTTGAGGAGCTTCTCTCCGCCCTCCTACTAATAGACACAACCTGCATAAGCAGCAGAGGAAGCGCAAATACAGGAGATAAAACACAGAGCACTAGAAGGCTCAGTATGATCTAGGGTGAACAAATACATCAGGCAAAGGTAGAGAGCACTTCCACACCCCTCTGGGAACTCTTAAGAAAGTCAAATGGCCACCCCCCCTAGCAACAGGTCCCTTAGCAGCTATGAAAAGTCTCCGAGATGGTATGCAGATGCTCAGTCAGTGAATCAATAATCAAAAGAGGAGATTAAAAAATTGCCTTTGGTAGGACTCAGAAAACCAGGTTCATGTAAATACATGAAGTTACAAAGTATAATCTGCAGGAACAAATTGTTTTTCTTTCCCCTTCCATGGAAGATTAAAAGCCACATTTTTAAGACCTGTCTCTTAAAGCACCAAGATGTCCTTGCTGTTACAGGTTCATTTTGCAGGTATGAAGCCAATCCCCATCTCCGCAATATCCTTTCAATACAAGCCTCCATTTTTCTTAAACACCACCAGCCATCAAGCAAGCCAAAAAAAAACCTAATCATCTTAAAACACAAAAAAACCAACTTCTATATAAACGCTGCTCAAAGAAAAAGAATAACATACCGACATAGCAGCATTTCTACTGCATGTGTCCGACCTCAGAAAGATTAGAGGCACAAACCCCAAGGGCAGCATGCACTGAAAGGACTCTTTGGTCTGGGCAGCCCTGTAAAATGTGCTCTCTCACATGCTTCAGGAATTCTGAATGCATCAGCAAGCAATGTAAAAGTTTATTTACTCTGAGGGAGGAGGAAGGCCTTCAGAAGTGCTCGACAAAACTAAGATGGGAAGGAATAGTCACTGAAAAAAAATCAAATGCTTTGTTGCGTTACATTGCCACCTTCCAACCGATTAAACTAATGATGGCATTTTGTAAACAAAAGCATGACAATACAGATGTTGAACTGAGAAATGTCTTGCTTCTCTAAGTAATGTTCAGAGAAACTGCACACTTAGAGAAGGTATTTTTTAACTGCAGTGGCAGCTAGAAGTTATATCCCAACCACTCAGGTGTTGAGCAAAATCAAAACATGGTTTTAAAAAGAGCAGAGAAAGTTCTTTCCTGCACAACCATTTTTAGCTACAAGAAAATAATGGCTTTCCTTCCTTTATCTCTGCAAATAAAAGCCTGCTTGTAATGTAAAAGTTGTGTCTTGTATAGTGTTCATTCTCAAAACTCTTCAAGACAAAACCCTGCATGCTCTTATCATTATGCTCCCTATGAAAAGGATTTCAGCATATTTTGCAAGTATTGAGAAAACCTTCTAATTACAGAGAAGTAAATTATCCTCATTTTACACAGGGGAAAACTGTAGCGCAGAAATTAATGTCCCTAAATCATGGGGAAGGTGTGTGGCAAGTCTCAAGTCTCTGAAACAAGATTTTAGGCCAGGCTTTTAATCCTGTGTTCTAACCACTAGATGAGCTTTTTCAACAATCATTGCAGGATGTAAGTGACTAGTCTGATTTCACTCAACAACGGCTTGCGCGTCTCGGATGAGGAAAACCCACACATGTTGACATCCAATCTTCTCCCAACATGCACAAATGCTCACCCAGCTTATAGATCTTACAGGTACATGGGTAACTAGCTTCACTGATCTGAGAACTTTCTTTTGTTCGAAATCATGGAAACCAGGAACTTCACAACTGTTAAGCGTGAATGTCATTATGGGATCAAAAATCTAACTTCAACTCTGAAAGGATAGATTGACAGGACAGTAGAAGACTCATGACACTGTTAAGCAGCTCTAGTCTGTGGCAATAGGAAATGCAACACACACAAGCTTATTACTACTGTGATCCATAAAATAAGAACATTTGCTCACTGTAGTAACTCATTCAGTTACCGTGAAAATTGAGTTATGATCCCAACTATGGATGACCAAATTTTTTTCCCCACAAGTCATTTTTCCAAGGTAATTTAAGTTCTAAATTTATTTTACAAAAAATAAATACATTCAAATTGTTTATAGGGGAGAAGAAGCAAGTTTCAAAGCATCTCTAGTCCCCACAATCATGTACAGCATGGATTGGCAGGGAAGAACCGCAGCTAAAATCAAAGGTAAAGGAGACTTCCAGTCTAGTAGCCACAGCATTTGAAGAAATATCTATGTCTTCACAACATTATTCCTAATTACAGATTAATAAAGTTTAAACCCGATTAAATTTTTAATTCTAGTAAAAACATATATATCTATATCTGTATTTTGACTTCTCTTACACTCAACCTACAATCCCCCTTTATTATTGATGGCATGCTGAGAAACAACCAAAAATATTTTCTTACAGACCCTTTAGAAGGTGCTGAAGTTAAACACAAAAACTAAATTAAAAAAAGACAACCAAAAAACAAAACTCTATCCCTCAATATGAGAGATAAGTGCTTGGCTTGTTTAAATTTTGTAGAGCAACAAGCACTCTTGCATACAGATTAGCCAATTTATTTGCTATGATGTTGCAAGATACTGTTTTATTAGCTTAATTTGTCTTAGCCACACTGGAGACCAAGGTAACTACAGCGAAGCTATTGGAGCAAATATGTAAGAAATGCTTCTTTAAAGAGTGCCTAGTTACTTCTGCACTTGCATATGCATTTTAGTTTGGTTGCTCATATGAGATAAATGAAGCTCTCAAAGACTAGTTTCTAGAAGATGCATTTTAAACTGCATTTTCCCACTTAAAAGGCGGTCCATCTGAGACACTACAAGGTCCACAGCACGTGATTTTGACACACGTCAAGAAGGGAGTTTACATTCAGGGAACTGCTCAGCATCTTTTAATATATTTTGTTGTCTCAGATTACACAAATTAAGAGTTGATCTGACTTTCTGCCCAAAATTCAATTCATATGGCTCAAGAAAAGACAGAGCCCTTTTATCTCTCTTTTTAATTGCACTGTTACACTGAAAATTGAAAGACAAAATTAGAAAAGGGATTTGGAGTGAAATCCTGGCCCCAGCGTGAAAGCAATGGGAGTTTAATGGGGCCAGGATTTCAACTCCATGCAGTTTTAGTTTATTTTGCCTTCCTTCCTCGAGCTCTCTTTCCTATTATACCTCTCATGACATCTACTCAGGCTCCAGCAAATTCCTGTTATGAACAACGTATTCTTAAACTCCACAGTAAAGAATACCAATAAAAAGAAAATCTGTTATGCAGAGGAACAGGTCTGCATGAGAGCTCTCCTATTAACTATGTCACCTTAACTACTTTCCCTACTCTAGAAGACACCTGAATTCAAGTTTTGGTAATTTACACTTGGCTTGTAGAATTCAATGTGCACGCACGCGCACACACGTTTTGTATTACAGTACTGCCAGCCATTTAAATGTCCAGACAAGGTTCCTTGGGTGAATTTGATATCTTTTATTAGACCAACCCAAATAGTTAACCTAAATACTTAAATGTCCAGCCTTTTTATGATCAAATGTTTATACTTCTCTCAACACCTGCCTTTTTATACTTGGTTTCAGAAAGTACTTATCTGTCACACATTTTCTTTCTCTTATGAATCCAGCACCTGACTGTCTCCTTTAAATGAAGCCTTCTAACATCAGGACTCTGTGTTGAGGTAGTTGCTTGTATTATTAACTTCCAGTTGATTCCTCTCCTGTTTTAATTCCATTGTACTAGCAGCAGCTACAACCTTGTTCACATTCAACTGAAGTGACAGGTGGGCTTAAAGAGAAGAGTACAATTTAACCAGTTTTTTTGGCAGCATGGGGTATTTCTGGTGATGCATCGCTCTCACTTTAGATGTAAATGCCATTTCCTGCAGGAAGCATCTACGTCTGTCTCTCCTTGGTGCCTTTCTTAAGAAAATCCATTCATGAAGCGTGAATACAGGAGGAAAGAGGGATAAAGGAAAACTGTTCATAGACTAGACTGTCAGCTGGTGTAAATACAGCTATGTGTCCTTAAAAAGCTGGGACTATGTCAGTTTAGATCAGCTGAAGATCAAGGTCCATGCCCTTCAGTGCATTTGTTAACTGCTTGGGGACAGACATACTATTTTCATTGCTTCAGGGATTTCTTGTAGGACATGGAGTTTTGCTAGTGTAGACAGAATCATGTAGGATTGCATCCATGTTTCAGGACCGGGTAAGACTGGACTGCTTAGGATTTCACCATGGGGGCCTCCTGGACTACAGCACAGTTCAGATAGTTAGCTCCTCAGTCTTGTTACAGCACAGCTACAGGGTAACTTCTGCATCAGAACACCTGCCAGAACAGGCGTGCTCATTTTGAAAGACAAACATGTCTTTTACCCTTGGTACCTAATAAATCTTGTACATATTTATTTCCAAAATCCAAAAGCTACTTTGAAGGACTCTTTCTAGGGCCTAGGGTTTCCATGTGTTAGCGTTTCTTACCTCCACAGAGACATCATGCAATTCAGACTTGAATTCAGGCTGCATTAACTGTCCAATAAAGACTGCAAGTTCAAGCTTTGAAGGTTTTGATTTTGACACCATCATGCAAGATGAATTCACTAAGTATATTGGTAGTTAAGCACTGGAACAGACCACCTAGCACGGCAGTGGAACTTCCAACTCTAGATGTCTTTAAGAGTAGGTTAGATAAACACTTTGATGAGTCTGTTTAGCAAGAGATGACCCTGCCTGTGAGCAGGCATTGGACTAGGTGACCTCCTGACCAGCCTCATTTCATGATTCTATAGATGACCTTACACAAACCACTTCATTTTGCCTCAGTTTCCTCATTTTTAAAATTGGGAAAATGGCATTTCTCACCTTGGTGAAGCATTCTGAGATCTATGGATAAAAAATGCTACAGAAGAGCCAGAAGTGATCATTTCTCACTTTCTTGCCTTTTCCTTAGGATATCAAGATAAAGACAAACTGAAGGATTGGGCCAAAAGAAATCTCATTAGGTTCAACAAGGACAAGTGCAAAGTTCTGCACATAGGACAGAATAATCTCATGCACGGCTACAGGCTTGGGACCAACTGGCTAAGCAGCAGCTCTGCAGAAAAGGACCTGGGGGTTACAGTGGACAATACGTTGGATACGAGCCAACAGTGTGCCTTTGTTGCCAAGAAAGCTAACAGCATACTGGGCTGCGTTAGTAGGAGCATTGCCAGCAGATCAAGGGAAGCGATTATTCCCTTCTAATTTACACTGGTGAGGCCACATGTGCAGTACTGTGTCCAGTTTTGGCCCCCCTGCTACAGAAAGGATGTGGACAAGTTGGAGAGTGTCCAGTGAAGAGTAACAAAAATAGTCAGAGGGGTAGAGTACATGGCTTCTGAGGAGAAACTGAGGGAACTGGGTTTATTTAGTCTGCAGAAGAAGAGACTGAAGAAGAATTTGAGAGCAGCCTTCAACTACATGAAGGATGATTACAAGGTGTATGGAACTGGCCTGCGCTCAGTGGTAGCAGATGACAGAACAAGGAGCAATGGTCTCCAGTTGCTGCAAGGGAAGTTTAGGTTAGATATTAGAAAAAACTCTCACTAGGAGGGTGGTGAAGCCCTGGAACAGGTTACCTAGAAGTGATGGAATCTCATCCTCAGAGGTTTTTAAGGCCCGCTCAACAAAGCCTTGGCTGGGATGACTCTAGTTACGGATGGTCCTGCTTTCAGCACAGGGTTGGACTAAATGACCTCCTGAGGTCCCTTTCAACCCTAATTTTCTATGATTCTAAGATTTGTATCAAAATATCAACATATATTTTTGTAGTGCTTTTCATCTCACGTATCTTGAAATGTGAGACGAAAAGTATATGCATAGTAACCACTGCATATGACTATTAAGGGTACCATATACACATCCTGGACAGCCTGCAAAAGAATGCTATATCCATTCAAAGTAGCTTCTGTATCCTAAACTTGATAATTATTTCAAGTATTATGACATGACTGCCTGCACCTGTAATTACACGTTTCAGTACTTTAATCCTGAGCAAATGTTCTCATTTTTAATGAAAGGAAGGTTCAAGAAAAGTAATCCACTGTCATTACCCCTCCCACCCCAAGATCAAGACAAAAATCTCTCATTTCAAATTAGTGGTTTAAGAATTCAAGAGTTTCAGGGATTTTTTTTTTAACCCCAAAGCAATATTGAGGAAAAAAAAAAAAAAATCTCTTCAAGACAGACTGTCTTCTACCACAGAGGAAGCACAGGAACTGCCATCGAAGCTCCATCATCTATCTAGGCTCTCAGCACACTGATCTTTTTGGGGGCTTCCAACACTCCTTGCAGAAAGCTACAGCAACAGTGAAGGAGACACCCACCTAGTCAGAATTTCTCTCCCCTACACAAATCCAAGGTTAGATGTAATATTTGCTGCTTCTTTATATTTCAGGGCACAGAAAAAAAGTGGAAGAGCAAAAGAGAAGAACTCATTTAAACTGCAGGGCAATATACAGTTTAATCCTCCAACCAGTGAAATGTTAAAAGCTGTCACCTCACTGACAAAGTGATCCAACCAAACGAGGAAATCCATCTTATTTCCTCCCTCCTTTGAAATGAAAATCAGTGCAAACTGGACAGAAAACAACAAAAGCCACTTTTTTTTTTTTAGAGCAATTAAACTGCTTGGAAATCTTACTTTTCCAAGTGACCTTTGTATACCCCTCCCACCAACACACTGCCCTATCATCTCCTCCGTATCACCCCATCCCTGGAAGTGTCAGATGAGACCTCTGATTTGGAAGATTAATTATGGCACTATAATCATTTCCAGTAGATCCCCTGATGTGAGAAGTTGACCTGAATATACAGCTATGAATAAAAGATTTTACCTATCCTCTGCAAAATCGGCTCACTCCTGACAGTTTTTTGCCCTATACATCTCTATTACTGGGAATGTGGGAATTACCAAGCAGCATGATAGATCAGGCAGTTTAGCTTAGCAAAACGGTGTCTGTCTCATACAGAGCCATTTTCACAGCATGCTCCTCCTCTTACCAGCTTCATCTCTCCTTTAGAAGATTTGGAATATGCCAATCACAAGACTCCCCAAGCTGCATACTAAGCTGCTGAGCAAAGTAAAAGGAGGGCACATCCAGAGGATGGAAGTAGGATGAGAACTGCAAATCCTTACAAGAGGAAGAGGTGCTCCGATTTCCCCTTACACAGGTACACAGATTGAGTGATATGAAGAGAGTAAGCTATTCCATTAAAGAGAAGCAAAACAAAAGTCTAAAGAAAAGATGAAACAAAAGAAGCCGAGATGAGAAGGACGAAGTGGACAGAGAGCATATAAACTTTCAAAAGCCAGCAGGTTATCTTGCTAACCCTATATTCAAATATGTAGAAGGAAAGAAGAGTTTTAGATCCTTCAAGTTTCTCCCTGCTTATCATAATTGTCATTTTCAACGTTGCATACTTTTCACATAATTTCCTCTTCTCTCCTTGTGGTAATTTTTTTTACTCCAATCTGAAAGTTTCTGCTTCAAAATGACTTAGCACTGAACTGTTAACCAGATAACACTTTCCTACCTCTTTCACTTCATCCTGTAATGGAAGTCACTGAATACTGAGTAAATAATGCATATCCAGATTGTTTCTGTAAAGTTGAAAAGTCAGTAAACATACAATCATTGTTTTGAGGATCAGTCCAGTTCACCTTGCTGCTACTTTTGATACTAAAGATCAAACTTCTCAGAAAGGCAAAACATAAATCCACTCTAGCGCAGATGAAACCTTCCCATAAGGTATTAGCAACAATTAAGAGAAAAAAAAAAAAGAAAAAGCAGGTTGTCCGTTTATGTTTCAAGGGATCATCGAGGTGTGCGGTAAACTATTATGTTGGGTCAAATTGTTGGTCAAAAAAAAAAAAAAAAAAAAAAGCATCAGCCCTTTCTGTACAAAAAAGTGTCAGCTCAGAAATTTATTATAAAATGCAACTCCAATTACAAGCAAGGTGTCTACTTGTTAAAAAGGCTTGATTATCCCAAAGCAAAAGAAAGTATTCCACAAACAAAGCAACATGATTTTCATGCTTTTTCATTTAAATTATTGTTTCCAGAACCTGATCGATTAAGCTGTGCTGCCGCAAGCTGTCATTCTCTAAAGACGCATCAATCTGCCTAATGGCAGGGCTGGGTGGCACACACCTAACATTGTGCTAGTTGCCAAAGCAGAGAAGTCAGCCTTGCCCCAAAATTACTTCGTGACAAGGAAGAGTTATCAGCCATGTAACTATGTTGTAAGAATATTCCAACTGGTCATAATCCCTTAAATTTTGCATATTCCATCCACCTCCTCCTTTCTTATCTGCATTGCTCATGTCTGTTCTACTTTCTTTTCTCAGGCTAAAACTACTAATCCTGCAACAAACCATAGATACACCAAAGCAATCAACTTTTCTTTATGTTTCAGACCTAAGAGATTGAGCATTATGAAATTGCCTTCCTGTGTTCATTTCAGATGTTTGCAAAGATGTAGTTGGAATTTTCACGTAAAAGCTACTGAAAAAGAAAACAACCAAAGAAACCAAACACATCATTTTTAAATATTTTTTAAAATTGCTATTTTTTGGACAGAGATCTATTTTTTCCTCCTAAATATTTACATCTTGCCTGTCCTCCTAAATATCTTCCGTCTTGCTGTTTCACTGATTAAACTGTAGCCAACTAATGACGAGCAGAACTCTTAACGATAAAGGGGAGTAGGGGTCACGACACTGTTGTAGCCATGGTCCAGGAAATATGCGTGTCAGTCCATTAAAGGACATTACCCAAGAAACCTTGTTTTTGCAATGATTAAAGTGTTAGCTGAGTTGAGAGAAACATGGAAACAAAAATAGCTTTCCTCAGCTACAACAGATCTCAGTGCACTTCACAACACAACCCTGAAAGGCTGGTTGTTTCACCACCATTTAAAGATAAGGAACTGAAATACAAGGAGGCCAAAAGACCTCTCCCACCATACACCCAAAACCCTGCACAGATCATCTGTGACAGCCAGGACAGATTTCAAATGACTAAATCTACTGACTCCTGCACACTCTCGTTCTGCACCTGCAAGATACTGTACCAAAAGCCTCATGTTATTTTTGCTTCCAGCCCCATCTCAACATGTAGCAGAGGCTTCTTGAAACCTGGATTCAGTTTGGTTCACATCTTGGACATACTTTTGGACTCCTCCTGTTTTACTTCATTCAAAATGGTTTGCTTATCCCTAATAGCAATTATAAACAAATTGTTTCTCTTTCAATCTCCAGCTGACTCTGCCTACAAACCTCTAACTAGCTTTAAATGACTGCAGTAAGTGACAGCAGTAAAACCTGCCAATTGGTATGCAAGTGTAAGGAAGAAAGAAGCTCTCTGTGGAGATACCTGTGAAGTACTAAATAATCCCAATAATCCAATTGAAGAGTGCTAATTACATTATAGTTAACAAAACACAAGTGATAACTGCAGTCATAGGAAGGATTTGAGCAATTCATTCCTTGTCCTTTTTGACTTCAGACTTGAAAACAATAGCAAAGGACATACAGAGAAATACTCCGTACGTAATAATTTTTTAGGATGGGGGCTATAAACCTATGTTTATGTAGAATCTGGCACAATCAGGTACTGGGTCCAATTGAGGGCCCTGTAGGGTAGAGGTTACCAAAACCTTTTTCTTATTACGCACCCCCCTTCCAGATTTCTCATACTAGATTTACTGTACCCCTACCAGCATATACTTTACATTTTAACCCCTTAAATGCCCATTATTATTATTATAATTAAAATTAAAATCTGCCATTACACTATTTCCCCTGCGTACTCCCCCAGAGATGTCTTGCATACCCCCACGGGTACACATACCACAGTTTGGGAACCCTTGCTGTACAGCATTACAGGACAGTCATAACTACCAGTCATTACTCATAACTAACTACCTTTATCATTAAGACTGCTGCTCGTCATTAGTTGGCTACAGTTAATCAGTGAAACTACCAAGTTCATGCAGAACTTATCAATGATAAAACCAATGGCCTATATCATCAACTCAAAATTCCCAAGGACTGTCTTGCTATTTGTCCTTCCTCTCTGATAACTACAGGCCCAAGAACATTTTAAAGACCTGTTAATTGCAAAAAAGCTGCAACCTTTCCCATTCTAAATCTTAGTGCTGATGATATGAGGGTATTGGCTCAGGGTTGTCTTCAGAGTGTATTTTGGCAGCTGTAAAGTGACTTGACTGATCTGTTTTGACCAGGAAATACTGGCTATCAGCAGAGAGAATAAATCCTTTATAAAGGGGAGTGAAGATCATCCTCCCCTGGAAAACTGCAAATAAGTGCCTGTTTATGGTATTATCTCACATTCCAGAGGCACAACAGTAAATCCCACTTCAGAATTATTTACATTGCAGTAGCACCTACCCTAGCAGGGAGCATTTAAACCAGGGGTCAGCAACCCCCGGCACGCGTGCTATTAGTGGCACGCAAAGACATATTTCACAGCAAGCCGGGAGGCATACAAAGAAATTGGGTTTTTGTTTTTTGGGGGTTTTTTTAAAGTTGCTGCTCCGGGCTGTGCAGCCACAAGTCCCAGTGCCGCAGCAGGCACGGGGAGGAGCCAGGGGAGTGCAGGCAGGGAGGCTGTCTGTGCTTTACTGCCCCTGCCCCTTGCTCCCAGACTGCGCCCTCCAGCCTGGCTGGCCCGTGGAGGGAGCTGCCCAGGCAAGCAGATGCCCTGTCCCACCTGGGGCATCACTGAGGTGCCGAGTGCTGGGGCTGGGCGGTTGGGACAGGGTCTGGGCAGCGTGGGGGGAGGCGCTGTGGGCAAGCCAGCCCAGTCGGGCCCTTAGGAAGGCTGGGGCTAGGCGGGAAGACGGGGCTGCCCTGGGGCTCTGCAGGCTTGAGCTGTGGTGGGCAGGCGGGGCTGCCCAGCAGCACCCCTGGTGGGGCCTGGCCCGGCCCGCACAGCTCCTCAGGGATTGGCCGCAGTCACCTTGCACACATGGGGATGCTGCCTGGCTGGGGCAGGACACCCGGCTTGGGGGGCTTCCCTCTCCAGGATCGGCCTCCCTGCATGCTGGGCACAGTGCAGGCAGGGCAGAGCTGTTCCCGGTGCAGGGGCCTGGCCACAGGAGCCCCCTGGAGCCTGGGAGCAGCCACCGCGGCTAGCTCAGCCTGCCCAGTTCCCGGCCTTGCCCACCCACAGCTCCCCTTAAGGGGCCAGGGCTGGGACAGGCACTACACAAAGCCACTATGCTGCAGGCTCCCAGCTGGCTCAGCCCTGAGCACCGGCTGCGATGGCTGTTCCCAGAGCCCGGGGAACAGCCTGTGGCTGCAGTTCCCACTCCCACTGTACCCGACACACACAGAGACCTGAGCCCGGCATCCTGCCCCAGCCAGGCAGCGTCCCTTTGTGGGCAGGGTGGCGTACCCCATCCCCGTGGAGATGCGCAGACCAGCTGGGCCCCACCTCCAATGCTGCTGGGCCCCTGCTGTGGCCCTAGTAGTGGACCCCTTGGGCAGCCCCCGCTCCCCACCTGACACCAGCTCTCTATTTACTGTAAAAAAAAAAAAAAGCAATATTAATGATTATTATCAGTATTAAATATGCAGTGCCGTATCCTGCCATGTATCCCCTCCGCTCCAGCTTTGTTTTTGTGGTGTACCGGCACTCTGGCACCTTACAAGGTAGACATTGTGGGTTTTTCAGCACTCTGGCCAAAAATGTTGCCTACCCCTGGTTTAAACAGTTTCTGGAAAGGGAAGGGGAATCTCCTATGCTCCCTTGCTCTCTGCTTTGTGTCCACTGAGCCCCTGCCGTTTGGTTCCAAAGACAGGTCACTTGACCTAAAACCTGTCCTACTTATCTAGTGCAAAAGTACAAACCATTTCTAGCCACACAAACTTTTGTCACCCGCCCCGACTTCCTCATTTTGGATTAACAGAAGCCTAATTGCTGCTTATCTCATACCACCACTAAAAGAACAAGCAGTTTGTAACCAGGCATGGCATGCCCCAAACTGCCTCCTGAGAAACACACCCTACAGAACAAGACCTGCTTAAGCACAAATACATTGAGTCCCTGTTTCAAGGTGGATAAAGCCAATTCCAATGGTAACCTTCCAAAATGTGAACTGAGCTCAAGGCACTGAAAGAAGCTGAAGCAAATGGAGCCTAAAGCATTAAGACTGGAATGAGTTAATTTATGGTTTACTTAAAAATACAGAAGTTCAGAAATAATCCTTCAAATCCTACGAAAAAACTAATGTTTTCTATTGTTTCTTGTTTGTGGGTTTGCAGTAGAAACCAACACATTTCCTACTGTTTATACCGGTGCCTAAGCTCTGTTTGTGGAGTTCATTGTTCACCTGCCAAAAGCACATACAGGCCAGCTGTACAGTGAGCCAGACTTAATGTTAAGACACAAACCTTTGGAAAAACTTGCCTAATGACCACGATATAGATCGTCTTCCCTTACAAGAAACCCAGAGAGATAATACTTTATTAGCATCAATCATACTAGTATCGATTCGCACATTTCCCATGTAAACACGTTATTGTACCAACAAGTCTCAAATCGTTACATCTGAAGGATGACTGACTCACAGAAGAGAGAGAATCTAGAAAACAATCTCCAATGAGAGGAAGGCAACCTACAAAGGGCAGCTACACTTCATACTTTGAGCTGGCCTACCAAACACACGCTCTTGTCCCTTTCCCCACACCCCACCCCGTCCCATCCACCAACGTTCCACAAGGCTTCGGGGAAAAATATTAATAGGACTTGAATAAGTTTGCCAGTTTGTTTGATGTAAATCAACATTACCATGTGTGCATTACAATGAATCTACAGACATCTGCAGAGTGTGATGGATGAGCTGATAGCAAGTGTATTATGAAATCCATCTGTCTAGAAAGCCATTGTTACTTTCAGCTAAAATCACATTAGTAATATTAAATCACTACTTGCTGCTATTTAGCTTTGAACCTGAATGTCAGAATAAATTATATGCTTTTTTTCCCTTGGAGAGGAGCTTGGGATTTTTCTTTTTCTTGTAATGCTCACTAACTATGTATAGACTGAGTTAAAGTTATTGTACCTCAGGATGTTTGAAAGGGGCAGGAGGTTGCTGCTGGTAGGATGGCCTTTCATGCAGTGGGTTCCCCTGAGATCAAGTGCACTTTCCATCAAAAAACCTTCCTAACAAATGCAGCAATGCTAAGAAACAAAATTACAAATCAAGTGTACTACAGAGAACAAGAGGTGATCAATGCAAATGTAGGAACCCCAACCAGGACTAATGAACTGTCTGTGTCCTTGGCTCCAAGACACGAGAGGTATCTTGGTCTAGGTGACCAATACAGAGCGACTGTTTGGGAAAATGGGTCTCATCTAGAAGTATAGCAGACATGGTAAAATTCTGAGGTTGTATCCTATTTATCATAGCAGTAGAGACTGACTTCATGAGCTTTCTACATCCCACGTGAGAGGCATACAGATGTAAAAGGAAGAAAGCTGTTGGCAAGAGATCAAGATTTTACTTCTGATTGACGCAGAAAAATTACATTTTTGGCTGCAGTCATTTTCCCTCCACCTCCCTACCAGGTACATATGAACTCAGACTGCAAAACAACAGTAAGATGAAAGTTCGAAGTACTGGATGATGAATGAGAGGTCAAGAACAATAGACTGACACACACTATGATGTAGCACCCTCCTCACTAAATGCGAAACGGGCATTTATTGTTTGTAGCAGCAGGAGCAACCCAATAGGCTATGGGCTTGTCCATAGATGAGACACCATCATCCCTATCCTAGAAGAGTGTGAATCTACTTTCCCTGGGTTGTACGTTAGGAAATATGGACATGGTTCTTAAATACAAAACAGGAACAACTGTCCTTCCATCTAAGGATCTCATAGAATTATACACAATTTATGGAAGCCCAGAGAAGAGATTAAATGCTTTGCCAATGCTGAGACAGGAAGTTTGTGGTAGAGACAGAAAAAGAACCCCGTTATCAATGTTTCCGGTCCCCTATGCTAACCACTAGACCACAACCACTTTTGTTGCAGAGTAAAGTTACAATGAACTAGTATTTTGTATTAGCAGGAAACCCACTTCATAGCTTTAGAAAAATATTCTCAGCTTGAGAGGGAAAAGAAATTCCTACAGTTTTAAAAACATTCCATTTTAAATCCAAAATAAGGCTTAAAGACAATACGATGACATGGCCCTCCTATAATGCAAGCATTCTTTCCCTTCTTGCCCCCTCCCCAGTTTCACAAAGAAAGGCTAATAAAAGCAAGTTTGGGGCTTTAGACACCAAAAAGTAACTGGAAAAGGATGGTGATGAAAGCTGTGCCTCTTTAAGCATGTGGATTTTGAAGTTTTTTGCCATAAGGTCTTTTATGTGTCTTTCAATAATCATATAATTATATGTTTCCTAAAGTACATGCTGGCAACACTTCAGGGGATTTTAGTCATCACAGGTGACAAGACTCTTCTTTCATAACTAATGTTCCTGAGGATTGACATCCTCTTCTTTCACAGAGAAAATTAAGGTCCTAGTAATACCTTAGACACCCCCAAAAGCTCCAGACCCTTTGAATAATTTGGGAGGGAGTGTTCACCTCCTTTACACTAACGCTATGAATGGCACAAAAAAAGAACTTCAGTGAACCTCAGCTGGAATGAAGCATTTTTTTAATTAAGTGGCCAATCATTTTCCCAGGCACCACGTCCAACTATTTTAATGGCTTTCACATTCTTTATTTAATTTTACAATCTAAAAGAAATGCCAAGCTTCCATCAAAATCAAAAAATGTTGCAATTCTATCTCTTCCAATGGCTGCAAGTTATTAACAAGCTGTCAAAACACCATAATTATTTTATATCAGGTTTGACTGATTCCACAAACATCTCTTAACTGCGTACTATCTTTAGTCGCTCTCCCCTGTGTGCATGCACATACTCTGGCTCAATTTTACAACACAACTGCCTGCCATGAAAAAGGTTCATGTAAAACACAAACCATATTCATGATCACAAAGCAAAGATAGAGTCACATTTATTAGCAGAATCTTAGTGGCATTCAAAGAACAGAATAGCACCCCCACTCCAAGACCTTCCCAAATACACTTGGATATTTTAGGTTTGTAAACAGTGACTAGTAAAACCACTTCTGCTTACTCCAGTTTTACCAACCATAGACTGATGAAACTGGAGTCCTTGAGTGTGTCAAAACTATTCCTTCCCTCTGTTGAACAGCCCGGTAGCATCAAAACTATCCTTTTAGTTCAGCATTTGTACTGGCCACCTCCCTCAAGCTATGCATATTTCTTTATCACACAGAAGCTAGTAGACAGTGGATGGGCTTGGAAAAATCTGGCCTCTTACTGAAAAGAAAAAAAAAAAAAGCAAGACATGGATAGTAGTGTTGTTTGTAATCTACGTAGAATAACTGTTAGAAGCAAGGATTGTGCTATGGTACTCATAACATTGTAAATTTCAGGCTCAGCGTACACAGGCCCAAACACACAGAAGAGATTTTCTGTGCACATCTCAATCAGAATTGGGACAGAACCCCCCCACCTCATCTCTAACCCTTTTGTAAACCATGCTCAGGACATAAAAGAATAAGATGAAGCATAGCCCTCTGGGCCTGGCGACAGTGACCTACCATCCCCCAAAATAAAACGTTTGACTTCAAATTGCTACATCTTATGTGGGGTATGGCTCATGTAACTGTACATAGCTAGTAAAAGATTAAAAAAAGCTTTGCTTTGAACACAAAGAGATAGACAGGAATGGGACCATAAGCCCATGTTTTGCAGCCAGTAGGCTCTAGAAATCATTCTGATCCCTTCAATCCCCTTATCCATGCCAACCACTGACCTTGCAGATGCAACTTTTGTTCAAGTTAGTCTCTTTCTGGCTTGGAGCTATAAGCAGAACAGGCTCTGGCTACCCTGAATCATGCTGGACCTTTCAATAGGTATTGTGGAAGATTTGTTTTGTTTTTTGGGCAGTCAATTCAAGATAATTAATGAACACCTCCCCCCCCCACCCCAGTAACTTGCTATTAAGATTCTGCTGTTCCCCTACTACTTCCCCCACCCCAAGATAAATGCTAGTCCTTTGTGCACTCCTTTCTTTTCCCACTCAAAAGATCTGACAGTTTTTCCACTGCTATTTTCCTTCCTTGTATGGGTACCACAGGAGTTTTTTTGCCTTTGCTGTAGGCTCCTCGACCATATACTTCTTGTGGCCTACAGTCCCTGCTCCAAGTACAGCCCTTCAGAGCTGCTTTCTCTATATTCCAAGCAGATTTAGGAACAACTTCCCTGTTGTTCCTCCCCAGCTCCTTAGCAAGCTCTGGTGGGACCTAGCCTTCCTTGCATTGATTAGCTCTCTAATTCGACATCACTAATACAGCACCACTGGCAGAGTATAGTGGCAGAGAGGTTAGGTCAGGGGTGCTGAATACATGGCCCACGGGTTGGATTCTGCACGCAGAGGTCCTCCATCCAGCCTACCAAGCTACTGGCCTCTGTTCTCACCACTGCCACCACCTGTCCCATGGACGCAGCCTGCAAGAAGCCCCACAGTCCAGATCCAGCCCCACAGTCAGGTCACAAAGTAAGCTTGACACCCATGGGTTAAGAGCATCTTGGTATGGCTCCATAGGGGACAGGCTTGCAAAGGCCTGTAAATAGGGCTATCTGGGTCATTCAAGCACAGAGAAGGTCCAGGCAGCCAGATGTGATGCTAACTACATCACTCTGTGTGATGTCAGCTACAGAGACTGGCATACTTTAATTGAACTAGCCCTATGGGCCACTAAGCTCAGCAGGCCTTTGACTTGGATATCATTATTGATGGCACAATGACCAGAAGTGGTAGCATTTTTTTTTAAGCCAATGACTCAGCTATCCCTGCTTAGAACAGGGAACAGGAGCCCCGAGATCTGTAGGCAACCACATTTTCCCTGTGACTAGCACATGTCCTAGTAATAAGTTACAGGCCCCATTTTCCCCCTGAAGACTAAACCTTCCAAGACAGACTCTCACTTTAATACCAATTGATTTTTTTTTTTTACGTGCTTTAGATTAATAATGTGCAGACTGATTCTCCTTTCACCATTTCAATAGCATTATTAACAGCTAGTTTGTTTTGAAAAAGAAACTACTTTTTAAAGAGATGGGATAGAACCAATAACACAGTGCTCAACTACATGATAGTACAGGCACCTCACTCCATGGCAGTATCACTGCCAAAACAGTCACAAGCCTGCTGTTCTGGAACACAGCAGAGCCAAAACAGTTAAACAGCAGGAGCTACTTCACCTACCTAAAACTCCCTTATACCTTTACTGTGATAAACTAGAGGCATTAGAGTGCAGTGAATTGGAAACTGTTCTCACTTACAGCAGGATATTGGGTATGTTCACATGCAATGGATACCAGGATGCACATCTTCCGTACTGTATTTCAAAAACTTTAAATCAACTGGGTGCTTTTTAAATTAAAGCTCATCCCGCTGTTTCAGTTCTGTTGATACTATTCACTACCAAAGTACTTGCTGCAACACTTCAAGACACCTGCCCAAGGATCCCCCTGCACTATGCCACTGTGACAAAGACCAATTGCTGCCAAAGCTGAAGGTATAGCCAACTTGCTACTGCACTTTTTATACCTGAAGTTCACAAAATTTCAAATGACACATGCACAGTACCCAAGTCTAGCTACTCCTAGTGTGGACAGTAGCAGCCAACTATAGCTGAGGGTAGACAGCCTGCCATATCCCACAAAAGTGCAGGAAGAAGGAGAAATTTTAGTTGAGGACAAAGGCAGAGCTCTTTATTTAACTTCACAAGCACAAGTGGTACCCGCAGAAGCATCTCTATATCAGCACAGCTGTCCCTGCACTAGGAGGTTGAATCACTTCCACTGTATCAAGTTTTAAGAGGATACAGTCCCAGGGAAAGAAACTGTGCTAAGATCAACCCTTTCACACAGCAAGCAATTCAGTTTGGCACACACCAGACTGGACATGCCAAGAGGCTAATACCGCTCTTAAGGTCCTCATAGCTTTGCACTGGTGTACTCCCAAACAGATGATTGTAGGATTCCAAATCTCTCATATCTTTGTGATGGTCAAGATCAATGGTAAAAACTAGAAGCATCTTTCACTAGCATACCAGGAGGAACAAAAGTTTTTACAGGCTACTTTATTAGAAGTCAAATGCAGTGGTGTAAAAATAAGAGCTGGATGTAGGTTTACTGAAGCGTTTTTTATAAAACATCCGAGCTGTTATACACACAATACATTTGATTGTTAAATATGAAATAACATGTAATTTTCTTTTCACTGCTGCTATTTTAACTTTTTTTTTGATCTCTCCCTCTCTTTGGATGATGAAAACCGACTGGTCAATTCCATTTTTGTTCAGAGTCAGCTCCAGTCAATTTCAATCTTATGTTCTATTACTCCAGTTATAATGCTGAAGCATTTGGTTGTCAACTCCAGAGGGGGACATTTGTTAGAAAACCCTACTTACTGGATTTTTTCTTTCAGTGCTTTGACAACTTTTGCCTGGGTCAAAGGTTTGTAAAAGAAACCATCAGGTCAAATTTGCTCCAAAACTGAGGATCTCTCACAGTAAACCGCACAAAACTCAACTGATTTGTTTTACAAGGATGTAGGTATCAGTTGACTCAGCTGGGATTTGCACCTGTGGTTTCACAAGAGTACAGGGATTTTACAACTCGATGCTCAGGTCACCAAGCTCTCTCCATTCCCTGATGAAAGTACAAATATGTTAAGTAGCACTCACCTACATAATGCTGTAGAACTGACATGACCCAGATATGTAGCAGTATTTTCATGGTGCAGTCAGACTTCATTATAGTACACAATCACTTCTCCTGCATGACTACCTCGCATGTAACAATATGTCCATTGATTTCACTGTGTATACGCTATGTGGGCAGGTCTTACTGATGAGGTATAGATTCCCAATACTGACAACAAAACTTGATCCTTACTCATTGCTACCTGCCATATAATTAGGTTTTGTGTGGAATCTAATTTCCCTCTCTCCCTGGGATTTCTCAGAGTGCAGACAGTTGTACATATGGTTTGAATCTTTCCAAACCTACAGACCAAGGTTCGGGGGGGGATGAAGGAGGCCTGCTATTAAATGAACTCCAAAAGACAAAGCCTAAAGCTGATAAGATGCATCACTACTCTCTCATATAGGACAGGATTATAAAGAATGTTTCTTATAATGAGTTGCCTAGATTTCTGTTGTCAAATTGTAAGGGAAAAAAATCTGAATTTGTGAATGTGTCAACTGAATTTTTCTTGGACAACCATCTTAAAGGCAACCTATCAAGTGTTTTAAAATGGATTTGGGGTATTTTTACTGCTTTACTACATATAAAATATATTGAAGTGCTTTATTTAAGAAAGCCTTTTCTTCCTTTTTTCTTTTTTAAATGTTTTTGTTGGGGAAAGGAACACCGATGTGAATCTTGAGAGAGAGAGAGAGAGAGAGAGAGAGAGAGAGAGAGAGTCCTTCTCCAAACAATGTGTTAGTGGTTCAAGTTAAATGAGTGTTGACAAAAAAATCCCAAAACTGTTAACAATCTGTTTCCCTGTGTTGCTTCAGTTTCAATCTCTTGAATCATTTATAATTTTATTAGCTCTGAAGTCACTGTATATAGGGTTTTCTAGGGTAGACAATTTCCAAGTTAAGAAAAATAATCAGGAGAGAACCCCTTTGGACTTCCTTGCCCACATCACTAAGTATCAAGGGGCACAAACACATTATACCATGTTCACAAGTCACCTTCATCAATGTATATTTTACTGTAAAGGTACAATGGACTTGCACAGATCGAAAGGGTCATTAACCAAATATTAACCATTTCAGCACATTAGATTAATATGAGGCACTGAAATCCTGCATTTCATCCTATTTCTTCAACCAGCTCCCCAATAATCACGCTGACTTCTATTTTAGCTTGTTGTAAAGTAGCTTTCAATTGTGGACTCTAACGGAAGACTGGGGTTCTTTTGGATTAGGACCTTCAGCATTTTTTAGTTTTCTAGCAGTGTCAGGAATTGAACAGAAGGATTCATTACAGAAATGGAATTAACTATACTATTTTCTGCTAAGCCTACATGGCATGAGTTCGTTCCCAGAATCTGAATGGGAACTGCAGTCTACTTCGAATCCCTTTGCTTATACAACTCTCAATAGAGCAACAGAGCCAAAAATACTGCTGTCAGAACAGAAATGAATTATGAAATTTCAGAAGCCAAGCATGTGTGCCGATTTCCACACCACTAATCAGACTTCTCTTTCAGGTCACAACTACTTCATAATAAAACTGTGGTGTCCAAAACCCATGGGCAACATTTGACATTTGAATGGACGAACTGGACATTAAGACTAGAAAGAACCATTGGATCATTCCATAAAGATTCCTATATCTTAAAGGCCATTCAGTTTTACCCAAATACCCTTTAGCAAGTGGAAAACCTGGAGTCAAACTACATACGTTGGTCCTCAGAATGTGCTTCTGTGTAAACAGTGGATTCTCTTCAAGTCATTTAGATGCTTCACACTAATTGTAATACCTCATCATTACATAGATGAGCTATACCACTTCTTTTTTTAAACTGACAGATAACAAATTAATAATTACAGAAGGTTTGGATTTGAGGGGAGGGGTCAGTTTCTATTTGCAAATAACAGTCAACTATTATGAGAACAAATCAGTAAAATCCAACATGCCATCAGGGAAATAAAAAAAAGAAAACATTTAGTGATAACTTTGAAACCACTGAAGATTTTTTTAAGACTACCACCTTAAAAATACTGACTTTACAAATTGTCCAAGACAATTAAATACAAGGGAAAGTACACTAAGTGGTGGAAATCACTGCTTTAAAAGACAAGTGCTTATTTATGGGGGAAAAAACATGACATGAAACTTGCAAAACATAAAAAGGAGATGATCATAAATTAGAAGTTATGTAGTTTAGGTCAGTGGAACTACCACAAAACCTTTGGAACAGGAAGTTGCAGTTAAACACACTGGCTTTCTTATCACCAAAAGATCAGAGCAACAGTAACAGCACAGTGTACAACATACATGTGAAAACAGTCGTATCTAGATAATAACTGAAGAACTTATGGATTCAGTCCAGAAGTTTAGTATCACCACTATGCTTTCCAGGTTTCATTACACCAAAATGCAACCAACAGCTTACGCCTCTGCTAAATCACTCTAGAAAGGAACAAGATGGGGAAACTGTCATAACGTTAACTGCTTCAGGGCATAGACTATGTGCGCCTTTATGGCTGACACTGCTTGTGCATACAGGCAGTGTCATCTGTGAGTAATCTCAGCGAAAACTTAAGCAAGGTCTGCCTTTTGTTGCATATGACACAGCATAAAATGCAATTAAATCCTCCAGAAGCTTCAATACTACAAACAAGCAAAACATGCAATAAAAATAATACTAGTAATAAAAACTTAGACCTTCCCAACTTTGCTAAATCTGTAAAACTGATAAAAAGCCAAAATTCTCACAAAGTAATAACATTTACAACAGCTTTGAGTGAACAACTGGTTTCAAAGATCTTTCATTAGCATTCTGATGAAGTTCCCCTTTTAACACAGTTTTTATACTTGAAAGGAACAGCTATGATCAGAAAGAGTCCTTAAATACAGACTCATTCATCTAATATTTTTCACTCTGATTCACCAATCACCTTCAAGAACAATTAGCAACTTCATCTGAAGGTAGCGCGTAGATACACTCTTGTATGTACCATTCATTTCAGAATACGGTTCAAAATTCCCCTGGTTTTCAGTCTCTCCCCCCGCAACCATGGATTTTCTTTGGCCACCCTCTGGGACCTGCTCTCTCACTCTTCTGTTCATAGCGCTCACTTCTTTGACCGTGCACTCAGTCCTGTCACCCACAGTACAAGTACCTTCTTGCGTGCAGTCCGCAAACTAAGTCTTCCAGTGGCATTGCACTGAGCATCTCAAAAGAAAATATTTCTCCTTCACCTTCCTCTGTTAGTTGAGGTCTTTCTACTCTTTCTTTTTGACTCTGTATGAAAGTGGGACTGGAAGGGGCTACATACTAAGCATTTTCAGCTGGGCTTGACCAGGGTTTGATACAGTGGATATTGGAGGCTGCCAGGGGTGGGAAGAGATAAGAAAGAAGGTAGGGCAGTTTCAGTTTCTTGTACCCATAAAAAAAATTGTTGGTTTGTTACTGTTTTTGTTTGTTTCTTCTTTGAGACGCAGAACTTATTTTACAACTTTCTCTATTAAGATACCAAACAGCTTGAGATGGGAGAGCTGTTTAGATGAAATCACAAACAAATATATGCAAAGTTGAGACACCAGATCTCAGATACTAAACACCCAGTTGGAACATGCTGTATTGGCTTAGTGAAAACCTACAGTGCCACTTACTTTATGATTTTTTTTTCACTTTCTGGCTCAATGGGTATCTCCTATCGCCTCACCAGCAACATTAACCCCCCACACTGTTCAGGCTGCTCCTATCACCACTTCACCATACAGGAAGAGTATATATAGAACCATTTATTTACAGGAACATTGGTAGAGAGAGTTTTTTGAAGTGGGGAAGGGGATTTCACAGTATTTGAGATGAAGGCAGAGAAAATTGTTTCTCTCTCTAAGTTCTGTCTAACCATACATCAATTTAATTTCCATGGGGAAGCCCACAGTTTAGCTAGCTATCTTAACCTAATCACAGGTCAATGTAAAACCAAATGAAAAACAATGCCAAACAGCAACATGAGAAAGGGTCATAATGAAGAACTGGCATACACACAAACAAATGCCTTTTTAGGCTTAAAAGTTAAAGGAAATGGTTAAGGTGGCACCACACAGCAAGAACATCCTCAAATTCTGCTGCCTATTAATAAAGTCAAGGAGCAGTTGATTAAATCTAGCTTTTTTGTTCTATTATTTGTCCTCAGACTTGATGCAATTTTTAAGCTGTCATTAGAGATTTTTTTTAAGAGTACTTGCAACATAAAAGATGCAGATTCTCAAAGCCAGAATAAAACCACCTGTTGTAGTCAAGTACATTACAGAGTATTGCTTCACAGTGTTCCAAATGACCTTGCAGATTCAGTTATTTATGTGGGCATATGTTACTTTAAAGCAGTTTTGTCTTGATAATCCCCTTTGCTTGCTGCTACATCAAATCTGCCAGGCATTACCCATTGTCAAAAGCAGCACTGCACTTTTGTAAGAAAAATCCTCACAATGCACAGTAATTTTTTTTTTTTGGTTACTGGAATTTATGAAATACACATGATCACCAGGACTCTCAAAAGCACCTCAAGTATTACGTGCCTCCCAGTTCAATACATGAAAGGAACAAGCAAATTCTGCTTACTCTATTTATTCTGACGAGCCAATTAAAATCTAAGATGTTGAAGTGCATGTACTCTCTTGCATGTTGATAAAGACTGCAGAAATCAATTTCTTTTTACGTGCTTCTCAAGTATTTTGCTCTGGATTCAGGAGGGGACAGTTGTATAAAGCATCTTCATGGAATCCTACCCCAACAAAGGGGTAGGATTTTTTTTATTTTTTTTTAATGTCATCCTCTTTCTTTGTGCACAATGCCAACTGGGCCAGTTATTGTTTGGTTGATAGCCATATACCATGTGGGGTTTTCTTCTTCAGCCCTGGAGGGTCTGCACCATCATTTGAATTATATTTCCTAAAAATATGCTCATCGCAGTAGAAAGTTTAACATTTCTCATAGAGGATGAATTTTCCTTTCTTCACTAACAGCTCTGAGAAACTCAATGGTTTAACTGGACCTATCTGCTGATGTGTGCTTGACTTATGACCATGCCCAGAAAAAAAATAAATACAGATGGGTCTGTGTCACCTGTTTTAAAGCAACACAAAACTAGACAGTTTGCTCATTATCAACTGTGCATAGACATATTATTTAGTTGAAATATGAAGGTAATATGCCACAACAGATTCTGCTGTAGGCCACAAAACATCACCCTTAAGTCTACTCATAAATCATCTTTCCACTCCAATATTTAGACATCCAATGTTATTCACTGGAAACCCAGCCAATTTTTTTTTCTCCCCATGGAAAGTCAGGTTCTTTGAACCATGTTTTTGCCAACCCAGTCTCACAAGCAACAAACAGGGTGCCATGCATTAGAAACCTCCCAATACTGCTGGGAGCAGTTAGTTGTCTCTTATCCCGTATCATTTATTGCAATAGAAGTACCGCGTATTTCCTCCAATAATGAGGTGGCCACTGAAACAGAGGGGAAATACAAGGCCAAGGGAGGTGGCACTTGATCAGAAGTGTAAAGGGATTGCTGGGTATTACCCATCACAAGAGACTTCACAAACACACTACTAAAAAAAGGTGAGTGAGCAAATCTTGGTAGCCACAGGGCCACTAAACCACAGGACAAAAAGGCCCACATCAAGATGCCTGGACTGGAAATCAGGTAGCCTGTTTGTGAAACCTTCTGACAAAATAATGCCTTGATGTCTGGCTGTAAACGTTATGAACGCTACACAGATTAATATGAAGTGTCAAAACTGCCACAACATTTTAAAGTTTATTGTAATCTCAGTGACAAAAGACCAGAATGACAGGAAATCCAACGTACAAAAAAACAAAAACCATTACCCACATTTTTGTTTGAATACAGAATACTGAAGAAAGTGAACGAAGGCGCGGTTATCGCTCCTATTTACTCAGAATATAAATTCTCTCTCTTCCACGAGTGACCTGTTAGGTGCTCTCTCTTACCAACTCAAATTTTCCTCCTCTCATGCAAACAAAACAAAACAAAAAAAAATCCAAAGCCATCCAAAGCCTTAGCTTGTCATTGCCCCTCTGAAAACATTAAATTTCCTGCTCTGCTTAACTCAGCTCAGACAAGACAGGCAGTATTTACTCAGCAAATATTGTCTGTAATAAGTTAGACAAGCTATATTTTTTGCCAACCTATTACCACCAGAAAAAATACGTACAGTCAACAAGAGCCGCAGAACTTGTTCAATTACCTCAAAAATGGGAATTACAACCGAGGGATTAGGAGGCATTTAAATGTCTCTTTTTCCACCAAAACGTCAAGCATGGGCTATACGTTAGCCACCTCCCGAGGCAGATCAAGTCACATTTTGGCAGTCCGAATACAAAGTTTGAGGGGTGACAGAAAAAAGAAAGAAGGGAAGCCCTATGTCTACGGCTCAGCCGTTCGCCACCATGCCACATTATCCCCCCACCAAAAAAAACAACCATACAAGGCAAACACCTTGGGCAGAGAGTTGGCAGCCCCTGGAGATGGTGAACTAGCATTTTCTTCACTTGACACTTGAGAGCAGCGGAAAGGAAAAGTACGGCCAGCCCCAGCAGCGCCGGCCTGCAGGAACTTGCGGGGGACCCGCGAGGGCTTCGGGGGGCCCCGGCCGGCCCCGCTCGCCCCCTCGGGCCAGGCGAGCACCCCTGGGAGCGCAGCGTGAATCCCGGGTGCCTTTTCTCCCCTCCTGGGCGACACGAGCCACCCAGGAGCGTCCCACCTCTTACCTCCAAGGCTTCCAGGGTGTTGAAGCTGGCGATAGCAAAGCCGTCAATTAAATCCTCTTCTTGGGAGCTGGATTCCCGTCTCCGGCGCCGGGGAGGCCGGGCATTTCTCGCCGTGGACGCCTGGCTTTTGGGATGCGGGCAGTTGTGGCTGGTGTTTTCCTTGCCGGGGCTCGGCTCCTTCTCGGAGCCCGACGAGGGGCTGTGGTGCCGGGGGTCCCGGGCGGCCGCTTCCCGCCGCCTCACGCGGTCCCGCTGGGACCGGGACCTGCGGCTCTGCCGGATTTTCCCATCCATGTCCACACACGCACCCCAACACCCCCCTCCCCAAAAATAATAATAATAAAAATAATAATAATAATAAAATAATTTTTTTTTTTTTTTAAAAATCAAGGAGGAGCGAGAGAAAAAAAAGGAGGGGGAGGGAAAACCCACCCCCGCCTCCCCGCCCTCGGGAGGGGGTGACAAAAACAGAAGAAAAAGAAAAGCCCCGCGCTCAGCCTCGGCTCCGGCCGGCGATAATCCACAGGCGGCGGCGGCGGCGGCGCGGAGCGCGGGTAGATCCACGGGATGACCTTGACCGGGGCCGGGGCCGGGGCCGGGCCGAGCTCCCCCGGGGCCCGGGCGGGGCAGGGGGCTGCGGCCCCGCTCACTCGCGCCGCAACTTTGTTGCCATGAAGGGACGGAGCGAGCGAGAGAAATCCCCCGTGCGGCCGCCGCCGGCCCCGGCCCGGCCCCAACTCCCCCGCCTCGCCGCCGCCGCTGCCGCCGCCGGCCCCGCCCGGCCCGGCCCGGCCCGGCCCCGCGCTGCCCCGGCCCCGCGACGCGGCTCAGGCGGCGCTGCCCGGATGCAGCCCCATCCTCCCCGAGCTGGGACTCGGCGCTAGCACCGCCCGGCCGCCGCGCATGAGCAGGGCTGCCAGCGGCGCGTCATTCCCCGGCGCAGGCCCGGCCGTGCCCCCGCGCCGCCGCCGCCTCCCGCCTCCTCCGCCCGCCGCCGCCGCCGCCGCCCCTCATGGCCCGCCCCGCCTCCCTGTCGCCCGCGGGGGGTGGGGGCTGCTGCCACGGCCCTCGCCTCGCAGCTCCACCTGTGCCCCTGCCTCACCCCACCCCCTCGGCCTGGGCTGCTCCCTCCTCGCAGCTCCACCTGTGCCCCTGCCTCACCCCCGGGCTGCTCCCTCCTCACAGCTCCACCTGTGCCCCTTGTCCTTGCCCCTGGGCTGCTCCCTCCTCGCAGCTCCACCTGTGCCCCTGCCTCACCCCCGGTCTTTTCCCTCCTCACAGCTCCCCCTGTGCCCCTTGTCCTTGCCCCTGGGCTGGGCTGGGCTGCTCCCTCCTCACAGCTCCACCTGTGCCCCTGCCTCACCCCCGGGCTGCTCCCACCCACAGCTCCCCCTGTGCCCCTTGTCCTTGCCCCTGGGCTGGGCTGCTCCCTCCACACAGCTCCCCCTGTGCCCCTTGTCCTTGCCCCTGGGCTGGGCTGCTCCCTCCTCACAGCTCCACCTGTGCCCCTGCCTCACCCCCGGGCTGCTCCCTCCTCACAGCTCCACCTGTGCCCCTTGTCCTTGCCCCTGGGCTGGGCTGCTCCCTCCTCACAGCTCCACCTGTGCCCCTGCCTCACCCTCACCCCCGGGCTGCTCCCACCCACAGCTCCCTCTGTGCCCCTTGCCCTCAGCCTGCTGCTCCCACCCGTAGATCCACCTGTGTCCCTTGTCCTTGCCCCTGGGCTGCTCCCACCCATCGCTCCAGCTGTGCCTCTTGCCCTCTGCCTAGGCTGCTCCCTCCTCACAGCTTCACTGGTGCCCCTTCCTCTCACCCCCGGGCTGCTCCCATCCACTGCTCCCCCTGTGCCCCTTGTCCTCACCCCGGGCCACTCCCACCCGTAGCTCCACCTGTGCCCTTTCCTCTCACCCCTGGGCTGCCCCCATCCATCATAGCTCCATCCTGTTCCTCCCCCCATCCCTGCAACTCCCTCGTGTTGCTGCTGAGCTCTCCCTCCTGATGCCTCTACTGCCCCTGTCAAGGGCTGTGGCCGCTCCCCAGGTGGTGACCTGCACATCCCTTCTCCACTTGGCTGCCTTGGTTTTCTTTCTCTCTTACCTGCTGACACCCTCCTGGGGCAGCCCCTAATCCCATGCCTCCAAGAAGTGCGATGAAATGAGGGGGAGACTCTAGGAAAGGCAGTCAGAGAGGCTTTGCCATCAGATGGAGGCACAGCGGGCAGGAAGCGCCAGCCTGTGGAGTGAACACCCCAGCAGAGCCATGGTCCTCAGCTAGATGTGCCCCAGGTCCTGCCTGCTTGCACTGCTGGCCAAGAGAAATTGGACTTGAACTTCCCCAGAGGGGTGTCTCTATTCTGCTCTAAGGACCAGAGCTACTTTGGATCCTGGACATGGAGCACACTCTATTATAAAGCTGTAAGTGGCGTCTGTAGTTCCCTGAATTTCTCCTAGTCTTAATGAAATGAAACACCTTAGAACTGGGCCCTTTTGTGTCTGCTTCTGTCACTCCAGGAAGAGATGCTGGTATTTATTCCCCTAGTCCTCCCTCTCTCCAAGGGCATTGGCACAGAGCCACAACCTTGCTCTATCTTATTTAAACAACAAATGCTAAATAAATGGCTTTAAAGTCACCCTTTTAAAAATCCAGCATAGAAATGTCATTTAAATTAAAGCAATTTGAAATCAGGGGCAGAAGTCTTATGGTGCTTAATGCAAATAGTCATTCACGCACCCTACACCTCAATCACACTTGTATTGGTGTCATCTGTGCCCTAATAAAATCCTGTGATCATTTATGTGTCAATTAAACAAAGAAGATAGCTAAATCTATCTACTTCCTTCGCTAATTACAGGCTAGTGGAAGTCAGTCAGTTATCTGCTTTGGACACTGCTGGACTCAAGGGTTTAGATGGACTGTTTCTTGCCCATCTGTTGCTTTGAGAGAGCTAATGCTGTAAAATTGGAGTTTCTTCACATTTTAAGGCTCAAAGTCTTAAATTGAAGACTGCTGGATGACCATCAATGGAAGACTGGAATTGTGGATGCAGCCAGGTAAGCAGTGAACTGAATATAAGCATTGTTTTGTAAGCACTTGAAGTTACTTTCCTGAAAAGTGTTTCATTTGAACAAAACAAATTATTTTTGCAAGTGCTTTTCTGTTCCTTGTTCTGTTTTAGAGAGTAACTCATATCTTACCCTTACCAAAGAGCATTGTCCTAAGAAATAAATGGGAATTTATATCAGTATTGAATTAATAGGGCTGGCTTCAGTCATTCTGTGTTTTATATCCTTCTCAATAATAGGTATTTTTAGTTCTTTTTTTTTCAGTTCACTTCTGAAACTTGCTAACCGTTAAGGGTGGTAGAAATTATTCATACAATTCTGCACAGTATTTTCTTGTCACCCTAGCCATCCAGAGCCACAACCTGGCTATGTGTTTACTTCCATGAACTTCATACAGCAGCAGTTTATTTGAGTTTGCCTTCTCAGAAAATTGTGGAGGGCTGTTTTAAAATTAAGCATAAAAATACAAGAGACATAGGAAAGATTTTTAAAAAAATCATACCTACTTATTGTAATACATTTATCCCAACCATCTTTGAAGAAACCCTGATCCCTGCATGTGTATATTTTTGCTTAAAAGTACAGCATAAGGCTTGACTAACAAAATTAACGAAATCATACTGTCCAAATTTGAGAGGATGCTCCTGTTTGAAATGACATCTATGAATCAATTGTGCCTTTTTGCCTCCCAAGTCAATTCCATGTTTTCAATAGAAGGCAAATTTACAGTGATTTTTTTTTTCCCCTTGCATCAAATGGCTTTTCACACAATGATAGTCATCATATTATAACTCTGGATGAATGATAATAGATCAGAAGGAATGAAAATGGATGGATGTTAAAACAGTCAATTCTATACCATGATCCTAGAAGCTCCAGTGCTGCCTAGTTCATTCATTCAGTTTTGTAATTGTGTTAGACACTCCAACAACAGAAAGGCCTTCTTCATTAATCTGGAATTTACTGAAAAGCCTCCCAGATGATAATTCTTTTGGTGCATAAACAACACTGGGCCAAATTCACTGCTGGCTTAAATGGTTGAAATTCCATCAAATGGAGCTAACACGAAATTCAAGGAGGAGGCAGGATCAGCAGGGCTAGAAAGACAGCCTTAGCTACTGTCTTGACAAATTGACAAAATTGCCACTGGTTCACTCTAGCCATTGTCCATGAGAGGTAAACCTGATAACACTGAGGGTTCATTTGCTCTGATTTTCCATTTTCAGCGATCACTGCACATAAAAGTTTGTATGTAAGAGTAGCCACCTGAGTCAGTAAACACTGATCCCTGCAGTGTGACAGAGGAATAACTTCTTTGTAACCCTGGTCCATGTCAGGTGACTAGGGCCAAGCTGTAAAGATCAAGTCTCTTACCAGCTGTCCTGTGTATCACACCTTT